>NW_019392993.1:1380997-1827650 GCF_000648675.2 Cimex lectularius
GAGAGAGAGAGAGAGTGAGAAAGAGAGAGAGAGAGAGAGAGAGAGAGAGAGAGAGAGAGAGAGTGAGTGAGAAGTTATTACGAAAGTACGTAGGGTGTTTACTTCGTAGGGTGTTTACATTACAAACGCTACCATCGTTTTCATTATTCACTATCTGTTGTGGCTGGTCTGTTCTGGATTATATTTTGGCCATTTAAATCTTCCTTTTTTTACTTAGTTACTTAGTAGAGAATTTTTTCATTGCTTACCAACATTCCAGTTTTATTATTATTTATCTAATGACACGATATGATGTATGCATTAACTCATGGACACTATATTCAATTTCTGGCAGAGAAGAAGTGATAGAGAAAATGATAAACCACAAAGAGGTACGTAATGAACTGTTTTTATATTGAAACAGATAGAAAGTTGATATTTTTAACAATGGTTATGCAAGATTTTGTTTGCGAATCGATATCGAACTTTCCGCCTTTCTCACCATATCCTGTAACAATACGTTTGCCCTTGCTGGATTTTTCAGCAAGGAGTCATGTTGTGAGATAAACAGGAAAGGAATTATCGTGATTCGTAATCCAATACTAATCAAAGCCGTCTTAATCTCTTCTTTACAATTTTTTTTACTCCCTCGTCAGTTTATCCTAATAAGAGCCCCCCAACAAGATGACAGTCCGCCGACCTGTAATTTTTTCACATTTCCACTTCCTTTTTGTTTCCCATGGCGGGCGGTATTTCCGGAGTTGAGGACCCGGAGGCCAGGGGCTCCTCGGATCGGGGACGGACGAACGTGGAGGTCGGCCCAAGGCCGCAAAGATTCCAACACTCTCGCCAGGCCAGTTTTTCGAAACTAGTCGGAAAACGATAAAAGAAATGAGCCCACGGTCTTATTATAAATTGTAAACTTGAAACCGTCGTTATGGCAGCGTACACCGGATGGGAAAAATCTCCAATTTAACCCTCTCTCGGCCATTACAGGCGCCTATTTGCTTTTAAATGTCATCTCGAATTGCGTTCCTTTCGAAAGAGGTGCCGTTTTTCCCCTTGTACGTATAATATCAAACAAACATCCTTACTTCCCTTTATCGGACGAGACGGACAGCTTTTTGTCACACTGGCGAAAAAAGTTAATTCCGCTTTTGACTGATCTGTTCAAAGATAATTGCGCCAATCTTACACACTTCCTGCAGCGATAATAGTTACAATTTGGCTGTAAGTATAATATCTTATCTAATAGATTTTTGTAGAAATTGTGCGAAACGCTTGCCTCTACTAAAAATAATCATTACAAAAATATAGCTACTTATTATATTTATCCAGTTATGTTTAGTGGACATAAATGACAATAATAATTATTTCAATTAATTATTCTTCTTATGTAAAGTCTTGGTTGAGATGAAAAAGTTAGTGTCACGAGCGGGATTCGAACCCTCGACATACGGCTAAGATCGTTCTCGCTAACTTTTTCATCTCAACCAAGACCTTACATAAAAAGAATAATTATTTGATATAACTACTTAGTTGTAACAAAAAAGCATAGTTTTCACAGAGAAAATCAAAAATATATTTAATATCTAGATTGACATATAACATAATCAATGTCATATTTATAAATTATTTTACCTCACGTCAACTAAGCGTGATTTTTAACTCTTATTATTGCTATTAATGTTGGTTTGGTTTTGTTTGTAATTTTATTTTCTCTCTCTCTCTCACCCTTTCTCTCCTCTTCCACTGTCTCTCTCTCTCTCTCTCTCTCTCTCTCTCTCTCTCTCCCTTCCTCTCTCTTTCTTCCGTTGAATGTAACAGTGGTCAGATTAAGCTAAATCTGCGATCATAAATAAAACCGAATTCTTGTCTCTCTTTCCGTTCTTTCTCAATTTCTCTCTACTTCTCTTTCTTTCACATAAAAATAATTGTAAATACCAAAGGATACGATGGGGGACTCAATATTCTGCCAGCCCTCCCGCGACTAAATACATTCAGTCTCAATATCTATAAGTACTATATACTATAAAACAAGAACCGGAACAGGGGATCCAGATACTCCCTGCGGTGCTCTTGTGCTATATGGAGTCACACACATATGTGGCCAAGGAGTTGCACCCTTCAATTAGATGGGACACATCGAGCAATCTTTCTCTGCGTACCGGACACAGACGCGGGCTTTGCGGATTTGCTTCGTTAATCGGATGAGGATTCTTGTACGAGTCATGGCTTCCGAGGGCCACCTCTCGACAGTGTTCTTGATCCGCGAGAGAAAAAATATATAGTAAAATTATTCATTTATTATTATTAATATTCATTATTGCAATTTTACTATGTATTCCATTATTTTTTCTCCTTCATTTCACTTGCCAAACTCTTTCTCCTCTCTTTCAGGTTTGTCATTTTCTTTTTATCGATATTTTCCTCATCTTTTTCTTTTAATCTTTTCATCACTCTCAAACACTTTCTTTCTCATTCCCCTTTTCTTTCTATCTATGTATCTATCTATTTATCTATAGATTACCTGTACCTGTACCTCTATCTCTTTCTATTTCGAATTTACTATCAAAGAAAAATCTTATATAAATATTTTTTAAGAATTATTGAATTGAAATGAACAAGAAATGATATCTATAGTAATTAAAAAATGAACGTTATACCTTTTTAAGATATCCAGGTAAAGAAAGAAACCTATGAGAAACCATAATCAATGAAGATCTTGGGTCTAGTTGAGTTCACTTCTCTATCATTCAATCTCTGCTCTTTCTCACCTCTCGGAAAATAATGTAATGTATTATATAATTATAAAATAGTGTAAAAATCTCTAGAATTGAGGGTAATTTTGAATTACCAGTCAAAAATTCAATAGAAAAATGTTTCTCAAATAATCATATTTCAAAAAAGTAGCACTATGAAATATCCTACATCAAAATATATAATTAACGATTTAATTTATTTTTCAACTCTGTTAACGCCAGTGTTAATACGTGTTTTATTGCATTTATTTTCAATTAATTCATTTATAGATGTTGAAGTTGTACAGGGAAATTAATTAGCCGCATTTATTGATGGATGAAAAAATAATCCACATCGCTCCTGTACGCCACGACACGCCTCGAAGAATTCGAGTTCGTCGCACCGGCCGGGGACGACTGCTAGAGAGGGAAACTGATGGCTAATGTATGCTAATGAGTCCTAATATTGCAGCCCACGGAGGACTCATGCTTTTCTAGAAAGGGAGAGTGAACCGACTAGTTATGCTAGTGGAACGAGTCAGGTGGCCACCCCGCGGGGTTCCTTCTTCACATTTCCAATCGGTTCGTGATCGACGCACGTCCCTCGGGGGAATAGCACTTGGTTAAGCCTATTGGTTTTGCACTCGGGCTGTTTATCACCATGATTGATGAAAATATTGTATTTATTGTTCTTATTTGCATGTGCTAAAGTCGTTTCAAAAACTCCCACACGAGCAGAATTATCTGTTCTGAAAATTTCAAAATTTGAAATAATTAGTACAGCGATTAGTAATATATGGTTTAACTTAGTTCTCCTTGGTTGTCTAATTTACAACTTAAAATTCCAAGTGTACCGACGGATTAGAATTGAGAATCGTTAACGTGGAAAAGTGGATAATTTCTAAAACTTAACCGATAAAGTTTTATTGGGGCTAATAAACTAGTATTTATTACGTACAATAATTATTATTACATACATATAACACGAATTAGAATTCCCCTTATGGTCTACGAGTTGATCAACCTCATGATAGTTATCTATCATTTTGGCCTCCCTACCTCGCCTGTTTTTTGTTAGCTCAGATGGCGAAATGCCGAAAAGCGTCTGAACCAACAAAAATCAGCGAGGATAGGCAGACAAAGATGATAAGTAATTATCCAACAACAGAAATCCTTTGTTGAATTGGCGCTGGATCGTTTTGGTCGTCTAGGACCGAGGAAATGTATTATTAATTTAAAAACAAGATTGAACATAATAAAAAGTATATAAAGTAAAACTACATAAAATGCAAAGTATAATAAATCATAAATATCATATCATTAAGTGTGTTTGTTTGTCATTTTCCAACCTTTTTTCGCTTTGCCTTTTTGTTCTTCTAATTGCATTTCTCCCTGCATCATGAGGAGTATTGCTTCCAATAATAGCAATTAAGATTAGTCGTAAAGTGTAATATAAATGAAAATAGTAAATTGTACCAAAAATTGCGAACAAAGGAATGATTACAGAGTAAATTTTATTAATTGTATATCCGCTGTGTCGATTAGATAACCAAGGCTATATATAAAAGTAGATAGAGAGATAGACAGATAAAAAGATAGAGATAGGTAGATAGCTAGATAAAAAGTTAGAGATAGGTAGATAGCTAGATAAAAAATTAGAGATAGGTAGATAGGTAGATAAAAAGTTAGAGATAGGTAGATAGCTAGATAAATAGTTAGAGATAGGTAGATAGCTAGATATAAAGTTAGAGATAGGTAGATAGCTAGATAGATAGATAAAAAGTTAGACATACGTAGGTAGCTAGATATATAGATAGATAGACAAAGAGAGAGAGAGAGAGAGAGAGAGAGAGAGAGAGAGAGAGAGAGAGAGAAAGAGAGAGAGAGAGTGAGTGAGAGAGAGAGAGAGGAGAGAGAGAGAGAGAGAGAGAGAGAGAGGGGAGAATAGTGTGCAAGAGCAAATGACAAAAATACATATATCACGTTTATTGTAAATTGAAATACTTTTAGGTATTATTTGGCAATTTGAGCATACTTAATTAACTTCAACTTTCACATCACCGTTCAATAGAGAAGATTATTATTATATATTTATACGCCCCAAGCTCTAGTACTATTTATTGAATTAAGTTAAAGCATGGTCAACTTCCAATCGACTTCAAAGAAGCACATCGGCATCATAATTTAGACACCCTTATAAATTGATGAAGCACCCTGTTCTAATGATGCTTTTCCTGTTTTACGACAAAGTAACTACCACGTAAATTAGGGGGGGGGGGCTTCGAGTACGGACTTAAAGTGAGGGTTGCATTGCCTGGCTGTATGCCCCGACAACAGTGTAGATTAATGAATACATTGTTTAAATAACCGCGGAATGTTTTGTATATCGCATTTATTTACTTCACTATTTATTTTTTGTGAACTTGCTTTCCTTGTTGAGGTTAGAAGGTTGGGTGACTGAACAACCAATTTGTTTTTATGGGTATTAATGTCAAAACGGGGTATTTGGAGAAGCCGCACTTAATAAAAGCCACCTTTATTTATTCCATAAATCTCTACCTGGGACCGTTCACCCGCTAATAAATTTCCAGGATAGCCGGGGTGGCACAAACTAAAACGTCCTTGGAGCAGTGGTCACATACCCGTCCCACCCTCGAATCCAATCCACCCCAACTAGTAACAACCACCCAAGGTACTTTTTATTTTTTCACCTGATAACTTTTCTATCTTCTAATCTTGTGACACAATGCTCCGAAATTCTGTTCAGTGTGAAAAAATCGATATCGCAGAAACGGCTGTTGCAATAAGATTTTGGATTTTGAATTATCACATCTGCCCGTTCGTAAACAATATGGCTTATCGCACAGGGGCAATAACGTACATTTACATGCTACCAACGAAGTAAAAACGGTCAACGACAGGCATTTAATGATAATATAGAATCTTATCTAACAGTTAAAACCCAACAAGAAACCTCAGATCTTAAAACCAAAACCTTTAAATCCAACAGCTAATAACAATCGAACCAGTGCCCAAGGGAATAGCATAACATATTTTATTAGTTATGCTGTATTATTATATTAAATTTTATTCTATTCTCGTCGACCAGAACTAACAAAAAAAACATATATTATATACCTTTATTATTATTATAATTCACTCTTTGATTAGTCAAGTTTTTTCCCTATCAACACAAATGAATGAGGTAGATGTCAGATGTTAGCTAGATCATAGATTTTTCTAAGGCGTTTGTCCGAGTCAACCACAATCTGTTATTATTAAAACTTAAATCTATCAGGATTGCTGGACGATTTTTGTCTCGGACCTCTTATTTATTTAACTAACCCTGAACAAATTGTTTTACTAGGCAATTGTCAGTTTAAAGGAATGTTTCCTCTGGTGATCCCCAAGGTGCTCATCTCTCTTTCCACTCGTATTTACTATTTTCATCAACGATCTTCCTCACATACTCTAAATGCTCTACACTTGTTCTCTTTGCTGATGACTTGAAATTTTACAATCATCCAGATATCCATACTATACAAGCCGTATATGCTTTTGTATAGCTGTCTTTATACTAAGTAAATTATTCTTAAATAAAGCATCCTTTTATTATTAATATTACAACTATAGATGATTGCTTACTTCTTTAATCTGACTTGAATGCTCTATACCACTGGTCTTTTGAGAACCACCTATTTCTTATTATTCGTAAATGTCAAAACTAAAACTTCTTATATCTTCACTTACTCTGTTAATAATATTGCTGTCTCTTCTAAATATGTTATTAAAAACGTTGGTGCTTTTTTCGACCATAAATTAAACCGTATGGCTCTTATTGACCATACTGAATCCTCCAGCTGATGCTGGGTGTTGGTCAGCGAGTTGGGAACAAGTGCTGAACCGGCACTGGGTCACTTGTAGGGCCCGTCACTTTGTGTTTGTCGACTATTCAAACGCGTTTCGGCATTGCGCCATCTTCAGTGAGGTACTGTCATCGACCAGCTTAAAATCCTGGCTTCTTAACTCGTTACTCTTCCGATCTCAACCATAACGCCATGACCAGTCTGTACCTATCGCTAATAAGATCAAAGCTTGAATACTGTCTGAAATCCCTACATTATTAAATCTATTAACAATCTGTGCAATCTTTGAATTAATTAAGGTTTTTTAGTTGAGATAAAAAGTCAGTGTCACGAGCGGGATTCGAACCCACGATCTTCGGCTAGATACGCCGCTGCACTACCACTTGAGCTATCGTGACTTCGATTCACTCAGACACTAACTTCCCATCTCAACCGCACCTTTTGAATTTTCCCTCCTTTTTGCCATTTTTCAAATGTCGTGTAACCTATTTGATTCTCGGTGACAAATGAAATGGCCACGGAGAGCTTTAGTGAAGATATACTTCATGTTAACTTATTAAATTCACTAGTTTTCGTGGTCCGCTTGACCAATCTATTAAGCTATTAATCTTTCAATTAATTAAGGTTTTTAGCTGAGATAAAAAAGTCAGTGTGTAAATACAGGACATTTGAAAAATGGCAAAAAGGAGAGAAAAATCAAAGGGTGGGGTTGAGATGGGAAGTTAGTGTCCGAGTGGATCGAAGACACGATAGCTCAAGTGCTAGAGCAGCGGCTTATCTAGCCAAGGGTCGTGGGTTCGAATCCCGCTCGTGGCACTGACTTTTTTATCTCAACTAAAAAAACCTTAATTAATTGAACAATATTAATTGGTCGAGCGGACCACGAAAATTAGTGAAATCTGTACACTTTAAATTTCTAAAAATTCTTGCCTATATAATAAGAGTAACTAATAACGACTGTAAGCAATTTACTTTTTTATTTCTGGAGACACATGACTTTCCTCCGATTTACTTAGTCTTTTCAAAAACTTACCTGCTTTTGTAATAATAGAAGTCAGTCCGTCGGCAAAGGGCGTGTATATTTCCTATGTATAGATTATAAAGTTATATAAATGAAAAGAAAAAAAAGAAAAAATGGGTTTCTTTAGATCTTTTGATATCGTTTGACAATAATATCATCCAGACAACATTTTAAAGTTAAAGTTTAAAGTGCAAAGGGTTGCTTAAAGATAAATAACTTTGAACCCCAGGCTCTTTGGTATTTTCGAACCCCTGTTCTCCCTCAGGTTATCATAATCGATGACTTAACATTCCACAAACAAAAGGGCAAGTCTTCGGCTCCTTAACAGGTATTGTTGTTGACTCCTTGTTTCATTTAAACACACTTAATCAGAATGAGTCCTGTACATTTTTGTGATTTGAACCGAGCGGTGTTTACCTTTGGGGAAGGTACTCTACCGCTTCCAAGGTGAATTGACGCCGGGAACAAAATGTGTTTTAAAGTATTTAAACGAGAAGAGGGTAATATAAGGACATCGGAATCCGTCAGGGCCCCGCCGTCCTCGGTGGGGCCTCCATTTTGAAAGGATTCGGGTGGCCATTGGGCGGCGGGGACGGGTGGGAGCGAAAGGAAAAGCGAAATCCTCCGGGCCCGTAAACCGAGGCTCGTTTAATTATTTCACAGTTTGCGAAGAATGGCGGATAATAACAGGGCATCCAGGGCAAACGGGCAATTGTGATAACACGGCCGATGACTGTGCGTCCGTCTTCCAGGCCGAAATAGACTGCGGCCTTGGCGGCCTGCGAACGACTGGGCCTTCACTACGCACGACATTCTAATTGGCTTCCATCCCCGTCTTATTACATAAATTTCCATTTTAACTTAACCACTATGTAACTTTTTTTTGAACTTTCAAAGGTTAATCATCTGAATGAAGGATGTGTGATATCTTACTCTTATTACATGATTTTACTGTTGTGTGTTGTATCTGTTAAGCAAAGATGAACTTGTAACATTTTGCACTTTTACACGTAAAAATCAAATAATTCTGATAGTACTTACTTCTCTTCAGATAATTCGTTTTGTTTTGCCGTTAGATCCTCAGGCATTTCATTCTACATAACAACTCGTGTTTACCAAACTATATTCTTTATTTCAAGAAAAAATAGACACCTTATCTTCAATGGCCTGCCTTTATAGATTCAAGGAACCGGTTGGAGTACGGCTTGCCACAGCTGAAGTGGGTTCCTACCTTAGGAATGAAGAAGGTTTTGATCTAAGACGGCGATACAGGGTGTTGAAAGGCAAATCTGTTGGAGTTATTAACTAAACACGGAAATCATCATAGCCAGCCTCACCTAGATTCACGACCAAAAGGTAAATTTTATCGGTCCAGGTAATTGAAGGTACTTATCGGGCAACTCCTCAATTCCCTCCCCAGCATCCCACCTCTCATGCTAAATAACCATCCCAACCCCTTCTGCTCTTCGGTTAAAAACCTAGGAGTAGTCTTTGACCAAACTCTTTCCTGGCATTCTCACATTTCCCAAATTACCCGCCATTCCATTGCCTCCCTCGGCCTGTTTCGTCGGTCCTGGCTTCTCTTACCTTTCTCCACTCGCAAACTCCTTGCATCTTCCTTTATACTTCCCTTCTTCGATTATAGCTGTTTGGCATGTGTGGTCCCTCGGAGGGGGAGAACGCGCGATTTAAGCGTATTATGAATTGTTGTGTAAGATTTGTGTACGGCACTTGGTGTCGGGGTTGTATTCCCAACTTTCCTGGCTTTTCCCATCCTTCCGTGCACAGTATTTCCTAGGTTGCTTTCTTTTCCAGTCCATCCACATCGTCGTTCTCCTTACATCATACAATCCCTCCAATTCAACTCCTCACATCTCACTCGTAAGACCCGCTCATCCCCAATCGATCTTATCCTTCTGTAACATACAACCCATACCTTCGAAAGATCCTTTCTGATCCGAGCCCCTAAACTCTGGAACTCCCTTCACCTTTCTATCCGTCATGCTGCCTCATTTTCCTCCTTTAAATCCCACCTGTATAACTACCTCCTCTCCCTCCAAGCAGAGACCTCACGTTAACACTTGTTATTTTTGTTTAATATGCTCGTAATTTTTTTCTTCTGTCCTGCCTTATTGGTATACATTGTGCCAAGATTTCTATTTTTTTTTTTTTACTTTTAACTTCATAGAAGGAACTTCCTTTATTTAGTTCATGTAAATTATTCTTAGGGGACACCAGTCCCAGAGTAAATTTATTTTTCTTCTTCTTAAATTTTCAACTTTCAGCAAAATGGCAGCCTAATCGGATTAGAAATCGATGTTTCTTTCCCTCGGTGAATCTTTTCCATCGAATGGTTTACTTTGCTTTCCCTGAGCTAATCTTTCATTTAAGTTATGGCATCACATTGCAAGAAGTGAGTGTGGAGGAGTTCGCGGCAGACAATCTCACGAAGTTAACCAGAAGGGTTGAAGTCAGGGCTTACCTATTCTCGCTGTGTGTATTAACATTTCACTTACTGCCAGTTAAACCTGTTGTTCCATAAGTTATCCGGAATTGACCACAATTTCTGATTTTTTCCTTACCTTTGAAGGTAAGGGAGTGAGAGTGTGTGTGTATGTGTGTGTGTGTGTGTGTGTGTGTGTGTGTGTGTGTGTGTGTGTGTGTGTGTGTGTGTNGAGAGAGAGAGAGAGAGAGAGAGAGAGAGAGAGAGAGAGAGAGAGAGAGAGAGAGAGATAAGACAGAAATAAGTAGAAATAGCTCAAGAAATGGAAGGGAGTGAGAGGAGGGAGTGCTAAAGTGAGTAGAGAGAGAAGGAGAGAAAGAGAAAGAAATCTGTAATCAAACAAAATCTCCAGACCAAACTAAAAGGTGTGGGAACGTAAAAAAAAGACATAACAAACATCAGAGCAGCGATGTACACCATAGTTACTTTCTTTTGGTTTCCAGGTTTTGCAATAGAACACAATCAATCCAGGAATTTTCTTGCTGAAGACGAAGTTTTATATCAAATGTATGAGAGAGCGCACACAAGAGAATCTGGAATCTTAACTGGTTTCTTGACAGGGCACTGGAGATCAAATAGGTATCTGAGAAAAAAAAGTTTTCTGCCAATCTGTTTCTGTAGATTCTGCAAAGATTCAAAGACATTTGCTGACAGACTGCGGTGCTATACTTCTCCGCAGAAAGGAGTCCTACGGTACTTACAACACTATCATGGAAGATTCTTAATGACAAAATAAATAGTATAGCTCGAAAAAAATTTGAATATCAAGAAAGTATACTAACGTTGAACCGGTACTGGGTCACTTACTACACTTGAGGGTTTTGGATGTTACTCAACCGCGTTTCTGCTGTGCGCCATCTTCAGTGAGGAACTGCTTAAGTGTCCCACTTAACACGTGTTCACCAACTCACAGAGCAACACCTACAATTAACTTGAAGTCTGCAAACATTTCATTCCACTTAAAGTAGCAAAAAAGTCACAACCAATGCCAAGATCTGAGAAAAGAGGGTTGGTTTCAGTTAATACAAATTTTCTCACCATCGCACTTCCCACGAAACGTGGTTAAATTGTAAAATGGTTTGTTTGTTCCTGAACAATAATTGCTGTTGACAATATCGTGTTCACGGGGTATATTTCAAAGGTCTAAGGGTGTTACCGGTCATTAGCCCCATATTTAAAGGACAATATTGTCGGGAGGTAATGCCGTTACGCCCCGCGATTAATAATAGGACAACTGTCACAGCGGTTAAATTAGTTTAGCGCCGTGAAAAGGAAAAAAATCTGCTTCACATGTGCTAGATTAATTTTTTTCAGTAGACGAGACAACATTTTTTGCCTCGATAAAATACGTTACATGCCCTGTCTGTAAATGAAAATAGCTATTATTCGTGATACACAGGTCAATGTATTGTGCAATTTTAAGATTACTGTTTTATTACTTTTATAATAAAGGCATTATTTCATTTTCCACTGAGTACTTTCATCTTAACCACATGTCTTACAATGATCACTTTTTTCTTAAAATCGATAGGATGTTTATAAGGAAGGAGACAAGAAGGGCAAAATCCTTTGCAATCTTCATCGAGGATTATTGGTTGTTTGTTGGTCCAACAAGGAATCGGTGCTATCATTGAGTAAGTATTCATCGAGCCGGTGTCATGTACGCCCCTGAACCCATCGGAGCGGTAGAGGGTCTCAGATCGTAAAACCCTCTTACAGCACATATTTCTCCCCTGTTTTAAACCTGTGCCAATTTAAAAGCTATGAACAATAAATCGCGGTGGTCCCGGACCGGTTTCGCCCATCTCTTTTTTCCACGTGGCCCTCTCACTCGCCCTCTCCTTTCTTAGCCCGGTTTCCCTTTCTTTTTTTGCCGTCTTACCCGTGTTTTTGACCGAATTCGGTGTGACTTCATTCCCCAAAGCATTCTTCGGGTCGCCGACCTGGAGGACTTCCTCCTGACTTGCCCCGTTGATTTTGATAAATGTCAATAAAGCGTCTGGAAGAGGCAAACTGTTTTGACAATGTACTAAACACTTCGAAACACCGAAAATCGAAATACTATGTGCACGGTGTGAATATGCTCACATTTAAACGAAACATGATACATCGAAGAAAAAGAGATAATGCAAAATAAAAGAGAAAAAGGAGAGAGAGAGAGAGAGGAGAGGAGAGATAAAAGAGGTAAGAGAAGATAGTGAGAGGAAGGGGGTGTGAATGGAGAGAAACAAAGAAAAGAGGGAGAAGGAGAAAGAGAGAGAGAGAGGGGGGAGAGAAAGAAAGAGAGAGAGAGACAGACAGACAGGCAGAGAAATGGAAGAGAGAAAGAGGGAAAAGTGAGATGGAAGATAGAGATAAAGAGAGACAGTGAGAAAGTGAGAGCAAGTGTGAGAGAGATGAGAGATAAAGAGAAAAGAGATAGAAGGTGTTAAAAATTAGCAGAAAGTGAGAGAAAGGAAGGTGTGAATGGAGAGAAAGAAATATACGAGAAACAAATAGAAGAGGGAGAAGGAGAGAGATAGAGAGAGAAAGATAGAGAGTGAGAGTGAGATAAATAGAGAAAAATTGAGATAGAGGAGAGAGATAAAGCAAAAGAGAGTAGTAGTAGTAGTAGAAATACAACGAAAATGTGGGGATGAGGCAATAAATGGTTAAATAGAAAAAATAGAAGAAAAAGGATGATAAATTGGGGATAAATAGATTCAGACAAAAGGTTGATATAAAGGAAGATATAATTCCAATTTAAATAGACAGAAAAGCGTATTCACTTCTTTTTTCTTCATTTCTGACTCCTTATTTGGGGAATTAGGAAAAGGGAATTCAGACAATTTTACGATAAAAATGATAAGTAGAACAAGAGGGACGAAGGAAGGGGAGGAAAATAATGAGCAAATTGGAAAGAATATGAGGAATAAGGGATGGAATGCATGAGGGATAATGTTTAGGTTGAGATAAAAAAGAATAATTAATTGAAAGAAGTAACTTGGTCAATTGACCGCTAAAACATAAATGAGAAATATATGTAGATAGATATAGAAACATCGCTACATATTTAGATAGATTAATTGCATTACATGTTTCGTAAATATGTTTCATACATAAAGCAATATGTACATGTTAAAATTTTTTTTCTAAAGGTGAAAAGGGGTAAAAGGGTGGAAAGAAAGAAAATATTGCATATTAGATATAAATAAAAATAAATTATAAACTTTCCACAAAATTCTGTTCTTTTCTGTGAAAATTTGTTATGGTAATTGTTTTATGAGATCCTTGAAATGGTACATGTCTGTGTCATTGTTATTCATGTTTTTCAAATAAAATGGTACGAAATTATTTACACAGAGTAGATACAAAGAGTGTTGATTTATTATAGGATCACTAGTAAATATTTCAAAATCGTAGCAAAAGTGAGCAAAAAGTATCCACTATCAACCCTGAATTATCCCTTCGAGTTGAAGAAAAAAATGATCCTTAAAATGTTTTTGGCCGTCTGATGAGAGGTGGACCGCCGGCAGTTGTGGGAATCTATTTTTCAAGGGCTAATGCGTCCAATTTTTCTTTTCCGCACCATCCTCCACAATCTCAGGCCCTTAAGTCGCCTCTCGCCCCCCAAACCGAGTGAAGCTGGGATAATTATATAATATCGGGCATTCTGACAAAAGATACGGCTGGCATTCCAATCGAACCGCCAGTGCCGGATCCCCTTTTCACCCTCGTCCCCTTGGAAATTTGTCCGAGACATCTAAACGGCTTGACGTCTCATTTTGCTCAGCGATTATAATTTTAAATATGCGGGTCAAGAGCCGGGGCTTTAGAGGGGAGACATACGGCCGGATTAAGACAGGTGAACGAATAGTAAAAAGGAGCAGATGTAAATTATACAGTAATGATTCTAAAACTGTAATTGTTGCATTTAAAGATAAGCTATTTATTGCTTCTTATGGAACCAGACTGCCGATAGTTGAAATGTGGTTGAACTCAGGGAAGCGGAAAATTGTTGATTTAATTATAACTGATCGTATTTTTTGATCACGAACAAAATTATATAAACGTGCGTAAGGTTATTTCATTGTCATTAGGCTTCTGCAAGTACAGGTTTCAGCTGTCTAATTAACTCTGGCCTGCTAATTGTTACTTTACTTTTGAATAAAACATTAAAAGGTGCTATATTTATTTGTGTATAACCAAGAGTACGATATACAATGATTATACACATAACAATAACGATAAATGACATCAATATGTATTTTTGAACTGGTAACTTATTAATTAACTGTTAATTATGGCTTAATTTATTATTATCTTAGAGAGAGAGAGAGAGAGAGAGAGAGAGAGAGAGAGAGAGAGAGAGAGAGAGAGAGAGNCTAGAGACAGACAGAGACAGAGACAGACAGACAGGCAGAGAAATGGAAGAGAGAAAGAGGGAAACGTGAGATGGAAGATAGAGATAAAGAGAGACAGTGAGAAAGTGAGAGCAAGTGTGAGAGAGATGAGAGATAAAGAGAAAAGAGATAGAAGGTGTTAAAAATTAGCAGAAAGTGAGAGAAAGGAAGGTGTGAATGGAGAGAAAGAAATATACGAGAAACAAATAGAAGAGGGAGAAGGAGAGAGATAGAGAGAGAAAGATAGAGAGTGAGAGTGAGATAAATAGAGAAAAATTGAGATAGAGGAGAGAGATAAAGCAAAAGAGAGTAGTAGTAGTAGTAGAAATACAACGAAAATGTGGGGATGAGGCAATAAATGGTTAAATAGAAAAAATAGAAGAAAAAGGATGATAAATTGGGGATAAATAGATTCAGACAAAAGGTTGATATAAAGGAAGATATAATTCCAATTTAAATAGACAGAAAAGCGTATTCACTTCTTTTTTCTTCATTTCTGACTCCTTATTTGGGGAATTAGGAAAAGGGAATTCAGACAATTTTACGATAAAAATGATAAGTAGAACAAGAGGGACGAAGGAAGGGGAGGAAAATAATGAGCAAATTGGAAAGAATATGAGGAATAAGGGATGGAATGCATGAGGGATAATGTTTAGGTTGAGATAAAAAAGAATAATTAATTGAAAGAAGTAACTTGGTCAATTGACCGCTAAAACATAAATGAGAAATATATGTAGATAGATATAGAAACATCGCTACATATTTAGATAGATTAATTGCATTACATGTTTCGTAAATATGTTTCATACATAAAGCAATATGTACATGTTAAAATTTTTTTTCTAAAGGTGAAAAGGGGTAAAAGGGTGGAAAGAAAGAAAATATTGCATATTAGATATAAATAAAAATAAATTATAAACTTTCCACAAAATTCTGTTCTTTTCTGTGAAAATTTGTTATGGTAATTGTTTTATGAGATCCTTGAAATGGTACATGTCTGTGTCATTGTTATTCATGTTTTTCAAATAAAATGGTACGAAATTATTTACACAGAGTAGATACAAAGAGTGTTGATTTATTATAGGATCACTAGTAAATATTTCAAAATCGTAGCAAAAGTGAGCAAAAAGTATCCACTATCAACCCTGAATTATCCCTTCGAGTTGAAGAAAAAAATGATCCTTAAAATGTTTTTGGCCGTCTGATGAGAGGTGGACCGCCGGCAGTTGTGGGAATCTATTTTTCAAGGGCTAATGCGTCCAATTTTTCTTTTCCGCACCATCCTCCACAATCTCAGGCCCTTAAGTCGCCTCTCGCCCCCCAAACCGAGTGAAGCTGGGATAATTATATAATATCGGGCATTCTGACAAAAGATACGGCTGGCATTCCAATCGAACCGCCAGTGCCGGATCCCCTTTTCACCCTCGTCCCCTTGGAAATTTGTCCGAGACATCTAAACGGCTTGACGTCTCATTTTGCTCAGCGATTATAATTTTAAATATGCGGGTCAAGAGCCGGGGCTTTAGAGGGGAGACATACGGCCGGATTAAGACAGGTGAACGAATAGTAAAAAGGAGCAGATGTAAATTATACAGTAATGATTCTAAAACTGTAATTGTTGCATTTAAAGATAAGCTATTTATTGCTTCTTATGGAACCAGACTGCCGATAGTTGAAATGTGGTTGAACTCAGGGAAGCGGAAAATTGTTGATTTAATTATAACTGATCGTATTTTTTGATCACGAACAAAATTATATAAACGTGCGTAAGGTTATTTCATTGTCATTAGGCTTCTGCAAGTACAGGTTTCAGCTGTCTAATTAACTCTGGCCTGCTAATTGTTACTTTACTTTTGAATAAAACATTAAAAGGTGCTATATTTATTTGTGTATAACCAAGAGTACGATATACAATGATTATACACATAACAATAACGATAAATGACATCAATATGTATTTTTGAACTGGTAACTTATTAATTAACTGTTAATTATGGCTTAATTTATTATTATCTTAGAGAGAGAGAGAGAGAGAGAGAGAGAGAGAGAGAGAGAGAGAGAGAGAGAGAGTGAGTGAGAGAGAGAAAAATAGAGGGACTAATTGAAAAAGGGAGAATTGAAAGAAAGTATATGAAAATTAAGTAGAGATAAGAAGATAGTTGAAAAGGGAGAAAGAAAAAGAGAGAGAAAGAAAGGAAGAGCATGAAGGGAAGGGAGGGAGAGAAATAGAAAGAGGTTAGAGGAGAGAGGACGAATAAATGAAGAAAAAGGGTAAAAAGAAGATATAGCAAATATAAATGGCAGCAAGGGTGAAAGGGATAAGTGAAAGAAAGTTTCTAAAATATATAAAATGAAGTAGAGATAATAAAAGAGTTGAAAGGGAGCAGAAGAAAAAGAGAGTGAGATAGAGCGAGACAGAAAGAATAAATGAAGAAAAAGGATTAAAGGATAAGAAGGTAGATCGAAGAGAGAGAGAGAGAGAGAGATTGAGAGAGAGAGAGGAGAGCAAACAAGAGCGGAACAGCGAGGGTAAAAGAGAGAATGGAAAGAAAGTATATAAAAGTTATAAAATGGAGTACAGATAAGGGGAGATTTGGGAGAGAAAGGGAGAAAGATAGAAAGAGAGTGAGAGGGAGAGAGAGAAAAAAAATGTGGAACAGCGAGGGTGAAAGAGAGAATGGAAGAAAGTATATAAAAGATATAAAATGGAGTAGAGATAAGGAGAGATTTAGGAGAGAAAGGGAGAAAAATAGAAAGAGAGTGAGAGGGAGAGAGAGAAAAAAAAGGTGGAACAGCGAGGGTGAAAGAGAGAATGGAAAGAAAGTATATAAAAGTTATAAAATGGAGTAGAGATAAGGAGAGATTTGGGAGAGAAAGAGAGAAAGATAAAAAGAGAGAGAGAGAGAGAGAGAGAGAGAGAGAGAGAGAGAGAGAGAGAGAGAGAGAGAGAGAGAGAGATTGTGACAGAGGGTACAGTGTGATAGAATGTGCAGCTTGGAGTAAAGATATACTATGCACACATAAAAGTACGTTGCGATTAATCAATGTAGTTTAGACACTTGAACATAATGTACATTAATTGTTCAAAGAACTTTAAAAACTTCCCCGAAAAAGAAAAAGGAGAAGAAAAGTGATGAAAATGCATGGAGAGTTGCATCTATAGACATACTTGTCGGACAATAGTTCCTTGCGGTACTGACATGCATAATAGCGTACAAACCGAGGGTTTTAAAGGGTTTACACAGCTATTTTTTATTTGAGAGATGAGAGGTGAAAAGGGGAAGAAAAATAGAAAATTTTCTTCCCGGATCGTGAATCGAGGAGGGCGAAGGCTCTAGTTTATGATATAATTAAACGGTGCTCAGGAGCGATATCACCTTGCTTTTATTTTAAACAGCGTCCCAAGGTTTTCTTACAAAACAGGGCCGAAAGGTTTTTTGGTTGGCCAGGCCGGCCCGAGCTCAGAGGTATCGAGTTCCTTGTTTTATATTTCACTTTGCATACATGACGGTGGCTCCTCTTTATCTCCCATTTAGCGAACGCGGCTTTTGTCTCAAGGAGGGTAAATGGATATTCGATAGTGCATTCCTTTAAAGAATAAAAAATAATTGAGTTCGAGGAACGAGATTTGATATAAACGTTTTCCGTCCCGTGAGCATGCCCATGATTTTGCTCTGTGCTCATCTCCTCGGGCCGGCGGTGATTTACATGCCCTCTTAAGATTATTCTCAGCTGATAACTCCGTTGCTCAACTGCTCCGGATTCCACGGGACTTGTCCCTTAACGGAGAAGGACGCATTTTGTAACCTGACCCGGTTTCAACGGCTCATTAAAAACTAGAGATGTGGCCCTCACGTCCTTTGTGTTACCAAAACTGCTTGGGAGGGTCAGGTTGGCAGAAGGTTAGTGCCGGCTCGGATTTTAGTGCCAGACGACTTAATTGCTTTAAAGTACACTGGGCCTCGAGGGCTCGGCTCTTAATGAGAAAAGTTTATTATCGCCGGCTCAACATGAAGATGTTGTAATAACAGTTTTCGCTTTTAAGCAATTGCGACTTAATTTTGTTTTTCAAATTGTCTTCCAGACACTCCGCTTGACTGTTTAACATTACAAGTTCAATTCGAAATTTTGAACAGATGATAGTACTTTGGCTTGAAATACGGCTACAAGTCTCATAAAACAACTCCAACATAATGCATAATAAATCCATTATATTTCGTGGTCCGATTTACCAAATAAATTCTTTCAATTAATTAATCTTTTATTTAAGGTATTGGTTGAAATGAAAAAGTTAGTTTCACGAGGGGGATTCGAACCCAGGACCTTCGGCTAAATACGCCACTCTCTAGCGCTTGAGCTATCGTGACTTCGATCCACTCGGACACCAACACAGTGGTAGAGCAGCTGCGTATTTAGCCGAAGGTCGAGGGTTCGAATCCCCCTCATGACACTAACTTTTTCATTTCAACCAATACCTTACATAAAGATTAATTAATTGAAAGAAGTTATTTGGTCAATCGGACGACGAAATATAATGAACATGAATAATGTTTACTGATGCACCTAGGATGTCCTCAACTTGATGTTCGTTGCAGAGATAACAAGTACCAGGACTGGGAAGTCATTTATTCAACTTTAAAATCTGTTTCGCGTAATAATGTGAATAGTAAGATTTTAAGTTATTAGAAAAATAGTGTTCAATTTCACGCTGCTGACAAACTTGACTGGCTTTTTTGATAACCAATCTTTCATGAGAAAACATAATAATCTAGAAAATGTGGCCATAACACTTCTTGCTTTTTACTATCGAGCTGATAATTTCTAATCTGCTAATTTCTTCTCTAACGTGCTAGCCTTAGGAACCGGCGATTGAAATAATATGGCAGGAGCAATTTTCGGCTCGGTGTTCGTATCCGTTTAAGACGAGACAAGAACAAGAGTAGAAAACTAGTCATAAAAGGTACGTGAGGGAACTTTAATCGCATACGACGGAGCCGGTATACTCAATGAAGGAAGGACCCCAAGCTCGATAGCTGAAAGGGAAAACGGAAATTGACGTCACGTATCGTTTGCCCGACAAGGGACTCGATTCTTCACGTTTTCGAAGCTGCCAGGTTGGCAAGAGCATTCCTGGAATTAACAGATCCCCGGTCCGAGCAATTCGACGGGCAATTGAAGTTGTGGCTTATGTATAAACGCAGGGCCGAGGGCAGACGGTCACGTCCTGGCGAAACCGCAATGCCTACGCGAAACTAAGCTCGTGGGAAATGGGTAAACAAACGGATCGATTTATTTTTCCTAACCCGGCAGCACGCCATACGTCCAGATGAATTTATGACTCTGGAAATTGAACCGGATTAGGCTAGTCCGATATCCCGTCGATGCAAACTGAACTAAAGACTCCAATTTTGGAGTTGGTATTTATAAACAAGATCCTGCCTCAAAACCTATAATATATGGTATTACCTATAATAGTATACCTATAGTACCTATAATATATGTGAACTACTTTTTTATAAGTCATCATAACACATTAATAATACACATATAATAAAATGACTATGATTACCTTATTTACTTAGAATGGTCACTATATCGCCGATTGTGTTTTATCTTTGGTTATAGTCGTGGACATGCTTAACAAAACAAACGCTTTGAGTGAGTCCTAATACTTTGTATCTAAAATTTCTATCATTGTATAAATTCATTTTTTCGCATCGTACATGTATTTGTGTATTTTAAACAATGTTTATAAATTCCAGGCTCTGAAGATGATCTCAATAATGATCGAAACGTTGGCACGGTAAAGAAAATGTTTTTCGAAACCTACGCTACACCAGACCCCATCTCACGATCTTCAAATTATCATTAATCATTGTTTTCTTTGTCAAGAGTTTGTATGATCATGATCCAATATTGCTAATAGTTTTCTTAGCGATGATTGTTATTGAGAAGGTTCCTTCATCCAAGCTAATGCTGTAAAGCTCCCATAATCTACTTGCTTAAGAAGGAGCAATTAAAGCTTCAGGAGGAACTTCAGTTAGATAATGTTCTAGGGATGCCTGTTGATGTCATGACCCCAGCATTTAATTTTCATAAAAAAATTCAATTTGAATACCCGACGGAGCAGAGAAAGATATTCTAGTAAATCCAGAATCGAATCCTGATTACACATTTGAAAAATGGCAAAAAGGAGGGAAAATTCGAAAGGTTGCAGGTCAAGATGGGGAGTTGGCGTCTGAGTTGATCGAAGTCACGGTTGCTCAAGTGGTAGAGCTGCGGCGTATTTAGCAAAGGTCTTGGGTTCGAATCCCGCTAGTGGCACTGGTTTTTTTTCATTTCAACCCAAAC
Organism: Cimex lectularius; assembly: GCF_000648675.2. Lineage (NCBI taxonomy): Eukaryota > Metazoa > Arthropoda > Insecta > Hemiptera > Cimicidae > Cimex > Cimex lectularius. The sequence continues at coordinate 1,401,841 of NW_019392993.1, forward strand.
CTCACATAATAAGATTATTTAATTGAAATAAGTAATTTGGTCAATAGACCACTAAATATAATGGATTCTAGTAAATGTGGAATATACCTGGTATACAGAGCTTCCAAGAACTAGCATACGCCAGGAGCTATCTAGGATTAAAATTAAGGACTAGCTTCGGTAATATGCCATTGTCTTTCAGGTTGAGGCTATTAAATGGGATTGTTATCTAGGAGAAATGTCCAAGGACTATCGCAGAAAATAACGGCAGAACTAAACCTTGGAAGTGTTTAGGCTAGAATGATATTAGGACTGCTGACTATACACTGTAGATGCTGGAGGCACCTGTTTATACTTTTAGAAGCAGAAAAAAGCCTGTGAAGATTTTGCCAGGAAGAAGAAAAAGCAGAACATGTCCCTTATTTTTCTGTGAAGTCCTAAGTTGAAGTTCTCTCAGGCTTGAATGATACACACGGCAGACCATTTTAACAAAGCTTTCGGTCTGAAAAAAGTTCTTTTTAAATTTTACGAAGAGTTCTAGATAATAATGCAATAGCGGGTAAAGTTGTAAGGAGGTCGGTTCCTTTTAACCTTAATGGAGGTTATTTGGGCAATGATTCGGTATTGATAAAATTTGACCTTGTTCTTACAGTAATGACTATTATTTTGGGCGGTAATTGAGAATTATCTGTTTAAACATATTGTTTGAATCCAATGTACTACCAAATTTTTTTTTCTTAAAAAAACAGAACGCCGGAGGTTGATATGGCCACCTAGTTGCAAGTCTCCAGATTTCGTCATGGTTACATTTTTATAATGGTGTTTTTTACGCAAAGGTTGTGAATTATCGACGGCCAAATAATTTTTCCATTTATCTAGGTGATTTTCGTATCGATTGTGCACAAAATAATAACGATTGGTGGTTGATTTCCAAAAAGATTGTGCCTTGATTGGAGAAAAAGACGAAAAAGGAAAAGTTGAATTTCCGTGATGAGGTAAACAAGTGGTTATCGAAATCCCAAAAGGTCAAAGTAAGAAAAAGTAAGAATTGTCGCTTCCCTGTTCACTTTTTTGAAAAAGCCCTCGGAACAAAAATTGTAGAACGTAAAATCTGCGATAACACGACGGTTCAAAACTTATGCATTCTTGAAAATCGGGAAAGAGAGAGTGATCGGTTTTTCCATGAGCACGTACGTTTTTTGCCCAAAAATAGCGAATAACTCGAAAATGGTTGTGAAATCGGGCAAAGTGAAAGGTGAACAATTAAAAAAATCTCCTATCGATTGCTATTGGGCGCAGCTCTTGTACGATTTCCTGGCTCCATAGCTTAATCTGAAGAATTCGAAAAAAATGCAAAAATTAACATGTCCCCGCATTTTCGAATTTACTGATGACTGAAGCTAGGGAAACCTTTAAAAAGCCATCTTATTCAGTGTAAAATTTTCTAAAAAATGAGACCAAAGAGAAAATATGCATTTTCAAAATTGGCAATTTTTTCGTGCAAAACCCAGGAGGTAGGTTTTTTTATGGGCAGTGTAGTTCTACTGGTATGCACTACGAAGAAGGTTTTAATTTTTTTTAAAAAAGATTCCTTAATTAGGTGCGTTTTACAATCTAATAAGCACAATTGTCATAGATTATAATTTTCCCGGTGAAAAATATAACCTATAATAGTTAAATAATGTAGGACCCAGCACGGAGCCATGTGGGACTCCAATGCCTCTCCCTTTAGAATGAATGTACCTAGTACCTGGATATAAAATTTTCTACCTGACAGATAACTATTTGTAAGTAACAACATCATAATATTAATTTGTGATATTAGTTATATTAAATGAGAAAACATCATTTTCTGAATGCAAACCAGCTATGAAACATCCTTACCAGTACTTTTTGTTAATAATACTTATTGTCTTATTCATGTGATGATAGATCTAGCTATACCCAATATGATTGAGGCGTTTTATTATTTTTCTCTCGAACCGAATAATTTGATAGACAAAACTGTCATCCTTATGTTATAATGAACATAGACTGTGGGTTGTAAAGGAAAAAGACTTCCTGAACCAAGAAATATCTAGCTAACTATGCTTTGTTGTAACTCCTGAATAAGTATTATTATTAATTTGAAATTTAAAAAAGGGAACGAAAAGTTTAAAGACAACACTATTTTATTGGGAGTGTATAAACGATTTAAGCGGCAAAGGACATTGCCTTGTTAAAAAGTTTCCATCTCCCCTGTTTTGATTTAAGAAAATGAAAAGCTTGTTTTTCCTCAGTTGAAAGACATCCTATTTATATCAGCCGTTATTGTTGACGGGACAGGACTTGACAGGCAAAACTGCTCGTGTTACACTTCCTTGCATGTCGAGGCTTTCTAGGAACGTTTTAATTTGGCCCGCACTTGCTAATTTCCATTCAACCAATTTGATATCGGTCAAAATGTGAATGCTCTGTTTTATTCGTGTGTAGGTAAAATTGCCAGATGCGAGATTATTTATTTAACAAAAAAAATCAGAACCGGCACATGTGTTTTGGAATGATATAACAAAAGTCGATCAGTGTGTTTTTTCGAGTCTTTACGCAAGTTTCGGGCATGAAAGTTTGAGTAGGGCATTATCCAATCAAATCAAGGGAAAAGTATTTGGAAAATAGTAAGTACATTGCTAACCAACATCATAACACTACGCTGTTTTTTATATTTAAATTTTCAAAAGATACCAAATTTTCATGATAATTCCAGATTAACTATTATTATTTTTGCTCAGTAGAATATTTGAATTTATTTGCCACTATAACAAATGAAAAACCCAAAAATCTTTTTAAAAAACTGGAAGATTGCAAGAAATTTTTTTCTTACAGTCTAGCTTCTCAGATTTAAATTTTCTGTTCTTTCAAATCACAAAATGGTAAAAAATAAACAGTTAAACGGTCCAATTTGCTTTTGAAAGTGTGTTTCTGAAAAAGAGTCAGAGCCTTTTGATTTTGACGATTACAAGTAATAGTTATTCAGAAATCGTGAGATGCGGTCTGGTGTGACAGGTTTCAGAAAAACATTTTTTTTATCGTGCCAACGTTTCGATCTTTATTGAGATCATCTTCAGGGCTCAAAGTGTTTGTCTTCTGTGTAATTGTGCCATTCTTGCGNATGGCACAATTACACAGAAGACAAACACTTTGAGCCCTGAAGATGATCTCAATAAAGATCGAAACGTTGGCACGATAAAGAAAATGTTTTTCTGAGACCTATCACACCAGATCGCATCTCACGATTTCTGAATAATTATCGATTAAAGGTCACTAATCACCACACAAGTAATAGTTTTCAGAGCTAGCAGAAAAATCAACCACTTTTCACTCACGAAAATTTTGGATCATTTATGGTCTTGAAGAAAAAAGCAAATTCAGTTGTTACTCCCAAGCTTTAAAGTCATCATCAAGGCAGAACAATCTTAAATTTGCCTACAGATGGACATATTTAAGTTTTTTACAGGGGATCTCAAATTTTCTTGAAGACCGACTCTGTGGTAACATTGCCAACGACTTACAGTAGTACAACTTTATCCCTGTTCTCCTCTCGTTATCTAAACCCTTTTTTTAAAATTAAGTCCTCATAAATTGACCTTAAGCTTATAGTATATGTTTGAATATTACAATAATTATTTTCCATTTTAGTATTTAGGATCTCTATTAGTCTTCGTCTGAGTAATCGTGTCTATTTGTCGATTATTTCAAAATTCGAAAAATAATTTTCAGTTAATGTTTCAATAGTTCGGTATCAGTTCTTGATTAATTGTCACAATCAGAAACAATGACCATGAATTCTATTTTTATTCTATGTTTTGTTTGAACAATGACCAATGCTTGGATTTTCACTACACAAGAACCTATGTACAATATTCGATAAAGTCAACTTTTCGTCCTTACCCTTGAGTTTAGTATTTAAAGAGCTCATTTATTTTCAATTTTCAACAAAAAACCTTAAACATGTCCATCTGTAGACATATTTAAAATTGTGTTGCCCTAATGATGACCTTAAAGTAGGTCGAAAGCTTGGCAGTAACAACTGAATTTTGCTTTTTTCTTCAAGAACATTGATCCAGCGATCTTGAGTAATAGTTTGGCCTAATGTAATAAATTGCTTGAATGTTTTTTAAAAATTTAAATAAAAAATTTATGTTAAATTACAGCTAATCGTGGTTTCTGATGTATTTTATGGTTATAAACTCATGACTTATGGTAAACCAAATTGAATCTTTACATATTTAGGGTTATAAATAAATTTATAGTTATATACAATTTTATATATACAATTTTTATCGTAGATTTCAAATGACAGGTTTATATTTTTAGGAGAAAGTAAAGACAAGGTTATACTTTTCTATAGTTATTAATTAATAATGTTTTTAAGATGTAATGTAATCAATACAACAATATTTATAATTAATCTTTATGTAAGGTATCGGTTGAAATGAAAAAGTTAGTGTCACGAGCGGGATTCGAACCCAAGAGCTTCGGCTTTGGGGTTCGGATCCCGCTCGTGACACTAACTTTACATTTCAACCAATACCTTACATAAAGATTAAATAATTGAAAGAAATTATTTGGTCAATTGGACCACGAAATATAATGGATTTAATATTTATAATGGTTATTACCTGTGGTTGTAATTTAGGTATTTATGTGATTGAAATAATCAAAACGAGTGATATGACGTGATAGGATAAAATGAAGGCAGCAAGTATTTGGGTCCTATGTTCCGATTTTTTAAGGAAATACTATAATATAAGTACTGGTAGTCCTTTTGAGTTCCCTTTTGTGTATATTGAGTCTGAGTATATTTGTTAGAGTGAATGTGTAGTGTGGGAGGGCTTATTGTGGAATACCGACATTCAATTAGATTATTTATGTAGTATGTGAAAAGGGTAATAGAGGAATATCAAGTACTCAAGTACTCCGTACCCTACTTGAGCGGAATGGTTTGTAAACAGGAAAGAAGTCATGAGCTGAATATATAGACTATAGACAACTATATTTAAAAATTTGTGCTATATTACTAAATATTTCCATTAATTATTGGCCGATATATTCTTATAAAATTTTCATTTGTTCAGTTTAATAATTATAACAAGAAACTAGGAGAAAGAAACCACCACCACTACTTTCTTTGGATAGAGACGTAACCTAGGTAACACAACGACCTAGGAACAAGTATTGCAACAATAACCTACTTCTTAAAAGAACGATATAGTCAATTGAACTGAACTAAATAAATACGAAGCATACAATAAGCCAAAAGGCTGCAGAGCATGATAAACCGTAGTTTTCTAGTATCCTTTTATGATCATCACCGTTCTCTAGCATCAGAGAAAAAACCTACACCTCGTGGGTATATTCAGCACTGACAACATTTTGAGGTTAGCCATGAAGATTAAGAAACTGCTAGCCAAATTACCTTCGATTGCGAAGCAACCGCTCAATGGAGGATATCAAGAAGACCCAAGGAAAAATATTACAGTAACGTCAGCCAATGACTAATCTTCTTAGCAGAAGTAAGGAGTCAATTGAACTGAACTGAGGAACTAGGCAAAGTGTAATAAGCCAGAAGGTTCTGCAGGTTGGGAAAATAAAACCCCACGCTTCCTAATTTTTCGACATCATCAGCAGCATCCTGATAAAATGTTACATTTTGTATCAAGTTGAGCTGCTTTGTTTGAATGGTTTATGATGTCGTTTTATTTACCCAGTAAAAATTGTTTGTCCAAATAGTCATGTTACTATAGAAATATTCTTAAATTAAACAGATTACTGATCTGCTTGTATAAATCGGCTGGAAATCCAAATTCTTCTTTAATCGCGGTTTTTGAAAGTTAATTAGGCCGTATGAATTTTTAAAATGATTATGCGGGTACAATTTTTTTGGTGTGGCAGTATCGTCGCATATACCTTCTAAAGGCAGCAGGTGCAAATCGTCTTTAATTTTCTCAAAGGCTCTAATATTTTTGGCGACGTTTCAGGCCAAAAATCGGCCCTGGTCTAATGAGCCACTTTGAACTTTTTGGTCAAGTGAACCGCTCTAATGGGGCCCGCAAACTAATGGAATGCCGACGTCCGACTTGAGTGAGGGCTCGCATCGGGTGGCCGACGGTTTAAGTCACGTGGGAAACGGTCAGCATAAAGGCGAAACCGTTGCAAATATTTCCGAACAAATTGTCATTTACAATGCCTATGAATGTACTATTATTACGTTGTTTGTCTTGGTTGTACGGTTGATAACAGACAAGAAAACAGATGCCGTGTGAAATTTTGACACATCGGGCAACAAACCACAAGTTGAAAGAAATCCCACTTTTAATATTCTGGTTCTAAAAAATGCGATTTTACCATTGACCTATGCCTAAGAATTCCGATAGCGATAAAACCTCTTTATGTCAATACGTTGCCATTTTAGATAAGCTCGATAGTTAAGATATGTCGTTCGTAAACAGAGCGCATATTAAAAATGTATAAGCACGGTTGTAAAAAAGGGCATAAAAATCTCCGTTCATAAATTACATTCCTCTGCCACTGAAGGAGGGCTCGTCGTTGTCTGAATTGGTTTTGACCTCTGGCCGGCAAGGAATAACCGACTTTGAAAATGCATTAAATATTTGAGGATTAAAGAGAGGAATTCCTCGTTACTCACGGACATTTTCTGAAGTTAAATGATTTTTTGTGCAGATTTTTTAAGGATGAAATCTGACCGTCGGCCTACCTGTGAGTCTGGTTCCTGGTTAGGCACATAACTCACGTGTGATCAGCCGACTGTGAACAATTTCTTTTCAGTGACAGCCATCTCCATGGTCCCAAAAAAGTATAAATCTTATGTTTTCCGTGTTTTTCTACCCCTTGAGGGTTTCAGACCGCAATAGAGGTAGGTTCCGCTCGCAAAAAAATTTATACACATTTTTAAAAACAAATTAGATTATTTTTCATCCCTATATAACGTAGATCTGACATTAATCAGGACAATCCGAAAATAAAATATGCAATTTGTGCGATTCATTTCAGAACAAGGTTTAACCTGCAGACCTAGCGCAGGATTGTCGTTGCCAGACAGTTGCTGACTCGGCTAAAATTTCTTGCACACCAGCTACTCTTTTAAAAAATTATCTGCCCTGGTCACACCCTTTCCTGTCCCTCGTCTCCCTTTGACAATGGGGTTAAGGCCGAAATTGATGCCCCATGGGACACCCTTCAAAACAAATCGACCGACCATTGAAGTGTCGTACTTGTCACTTTTTTCCTCATAGGCAAAGCTATCTATCTGACCTCCCCTCGTAAAACACGCCCCAGGAAGTAATTTGGGAAGCGGGGAAGTTGTTAAAAGCCGATCTTATCGAACTTTCTTGTAAAAATCGTAAATAAAATTGTCCGTGAATCTGTCTGGTGAAGTGACGACAGTTGTCTTTCCGCTGTTTGAAACTTTACGCCAACTTGACCACACACGTACAATTTTAGTTTAGTCATAATTATCTAATAGTTAAGTCAGCTCAGGTTAAAATAAATGAAATTACGATTGCTCTCTACACCAAAAATATTACTGGAAAAGAGAATTTGATGCTTCCATCTTGCTCCGCTTACTTGCTGGCTTTGTCTATGAGACACATTTTCAATAGTTAGTCTGTGTGTTTTAGATAAGGAACTGGCATACACATGGCGATATCTCAAACACGTTTGACAAAAATCAGCGAGATAGGCAGATAACTCCCAACCTACGATGGGATACGATCAATCTACAGGTTCATCAACTTTCTGACCTCAGTGTTATTTCACAGTGTACAATGTAGTTAAAATTTGGCAGGAATGGATTTCATCATCTTCAATGGTTGGTCTGTCTGCACATGTTGACAAAACCATCTATTTATCAACAATAAATATGACGAAATGAGTTTCCAAACAAAACCAGCTTGTAGATGTTGCATTTTGTCCTCTTGCATTCTTTCTGCATATAAGACTCTTCAATGACTGGACGTCATGGTTACTCAATTATTACTTCTTTCATTGTGAATGGCTAAATACCAGAACTGGTCTGACAAAATAGCGAGAATAGGAAGACAAGGATGATCGAAGAAATTATAGATTAGTTCACTAGACCTTACCATGATTTCACAATCTACCTTTAGTTGAAAACTTGGTATATAATGCATCATTACATTCTCTTTAGTTAGATATGTTTATATTTTTTTTAGCATGGTTAGCTTTAGTACTTATGTTTGACAATTTTGTACTGATAATTTGTAAGAATGCAATTAGTATTTTAATTGTGATTTTTTAATTTTTCCCCCAGAATATACCGAAATGAGCTCACCGAACGGCCAATCATCCAGTCCGAAAGAGGAGGAGGGCGACAACACGGCGAGCCTGAAGGTGGAAGCGACCGAAGTCAAAATTGAGCCCGTCCCCGGCCTGGTGTCAGACCAGGAGTTCGACCTGGCTTCCTTCTCCGAGAAGATGTGCGAAAGAGGCGTCGAGAAATACAAAGAGGCTTTCGCACTTCTTTGGCCCGACGGACAGGGTTTCGTCCACAAGAGCAAATTGCTTCAGTTTTTCCAGTCTGTACTCGGACCTCTGTACAGCGACGAGATGGCGAACTGTCTCGTAGATATCATGGAGCCTGACGAGAACGGAAACATCTCACTGGAGGTAACCATAATTAACGTTAACAATAAGATTGGAAAGTTGAAAGAAACCTCACCCCTAAATATCAAAAACTCTTTTATCCTCTCACTCTATTTTTTCTAGAGAGGCTGCAGAAAATCATGGTCGTGTTTAAGCGTAATTGGGTCTCTAGACCCTTTGAAACATTGATTTCTCATCGAGATCCTTTCGGAGGAAGCGTGGGCTTCTGAGGGACGTTTTGTTCCCATCCTGCTTCAAGATCCTCTCGCATTGTCAATGGCTGAATGCGCTTGTTTGGATAGGGGCTTTGTGAATGCCATGTGAAAAAGACCATTTCGCCCATTCATTTAGGTTTTCGAGTCTGTCTGTAATTTATCCGCCTCCTTTCATTTTGACAATTAAAAAAGGGGCAAGAATGTACGGAAGAGATAATGCATTTGTTACAATTTGTAGGACCAAGCAGTTAATAATATACAAGGCTATCATGTTTGCTTAATAGATATATTCTTGAATGAAATAATTATTAAACAAAATATTATAAATCTGAATAATATTGGAACAATGGTCTGAACTCCAAATATCCTGGTTATGTTGACTACTGATAGCTTAAGATAACTAATATATTAATCTTTATGTAAGGTATTGTTTGAAAAAGCTAGTGTCACGAGTGGGATTCGAACTCACGACCTTCGGCTCAATACGCCGCTGCTCTAACCACTTGAACTATCGTGACTTCGATCCAGTCGGACACCAACTCCCCATCTCAACCGTCTCAATGTCGTGTTATCATCATTGCCATCGTTCATATGTCGCCGAGAACCGAATCCTGATCACACGACATTTGAAAAATGGCAAAATGGAGGGAAAAATCGAAAGGTTGTAGGTTGAGATGGGGAGTTGGTGTCCGAGTGGATCGAAGTCACGATAGCTCAAGTGGGAGAGCAGCAGCGTATCAAGCCGAAGATCGTGGGTTCGAATCCCGCTAGTGACACTGGTTTTTTCATTTCAACCCAAACCTCACATAATAACATTAATTAAATGAAAGAAGTAATTTGGTCAATAGACCAATAAATATTATGGATTCTAGTAAATGTCGACTATACCTGGTATACAAAGCTTCCAAAAACTAGCATACGCCAGGAGCTATCTAGGATTAAAATTAAGGACTAGCTTCGGTAATATGCCATTGTCTTTCAGGTTGAGGCTATTAAATGGGATTGTAATCTAGGACAAATGTGAAAAATTCATCCAAGGACCATCGCAAAAAATAACGGCAGAACTAAACCTTGGAAGTGTTTAGGCTAGAATGATATTAGGACTGCTGACTATACACTGCAGATGCTGGAGGCACCTGTTTATACTTTGAGAAGCAGAAACAAGCCTGTGAAGATTTTGCCAGGAAGAAGAAAAAGCAGAACATGTCCCTTATTTTTCCGTGAAGTCCTAAGTTGAAGTGGTCTCAGCCTTGAATGATATACACGGCAGACCTTTTTAACAAAGCTTTCGGTCTGATAGAAAGCCTTTTTAAATTTTACGAAGAGTTCTAGATAATAATGCATATTGCACAATAGATCAATTTTAGTCAATGCAATAGCGGGTAAAGTCGTAAGGAGGCCGATTCCTTTTAACCTTAATGGAGGTTATTTGGGCAATAACGGTATTGACAAAATTTGATCTTGTACTTACAGTAATCATTATTATTTTGGGCGATAATTGAGAATTATCTGTTTAAACATATTGTTTGAACCCAATGTACTACCAAATGATTTTTTTTTCTTCAAAAAGAACAGAACGCCGGAGGTTAATATGGCCACCTAGTTGCAAATCTCCAGATTTCTTCATGGTTACATTTTTATAAAGGAGCTTTTTACGCAAGATTGTGAATTATCGACGGCCGAATAATTTTTCCATTTACTAGGTGATTTTCGTATCGATTGTGCGCTTCCCTGTTCACTTTTTTGAAAAAGCCCTTGGAACAAAAGTTATATGTCAACCGATCTCAACCGTCTCAATGTCGTGTTATCATCATTGCCATCGTTCATATGTCGCCGAGAACCGAATCCTGATTACACGACGAAAAATGGCAAAATGGTGGGAAAATTCGAAAGGTTGTAGGTTGAGATGGGGAGTTGGTGTCCGAGTGGATCGAAGTCACGATAGCTCAAGTGGAAGAGCAGCGGCATATTGAGCCGAAGGTCGTGGGTTCGAATCCCACTCTTGACACTAGCTTTATCATTTGAAACAATACCTTACATAAAGATTAATCAATTTAAAAAAGTTATTTGGTCAATCGGACCACGAAATATAATGGATTTAATAACTAATTTCTTTATATTTAAATCTGTTTAAGCAGCAAGTAACAAAGGCATTGCGTGCAACGTAATTTTCCAGATTTTAAGAATTAGATTATTTCTGTTGAAGTTAAAAATATATACAAGTTTGACTATTGCCTTACTATATTAGCATAGATGGTAATAGATAACACCTGAAATAATTTGTTGATCGTAAACTTTACATGTAAGTAAAGGTGTTTAGTGGTTACAATTTCATAACCACATGTTGCGTATGGAAGCCAATTCACGTGCCATTAGATGACCTTGGGTGGTTTTACAAGCCCGATCATCAAACTAGGTGAAACAATTCCGTTTCTTCTTTTCTTCCTATCGATGACAGCGATACCTTAATACTTACGAAGTTTCTCCCACTCTTAGGCCCTAAGCCCTATTTATTTTGTGACCCAACTTTTTTAAATTAAAAAGCACGATTCCATCTTATATTGTTATTGAGAGATGATAATTTCACTCACTGCTGCATCTTTGCCACCTCAGTGTCGTTGCTAGGGTAGAATATTCAGGAAACCAGACCTTATTCCTTCATGGGATAAAGGACATCACAATAATTTACATAGCTTCTGGCCTTTGGGAACAACTCTTATTGACCTAATTTACGCCTTCTTGTTTGCTTTGTTTCCTAATATTTACTGTGGAATATTAGCGAGCGGTGCTTATTTATTTATTGTTTTTACTTGTTACAGAGCTTTGTCCAGGCGTTTTCTCTCAGTTACTGGACTCCTGAGAGCGTAGCCGCAATGCACGAAGTGCTCGCTGCGAATCCCGACCTGGTGAACAAGCTCGCAGATTGGAAGAACATCCTCGGCAGACTCGGAATGGACATGAACGACCAGGAAGTCGCGTCGATTATCGAACAGGCACAAAAGGGCGCCGCGGCCCTCCTGGACAAAGAGCTGGCCAAATCTAAAGACCATATCCCCAACAGAGTAAGTACTGAGTAAAAATAGAGAGGAAAAGTTTATAAGAGGAATATTCTAGGAAGAAGTAAACAAGAAAAGCACAGAGATTCTCGACGCCATTAAGCAAAAGATCCACTTGATGGACCTCGGCGGAGCAAACGCTTCTAAAGTCTCTTCGGCCGGGGAGGCCAACTGTATGAAGAGCCTTCACCTCGAAGAACCATCCGAAGAAGAGAAGCTGAAAGACGAAGGCGCACCAACTCAACCCGAAGAACACCCCGTTGAGCTCAACAAATAGCACTTCCCAAATTTCAATTATGTTTTATTGTTTCCTGAATAAACAAGGATATGCCTGTTATTCGACTCCTCCAATCTTATTGCATAAGTACGGTCCTACACGCCTTGTCGAATTCCATTTTGAAGCTTTTATTTTCAAAGTGTGTGAAAGCTATACTGGAAAAGGCGGCTCCTATGAACTCGGAGTCAACGAGGCTGTTTATCATAATACTACCGTAGAAGTACCAATAGACTACACTGTAATTCCGGAGGGTCAATGTCGGGCCTAGCTAATAAGAGGAGAGGAAAGGTAGGTATGTCTGAAGAGAAACAAGGATATTTTGACCTAGGTTTTTCTCTCTGCGATCACACGGAGATAACAAGGGAATTTCGTTGTTTTTTCTCCACCGACGTATATCAACTAGACTAAAATTGTACATTTTTTATATTGACATAACTCGACAAACCAAATATAACATATAATAAAGAAATACGATCAAACTATATTCATATTTACAGAAGAAACCATATACTGCTGACAACTTGTATACTAGTTCTACCATTTAACCACCAATATAAATCTACAAATAAAACTTTACTCACTAAATAGTAATATAAAAAAACACAAAATACAAAACAACAAAAGAAGTTAAATTTGAGACATCAATCATAACTAGAGAACAGATGATTTTTAAGACGATTCTGGAAAGCTTTGATATTTTTACATCGTTTTATGTGTGTAGGGATTCTCGAAAACGTTATTGCACCTTTTACTGAGAATGACCTATTAAAAGTTGTGGTTTTGTGCTTAACTACACGCAGACGATAGTTTGTAAACCTAGTATTTCGATCATCAATCTGAGACATGTAATTAAATTTCACATAGATATTTTGGTTTTTGAATGCTTAGAATTTTAAAAACTTTACATGAGAGATTGTAATCGATTAAATCTTTAATTTTGAGAAATTTGAATTGCGAAAACTTGTTATATATACAACATTCACTATTTTCCGTGGTCCGCTTGACCAATTAATAACATTCAATTAATTAAGGTTTTAAGTTGAGATAAAAAAGTCAGTGTCACGAGCGGGATTCGAACCCACGACCTTCGGCTTGATACGCCGCTACTCTACCACTTGAGCTATCGTGACTTCGATCCCGCTCATGACTCTGACTTTTTTATTTCAACTTAAAACCTTAATTAATTGAATATATATACAACTGTCATAGATACACATGTTGAACCCTACTTGCAATTTGTTGATTTGTGTTCGATTTAAGTCATACATTGCTCCTAGACCATAAGTTATGTGTGGAAAGATTTAGAGTTGATACAAGTTGTTTTTTGATATTAACATTGTATTTTGAAAAACTTAAAAATTTATAAATCTATGTAAGTTTGAGTAGATTTGATTTTTGATTTTTAACACCTGTATATCCCATGATAGATTCTGGGTAAGCGTTAAACCCAGACGTTTTACATTTTCTTCATATTTTAAAAAGATGTTATCAATTTTAATTTTATTTACATCATCAAGGTTCAATTGACATTTTTATCTCAACTAAAAAACCTTAATTAATTGTAATATATTAATTGGTTAAGCGGATCACGAAACTAGTGAATTTAATAAAATGAAGTATACTTCACTAAAGCTCTCCGTCGCCATTTCAATTGTCGTCGAGAATCCAAACCGATTACACGACATTTGAAAAATGGCAAAAAAGGGGGAAAATTCGAAAGGAGTGGTTGAGATGGGAAGTTGATGTCCGAGTGGATCAAGGTCACGATAACTCAAGTGGGAGAGCAGCGGCGTATCAAGCCGAAGATCGTGGGTTCGAATCCTGCTCGTGCCTTTGACTTTTTTTATCTCAACTAAAAAGCCTTAATTAATTGTAATATATTAATTGGTCAAACGGACCACGATACTACTGAATTTAATAAGTTTAAAATGAAGTATACTTCACTAAAGCTCTCCGTGGCCATTTCATTTGTCGCCGAGAATCCAATCCGATTACACGACATTTGAAAAATGGCAAAAAGGAGAGAAAATTCAAAAAAGTGCGGTTGAAATGGGAAGTTAATGTCCGAGCGGATCGAAGTCACGATTGCTCAAGTGGTAGAGCAGCGGCGTATCAAGCCGAAGATCGTGGGTTCGAATCCCGCTCGTGCCATTGAGTTTTTTATCTCAACTAAAAACCTTAATTTTCTAATAATTTATTATGACCAAAAATTATTGCTTTGCATTTAGTCGGGTTTAATGCTAACATATGGTTATTACTCCACTCTTTCAATATTACAAATTTTATTTTTTATAAAATCAATATTTATTTTTTTCGATTTGTTCGTTAATATTATCTTTTGCATCGATATAAGCATTTAGATCATCTGCATATAATATAACTTTACAACAATATTGAAAGTTTGATATATTCTATTAATATACAGCGAGAACAACAACGCTGACAAAATAGACCCTTGTGGATTAATGATTAATGATTTTTGATTAATGATTAATGATTTTTTCTTCAGAAACTTAACCATCCTGTGTTTTTATCATCTGACTTCTGTTTGTTAAATATTTGTGAAACAGTTAATTACTTTATCGGATAAATTATTGATTTCAGGATTGCTATTAAGATTCTGTGATTTATACTATTAAAAGCATTACTAAAGTCAACAAAAGTCATGATAGTCATGTTACTCTGTGTGTGTGTGTGTGAGAGAGAGAGTGAGTGAGTGAGTGAGTGAGTGTGTGCGCGTGCGTGCGTGTGTGCGTGTGTGTGTGTGCGTGTGTGTGTGAGTGAGTGAGTGAGTGTGTGTGCGTGCGTGTGTGCGTGTGTGTGCGTGCGTGTGTGTGTGTGTGTGTGTGTGTGCGTGCGTGCGTGTGCGTGTGCGCGCGTGTGTGTGTGTGAGTGAGTGAGTGAGAGAGAGTGAGAGAGAGGGAGAGAGCGCGAGAGAGAGAGAGAGAGAGAGAGAGAGAGAGAGAGAGAGACTAACCTAGCGCATAATTTTGTTGACTTTTCTCACAATTGTTTTTTAACATAGCAAAATAGAAATTATTAAACAATAACTTGGGTTTATAAATGAATTTTTTTTTTTTTTTTACAGTTATTCAAAGAATTCAGAAGTAGTGTTTACAAATCGTAAAATTATTCTGTCATTAATAAATACAATAGGATGCATTTTTAGGTCAATACGTCTATTGAAATTTAGATTAGTCGTTTTAATAACTTGCGTTTTTCAATAGGACGAGTTATTTTTTTAATATTTCCTACCCACCTGTGATATCATTTAAGGATGCTGCATTAATTCTTCCTGGCCGGGGATGTGGGCCATTAAAATATTTCCTGCATTTCTAAACGGAAAGAGTACTCGGCCGTCCATGAAATATAGGGTGGAAGGAAGTTGGAAATAATTTACCATCCTTTTGTCGCAAAGGGGCATCTCAGGTGAACCGGTCGAGGAGAGAAAGTCACCGCTTCTCATTTCACAGCGGCAATTTCAATCGTCGCGGGGGTAAAAAGATTATAAGTCAGAAATGAAGGGATAATGAAGTTAATTGGAGGCATGAGCACCCCATCTGGATTTAATCCTTCAGCCCGAAGGTCGGCCGAACTACCCTGATGGGAATTCTCTCCCCCTTGTGTTTTTGTACTAGTTCACTCTCGAAGCCGTTTGTGCCTGGAAACAACCCTTTGCTCATTCTCAGGACGTGATTCGGGTATTTTCCATTTGGACAGACGGTTTTTTACCAGCCCACCTCCTGAGGGTTCGTGTAAATAGAACAATATTTTACTAATTGCGACTTTCCCCTTACCAGTCTGAGAAAAGGGACGAGGCGCTTTTATAATTCAGAAACATACCTTACAGATCCTCGCTTTCTTCGTTTTACAAACAAATGGAAACTTTAACGCTCATGAAATTTTTATGATAATAGGATGCTCACATTCAATAAACATGAAAGTAAAAATTGAAATAATTTAAATTTTACTGGATACAGTTCTGTATATTCTTAGGACCTTAACAGATATACAGGGTGTCCAGGTATTTTTTTTTTTTTTATAGCGTCATTGGTTCAAGAGAAATTTAGCCGGGCCTTCTGAAAAGGACACCCTATATATCGTCGTAAAAATAATTATTTTAATTGTTCTTCTAATAAGACCAGAATAAATAAAAATAAATTTTTATTTCCTGTCGGTAAGACTTCATTTTTATTTCCTATGTAATTTCACTTTATCAGCGACTTAGAGAGGCCAGTAAGCTCTTCCGCCTTATGTAATGACCGAAAGTCAGACAGTAGATCCGATCCAGTGTTTTATTTATTATAAATATCGTTTGAAGTTAATCATTTTAAACCTTTGGCTTTTTCTTTGTTCCTTTGTTTTCTAAAAAATTGCTATATTTCATTGAATCTGTTCAACAAATCATAAACAGATACAAGAGTTGTGTTTTAATTATTTCATTAAGCCTTGTAATAAAACATGATTTTGCGTCACAATACAGAATCGTAATTCAATAAATCAACTTTGCATGTGGGCGCCCCATATAAATAGTCGCCGAATGCCATTTACTTGACTTTAAAAGAAGACAGTCTGCCCTCATACGCACTTCGTTGTGGTTCATTATGCAGCGTGGACAATGGAGGTCAAGGGTCCGACCGTAGCATTTCATTTCCAGCCGACGCGCTTCCCATTAGGAGCCAATTGACACCTCTGGATCCCACTTTCGGAATTATCCGGTGAAAGTTTTGTTGACCCGGTGTTTGACGAGTCACTAACCATCTCCGCCCATGTTGAATATTTAATTTAAATTTTTAATAAGCCCGGACAAACTGACACATAATTTGATAATAATTGGAAGGTCCTCCGGGGAGATTTTATCTCGAACAAAAATACAAGAATACACATCTTTCATCTTAACATGGCAAATTAAATAACCACCAGTTTTTTCCCGACCAACAAGAAAATTACTGTTATAACAAATATGTTTTTTTTTCTTATCAACAATCACATTACAAACTTTCTGAACTCATAATTGAAAAGAAAAAATTTCATGTATTTATAACTGTTATTTGTCATCTTTCGGGAGGTTTAATCATCTAATAACTCATAGATGTCTGTGTATGTACATGTGCAAATACTACATGTAAGGTATATATTAAGATGTACAAATGTTCCCTCCTAGCGTTTTTTTTCCCTACCGCTTTACTGATCTTCAATTTATCAGCTAATGTCCGTGGTTACCCAACCCTTTCGTAAAAATAAAACACTTCTTTTCTTTCTTTTAAAGTCAATCTTTGTCGAATATGAACCATATTAACATTTTAAAAAAATTGAAGTTAAACTGAAATTCTTTTCAGAGGATCTTTGGAAGAGGTCAAAACAGAGAAAACTTCCTTACGGTTTTCGCCGAGCTTTCGACAGTTTTATACTGTCATCTTCAGGGCTTTAAAACCTTAATAGGAATTTAAATAACATGGTGTTTTGGGCACAGAAGTACAATGATTTTTGTGGCTCAGCATCTCATATAAGTCTAAAATTTCCCCTCGTTCATAGAGAGTTTATTTTTATCGGTCTTTATTGATTTGATCTGTGATCCTACTTTATTGTTGTTTAAATTTTTAAAATAATTTGATTGTATATATATATATATATAGTTAAAAAACGTTTTCTGTGATCACTTGTACCTGTTTTTTAGACTTATATGAGGTAACCTTTCTTGACCACGTTTTTAATTTTATTGTTATTGTAATTTTACCTATAATTTTTAATTATTTATGTTTCTCAATTTAAATTAATAATGAGATGCTGAGCCACAAAAATCATTGTACTTCTGTGCCCAAAACACCATGTTATTTAAATTCCTATTAAGGTTTTAAAGCCCTGAAGATGACAGTATAAAACTGTCGAAAGCTCGGCGAAAACCGTAAGGAAGTTTTCTCTGTTTTGACCTCTTCCGAAGATCCTCTGAAAAGAACTTCTTGTATCCAGCAGGTCGATAATCTATTTTCATCGTTAAACTGAAATCATAAAGTGAAAAGAAAATATTGTATGAGAGGAATGAAAACTTAACAAATTCACATAAAACTCGTATTCAATTAATCATTTGTAAACAGAATTAGAGTCGTTTTAAAATAGACACCGTTATGATACCAAAGAAAATTTCAAAAAAAAAAATATATATATCCTGTCTCATGCTAAGGTAATTTATAAATGTGTGTGTATATATATATATATATACACAAATTTTTAACAACGTAACGTAGTTTAATTTCAAAATTTCAAATTCTTAATTCACTACTTTCGTGGTCCGCTTGACCAATTAATACATGACAATTAATTAAGGTTTTTTAGTTGACATGAAAAAAAGTTAATGGCACGAGAGGGATTCGAACCCACGACCTTCGGCTAGATACGCTGCTGCTCTACCACCTGAGCTATCGTGACTTCGATCCACTCGAACATCAACTCCCCATCTAAACCCCACCTTATGAGTTTTCCCTCCTTTTGCCATTTTTCATGGCTTCAAACTCATAAGGTGGGTTGAGATGGGAAGTTGATGTCCGAGTGGATCGAGGTCACGATAGCTTAGGTGGTAGAGCAGCGGCGTATCTAGCCGAAGGTCGTGGGTTCGAATCCCTCTCGTGCCATTAACTTTTTTTCATCTCAACTAAAAAAAACCTTAATTAATTTCAAATTCTGTACATCCTGACACACGTTGTTGTTGCTGAAAAGAAGGGTAAAGTCGGATTTTAAATTGGTCAAAATATGAGAATGTTATGGCAAAAAGGAACCGGCAGCATAATTTCGACGAGGAGCTGGATATTTTACATTATGTTCGCGAAAATCCGAATTCCGCTCTCCGAAATGTTGAAAGGGTTTTAGGTTTTTCGAAAAATAAAATTAGAGATGTACGCCGGACTTACGATTTTAAGCCGTATCGCTCTCATCTTTTCCAGGGACTTCGGAACTCCGATTATGACAGGCGTCTAACGTTCCTTGCACAAATGCCGATTTGGGAGGCTGAAGAAATCGTTCTTCTATACTTGAAGATTGTTGAATACAAGTTCACCTCTAATGGCATATTCAACCGTTGGATTTTTCGAACAGGGAAGAAGAAAATCCAAGAATTTTGTATTCTTGTCATCAGGTGGTCCACAGTATCAACGTTGGTGTGGAATGGGAAATAAATTGGGCCTTATTTTTATAAATAATTTAAATAGTGCTCAGTTCCTCAATTTTTAAGGGAGGTTTTACCAACACAATTAGAACATGTTTCTCTGCAACAACGATAAAGAATGATCTTCCAGCTTGATGGATGTCCCGCACACAATTGTATGAAGGTGAAACATGATTTGAATCGACACTTTTCGGATAGGTGGATAGGACCTCATGGCCAGATCTGTTGGCCTCCTCGGTCATCCGATTTAACTCCACTTGACTAAGCAACCTCAGTTGAAGAACTGCGGCGAAGGATAGAAAATTCCTGTCATTTCCTCTCCCCTGGCTCTATCGCTCTGAGCACCGGCGAAGATCGGTTAAAAAGAGCAAACCTTTGCATTTTGACGCTAGGCAGGAAGTTCGAACAGGAAATGTGATTAATAAATAGCAATATTTTCTTTGGTGTTTGATCAGACTTCACAGTTTAAATATACTTTCCTAAAGGTAGATTGGGGATGAGGCTCGACAAGAAAATAAATGTTGTTTCTGTCTTCATGGCCTCATCCCCAATCTACCTTTAGGAAAGTATAAATAAATAGCAAACCAAATTTTATGCCATAACTTTGTTATTTTTTGACCAATTAAAAAAAAATTGTATCATTGGGCCATCTATAAAGGCCACCCCGTATATACAATAAATAAATATTAAATAAACCCACTAGTACAATAAGATTTACTCTTCAATATTCACAAAATTATTATCTAAATAAGTTCATAAATGGCTTTGCTCTTTTGAACTTTCTAACCATCTAGTTTAGTCGCTTCCACATTCTTTTGCTGGTTCAGGCGTCTCCCTATTTAAGTCCTTACTCCTTACGTACCAACGGGCATTGACCTTGTTACGTAAGATTTTATTTTGAAGTGATTCTGATGAACCTGTAGTTGGTACAAAGCTGGCAGTTGAATACTATATGTCCACTTAGGACTTGTCACTGGTTTACGCAGTAATGTTTTACTTTGTATAGAATCCTATCAATCGGTTTGAAAAATTTACATGAATGCTGGTTGATTTTTGACCGTATATTTACATTATTACGAGCCTTTTGAAATATTTTGGATGAATGGTTAATGGTCGGTACTACAGATATCACCGTTGAGTCACGTGCAAACGGTAAATTTTGACTCCATCTATTTTCGGAATATAACTGGTGTATAACAAGTAAAGTAGAGGACCTAGTATGCTACCTTCTGGCATTCCTGCTTTTATTGTTGTTAATTCTGAATATTGGTGTACTTTTTTGACTCTAAAATGTCAGTAAGGTAGGCACGGATAATATCTACATACTGCTAGTTATTCAGATATCGTGAGATGGGGTCGGGTGTGATGTAGGTTTCAGAAAAACATTTTCTTTATCGTGCCAACGTTTCGATCTTTTATTGAGATCATCTTCAGAGCTCAAAGTGTTTGTCTTATGTGTAATTGTACCATCCTTGCGTGTCGTGTTGAGAGTGCCAACGTTGGCACGATAAAGAAAATGTTTTTCTGAAACCTACATCATACCCGACCGCATCTCACGATATCTGAATAACTATCGATTAACGGTCACTAATCTCTACACATTTCTACATACTGCTTTGGTTGCACCTCTTTTAGCTTATTGAAGAGTGCTTTGTGCCAGATCTTGTCAAAAGCTTTTGAGACATCAAGGCAAATTGAAGAACAAATTTCTTTTTCTATTACGTGTGTTACTCGGGGAATTTGGTCTATTGTAGAATGGCTTCCTTAGAATCCGAATTGATGGTAGGGATTATTTACTTAAAATAATACTTATCATTAATATTGCTGATCATTTTTTAAATATGTTCTGCAAGAAATCCCACGTTCCTTTTACTGCTCTACATTTTAATTAAGCTATCGTCTAATTATATAGTTGTCTTTCTTCAATTCTAGATGTTTTGAATAGGTAAAAATTGTGGGTTTTTTACGAAACTAAGTTAATTTTTATGTATAATAAACAAACTTGACTATAGTTAAAAATGATGAATTTTTGATACGTAGATATTTTGATGCCTTTGGGGGAAGTATTTCGGCAGGTCGTCCAAGTTGATCGCGTACACTATTGTGCTACAACAATTCAAAGGCGTACATACATTGCATATCTATCGCGTAAACCCACTGGCCTTGGGTCGAAAATACCTTTCCATCCTGGTCCCACTAGGCGTAGGAGAGAAAATTTAGTATCAGCTCTTTTTCTCCTTCTCCATCTTTTTTTTAATACATCAACGTACGTTTGAAGTCCTGCATGGCGTATATTGTTTGAACAAGGCGTTCTCACTCTTGACAAAGCAAATACAATAATCGGATTTTTTTGTCGGCCGTCTTCCAGCGTCGTGTAGGATTACCCGGGCCGATTGTGCCACACGACCATGTGAGTTTTCTTCACAGCCTCGTGTCTCGCCCTGGCTGCTTTTCATGTGCACATGTTCGATTTTTTCTGTATGATTAATCGGACGTTATTATCGGCCACGAGATTCGAAATACAGAAAAAGCTTAGACGATGAAAAACGAGACCTGAGTAGAAACACGTTGTCCTCAATTGTCGGGTAAAAAATTTTTCATTGCCTTCACTCCCTTCGAATAGTGATAATAGGGTAAAAATTAACAAGTAATATATGGTCTACCCTCTCTTTATTCCAAGTTGTTTATGCTTAAATACTACTATACTGCACTCAATACTCAATTACCTACCTTCACGCCTTAAAGCACATTACTTAAAAACTTACATTTATCAACAATTCCTATTCCTGCTTGTTTTACCATAAAATAAATGTTATAAGAAAAGACAGTGCGTGAAGTGTTAATTTATGACGTTCACTGTATTGAGTCATTTACACGGACGTTATACGAGGCTTACTCCGACAGTATGATTTCTTCTTCCGTCTCATACTCACTATCGTCAGATGAAGCTGAAACAAAAAATCCTTTATCAGTTAAGACGCTGAAACATATGTTAATTTAATTATGCATGTATGCAATAATAATGTGGGAAGTTTAGGGGCCGACAAACATCTGAGGTCATCGCCGGCCCTCTGCATGTTTTTACTTCTTTTTCTGGACTTTTACGCATATTTTTCAGCCTACTTGATCCTCACAAACTGTTAATGTCTCTCTACATTTATACGAAAACTTCTAAAATTCTAGCCTTTAATTTGTACCTCAGATTGTCAACTACAGAATAGATATAAAACATACAATACATACATATATACACCACAAACATAGAAGTCTGGCCACATATTTGCCTCAAGAGTACTCGATATTCCTCGGAGCGGGGTCGAACGCTCAATTTTAGCCATGGTAATGCAAATGTACAGAAAAGAGTTTTTTTTTTTGGGGGGGGGGTTTATGCTGGCATATTACCCATGAAGATTTCTTCTATTTTCATTTTACTGTCGTGAGTGATCGGCCGACCAGGGCCAGGTCCCCGCCGCGCGCCCGCACCACTCATTCAGCTCCATCATCTTCTCATATTCTAAATTTTCATGCTTGAAGATAATCAAAAAGAAACGTTTATCGACTTTAGAAATCCATAGATTATGTTGAACGCTGATGGATTGTTGCTTATTAGGACAGATTCTAAGTTTATTGGTTTTGAAATGTTTGGGACTTTGCTCAGATTTTTTAGCAGTTTGTCTCTTTCATTTTCATATTCTGGAGATTCAAAAATTATGTGGGAAGGATTTGTAGGGCAATCGCAAGTGGGACAGTTCGGAGACGATGCCAAACCGATTCTCTACTTGTAGCTACCCCCAAGATTTAGAAAACAAAATAGAAAGATTGAAAAAGGAAAGATGAGAGAAGTAGACATAAGTTGTCATCAAATGATTCAAGGCGCTTTAGGAAAGATTAACACAATCGTTAATCACGATCAAACACTCATAAAACTATTCGAAAATCTATGAATAATCTACCAGAACACCTTTTTTTTTCCTTTGGAGCCACTGGTGATGATAGTGTCCGTTTCTTCCACTGCGACCACAAAGACTGCAAGTCCAAGCTTACAGAATAACTATATCAGAAACCAGAACTCGGTCGTAAGATGGTTGGTCATCATTATTCTTTCCGCAAGAAATTTTCCAGCCAACTTTTTCCTTCATATTCGGAATGGAGGGTTTTTTGCTTCTAGCGAAGTGTAAGGACTAGTGATGGATTCGGCTTAGCTTTTGGATGTGTCTCGGCATAAACATTGAAGAAAATCTTCCATAGTCCAATCAGGACAACATGAGATTTGATGTAGTAGAATCCATGGACAATGGGACGAAGTTATCTGTGCTCATGGCCGTGCAATTACCAAGGATTTTATTACTTAGCATTAAAATCTTATATATAATCATATAAAGTTTATAAATTTGTCGAAGTCGTGAGGAGCGATCAATGGGGTATGTTAGACGCATAAAATGTGATGCTATGCCCTGAAGATGACCCGAATAAAGGTCGAAACGTCGGCAAAAAAATGAAAAAGGTGTTTTTTCTAAACTACCTAATTCTTGATCGCGACTCACGACTTCAACAAATTATGAAACGACCGGTCACTAAGAAATAGACAAATGTTTCTAAAGTTTTCATGGGAACCTTTGCATAAAACTTTCGATGGTTAATAATGTTTTGTGTAGTCCCCGAATGGTTTTCAAAATTTCCCCATCGGCCAATTTTTCCTCACTTTTGTCCTCATTGTGGCAAATGGTGACTTAGAAATTTGTTAGTATATTTTTTCCTGGGGTCACAGGTGATAATGCTCCCTTTCTTCCACTGCAGTCTAAAAGATCTTTTGCGCAATTGACTCGTTCTTTATTTCCAAGCCCAAGAGTGTACTGTCATTAAGGTTCGCTTCCTCTTTGCTATGTTTTCAGTGCTGTTTGAGTGTCTGAGAATATGTGCCCACTTTAATTAGGTGGATCTCAGCTTGGAGAACCTTCCGGTTACGCTAGGTCAAAATTTGGGCCTTTAACCCCTGCCCCCACTTCCTGTAATTTTCGATCCATCTGTGTACCATAATAAGGCCCCTTTATTAGTTGATTATAGTCTGTCCATTTTAATCTACTGTCTATATCAAGCAGTTATTTACAAGAGGTAATATAAGCTTTCACTTGTTTATTTTACCATTCAGCAGTAAGTTGCTGATGTCGGCCAATTGGATATGTACAAAAAACACAGAAATAGTGAAAAGACCTAAGAAAGCCTTTTCAAAGGAGTGAGCAAGGGGGTGGTCAAGCATCTATTTAAGATAGTAGGACTATTGTATATATTTTTAGTTTTGGAATTATTTTTGTTCTTTTAGGAGTACTTACAGCTTAGTGTGTTCACGGTTTTTTGGGCATCTGAAATGATCTTTTGCAGGTCGTCGTTTGTGAGGTCTATGCCTATCTTTTCCAGGGCCAGCCTTTCCCTCGCGACATCGTCGAGCGTCTGCTTTTTCGTCTTTTGGAGCATCTTTTCCGTTTCTTCCATGGTCAGGTTCATCCCGAGCCTTTCCATCACCTGCTGCCATTCTCCGACCGTGAGCCATGTCCCCAAGTTGTCCTCCCGCATCTGTGCACGAAATGATAAAATCGTATGTAGATTAAAAAAGGAAAATAAATGAATAGACTGCTCACTTGCTTGATGGCGTAGGCGGTCGGTGTGGCGAGCTGGGCGCAGAATTCGTGCACCTTTATAGCACCGTTCTTTGGAACGCCGAGACCCTCGAGAGCCTTGTCTAATTGGCTTTCTGTGTACCTGTGTCGAAAAATCTGTAATTTAACATTTGTTCGCCGTTTAAAAACACCACTAACTATTTCTAATCTTGTTTTGCCATTTGTCTTCTAATAGTTCTTTTTTTGTCAAATTAACAAGCCATTTAGTTAAAAGGATTGCACCCCCATTTTTAAGTCTTTAAAAGCAGTCGTGTTAGCTTTCGAATTTACTCGCAATTTATATCAATATTAATCTGCACTATGTGTGCTCTCTCTCTCTCTCTCTCTCTCTCTCTCTCTCTCTCCCTCTCTCTCTCTCTATC
This sequence comes from Cimex lectularius, assembly GCF_000648675.2. NCBI lineage: Eukaryota > Metazoa > Arthropoda > Insecta > Hemiptera > Cimicidae > Cimex > Cimex lectularius. Next base: position 1,427,225 of record NW_019392993.1, read on the forward strand.
TCTCTCTCTCTCTCTGTGTGTTTAACCATGCACATGATAGCATGGGAATAGGAGTGTCCACGTCACTAAACCTTAGCCCTTCATACTGTATAGATTTTAAAGTTTACTAGTGGGTGTTTTGCTGATGGATGGTCCTTATTTTGTAGGGTTGAGAAATCTATATGGAAAAGAAAGCTAATGTGTAACTGATATTTACATGCCAAAGCTCATGCCAACTCTCCTGATTAATGATTCTCATTGCTGAAATCTCATCATGCTTGCCTTCGGTTATAGCTGAACTTTTTAAAAATGCTGAAGTAATAAATTAGGAGAAAAGGCCAGTAATGAAGATTCTTTGCACATTTTACAATTTGGTATTGGGAGGTTTTACGATATATGTTTCTTAATTTGAAAACTTGAGGAAAACCTAGTGCAACACTAGGAAAACGCTTAAATGACTAGGTAATAAAAGATTGGTAGATTATCTGATGAATGCTTCTTATTTTGAAGGCAGGAAGAAAAACTAGAGTGACAAGTAAAGATTTTTGCGAGCTTTCCCCACTGGTGTTTCCCAACCTTCGACTAAAGGAAAATGCTAAAATGACATTTACGATGAAAGATTTTAGAGTCAGTCTGAAGATTTGCAAACGAATAACCAAAATAGTGCTTTCTATCTTCCACTAGAATATCAGGCAGGATTACAAAAGTTCACTTTAATTTATTTAATTTTGACATTGGTTAATATTAATTGGACCGAACTGAGCATAAAAGAGAGCAAAGGACTTTAGCAGTTTGAGGAGATCCTTTAATATTTTGTAATGACAGTGTAAATAAGGGATGAGAATGAGTTTTCTATTATTAGCAAGTTGTAACATAACCTGTAAGGTGTCTACGTAATGACAAGTGTCTTATTGATTTATAAGAACCGGATATGAACGATAATGAATAATCGTACCTATCACCTAAAGCGCCTTTAATGATAGCTTTGAGAGTGTCGACTGTCACTTCGCTGTCAGGATTTTTGGTCGAATCCAAAAGGTCCGCGAACATTTCTTGGAGCCTGTCTGTCAACATGCTTTTCCTTTCGTTATCCATTCGTGCCGAAAAATTAAAATGTACGTGAACGCGCGTCAAGGGATTCCGTGTTGTTTGTGAGCGTACGATAGTCTATACAGGTGATTGGTAAAATAGCGCACATGATTTTTTGATTTCGTGAGAAAACAAAACGGGCGAATGGAAAATACAAAAAATAATAAACCTCCGCCCTTGTTCGACACCGTTTAACACGTAATGACCGTTCGGATCGACAGGTGGCCAAAGGGGTTACCATGAATTCGTCCTCTAACCTATATTTGGGAACTTAGACGGCAACCTTTGGTTTCGCTTTGCCCAAGGACGGTATATCTGGAATAAGTGACGTTTCAAAGATTTAATAATAAGGAAGGCCTTGATATGCGACTTTTTTGTTTTCAACGCTCCTTGACTTTTGGGTGATGTTTAAACTCTTAGGTATAAAAACATTTTATGCTCATGTAATAACCGAATAAATAATGCACATATAAACTAATTTGCCGTAGAAAAAAAAATTAGCAGCACCAGGTGACTGCAAGTTCTCCATTTGTTGAAACCTGAATCATCATACTAAGCACAAGTCCAATTGAGTTATTAAAACGCGAGAAGTAAGAAATAAAACTTTAATTGAATAATAATCGAATCATTTGTAAATAATTTGGAAATAGTCTTTGTCAAATTCTGTGTGATAGTGAGAATAATTTGTATGGGAGAACCTTTGGTAAGTTGACGTTTTACGGTGGATGAGGGCAGTTGGCAGGGCATTATTGTTGAAAAGACAGTGGACATTTACAGAATTTGGTTTGAATGATTTGAATGTTAGTATTGGTATGTGGTGACCAAAAAGAATTCATGTACCTGTCGGGCAATTGAAGTATACAGATTAGTCCATTGATGTCTGTGAATTCACAAATCTATACATAAGTCACAGGAATTTATAGATTCATTTGTTGGTTTGTATGCTGAATTTTATATCAAGCCAGACACTCAAAATTTTAGTGGCAGATAATCTTTTTACCTTTACTGATCATTTCTTCAAAAGAAATTTAACCTTACGGAAGTAAGTAGCATAAGTGAAAAAGATGAAAAATAAGTCAATCCTCTACATTACGTTTAGTTAGGAGACACCAGTGGAGGATGCTCTCAAAATGCTTTACCAGTTAGCCCTTCGACTTAAGAAGCATCGATCAGAAGAACAGCGAACATTAAAGTATAACATATGCAGAAAAATTCTCTAGAAACGTAGTACGAGTATTGATTGTCATTAATATCCCGTTCTTAGGAATCATGAAGGCATTTGTCATTACGTCGATACCTTACAGGTCATGTTCTACCTTGCCAATAATAAAAAACTCATACTCACCCCTTATTTACACTGTCATTACAAAATATAAAAGGATCTCCACAAACCTCGAAATCTCTTTGCAGTCATTGTGTTCACTTCCGCTAATATTAAACAACGTCAAAAATATATAAGCTCAAGTGAATTATTGTAATTCTGTTAGATATTCTAGTAGAATTAGAAAGCAATATTTCTCTTATTTCTATTCAAATCAGCAGAAAGTCTCTAAAATTTGTGTCGTACATGTCATTTAAGCATTTTCCATTAGTTGAACGCTGGGATGCACTAGAGGAGAAAGCTCTCAAAAAGGTTGACTGGTCATTCTAAGCTTTTTTCCGCCCTTCAAATTAAGAAGCATCCATCAGATGTACTGCCAATATGAAATTGTAAAATGTGCAGAAAATTTCTTTAGAAATGGAGGTTAATTAGACAATGAAGCGCTTTCCAGCAGTTAAAAGCTTGGAAGGCAATGGTGGCTTTGACAGTTTGCAATTGTGACATATTAGTAATGTTGATTGTTTTACCAGTCATGGAGACAACAAGACATCACATATCGTAACATTTTCCTACTAAATAAAAGTCAGTTTTACTAATCATCTTAGATATTCCTCAGCACCTCAATTTAAGAAGCATCAATCAGAAAAACTGCCAATATTAAACTATAAAGTGTGCAGTTGTAAAGTTGCCTAGTGATCTAGCCACTCAGGCGTTTTCCATTAACTAACAAATTAATACAAATTAGAAGAAATGTGGTGTGAAAATGTAGGTCTGGGTGTCAACCCGAACGAAATCACAATAATATCATTCTTACTTACCTATTCAACTTCTTAAAATTTTTAGCTGGACAATACCAAGAATAACCATGCAAACGATTAATTAATTTGATAACAAATACAACCGAAACAAATTTTTAGTTACTAACAGATTTTTACAACGTTTAATATCTTGCCCTTGCTGACCTATATTTCTAGAGAAATTTGCAATTGCATATTTTACAGTTTAATATCGGCAGTTTCTATGATCGATGCTTCGAACGTTGCAAGACTGAGGAAAACCTAGGGAGACATGTAAAACTCACTTGTACAAACTAGCATGTTATCAAGACATATCTTGTCCAAGTAGACCTATATTTTTAGAGAATTTTTCAACTGCACATTTTACAGTTTAATATTGGCAGTTTTTCTGAGGGATGCTTCACAATTTGAAGATTTTGGTGATTAGTAAAAACTCTCTTTTACTTACTACAGATTTTTACATGTCATATTCTTGTCAACTCTATGATTGGTAAAAATAAACAGATTGATTACTTCTCACTTGCCAACTGTAAATGATACACGTCTACAAACTTGGTTTCTTTTTCCACCGCCTTCCTTTGTTAGCTTTTAATTAATTCAAAACGCTTAAATTTGACTTACGTTTCTTAGTTTCGAAATGCAGATTTTAAAGTTTAATATTGGCAGTTTTTGTGATCAAAGCTTCTAAATTTGAAGAGGTTAGGAAAACATACAGTAACAAGTGAAGCTTTCTGAGAGCTTTCCCCACTGGTCTTTCCCAACTTTGAACTATTGGAAGAAAAAACAACAACTAATATTCTATGATGTACCTCTCAATTTCTTAAACGTAACATTTTAATGACGTTCTAAGTTCCTAGTAGATTCAAGTTCTTTGAGTTGTATGTTATTTTTTAAAGGTTAATTTTGTCTAATCTGTATTTAAGGTATTGGTTGAGATAAAAAAGTCAGTGTCCCACGCGGGATTCGAACCCAGGCCCTTCGGCTAAATACGCCGCTGCTCTACCACTTGAGCTATCGTGACTTCGATCCGCTCGGACTTCCCATTTCAACCCCACCTTTTGAATTTTCCCTCCTTTTTGCCATTTTTCAAATGTCGTGTGTGTTTGATTCTCGGCGACAATTGGCAAAAAGGAGGGAAAATTCACAAGGTGGTGTTGAGATGGGAAATTCTGTCCGAATGGATCGAAGTCACGATAGCTTAAGTGAGAGAGCAGCGGCTTAACAGATTAATTAATTGAAATGTAGTTTTAAATGTATATCCACGAACGGTAAAATATAAGGGGCTTCATTTTATTTTGATAAACTGCAGTTGTTCTTTTTTCAACAGGGAAAAGGGTTTAATGGAAAGCCAATTTTCAACCAAGTTGACCCTTTTAGGTCAACGTTGTTTTGCAAGCCCCAGGTGCACCTTTCGATTAAGTAATATCTGAGCAGGATTGTAATGTTGTTCCTCCGCCGGGGCTTCCTTGCAAATTAGAATTCGGGAAGAGAGAGGAAAAAAGAAGGAAGAATTACGGAGCAAAAAGAGCAGGTCTCTTTTATTTCTTAATTCCGCACGATTTACAACGAGATTTAAAAAGATTCCAATTAATCTACTTTGGAAATAATTTTATTAAAATATTACCAGCTTTTGCAGTTGGTTATCCACCCGTATTCGATGTGCCTTTTTTATCATAAACATGTTGAATTTCGTTATTTTTCTAACCAGCATAAGTAAATAAACTTTAATTATTTGGTTATATATATATAATATATTGTATATAAATATTATTTGGTCAAGCGGACCATGAAAACTAGTGAAGTTAATTTTATTGTCTGATTATTTTTTGTAGTTATTCTTTGTTACGGTCACATTACCAGTGGAATAAGGAAGCGTTGGCTTGGCGGCATGTTTGAATCTGTGAAATAGCCTTGTTAACAAGCCGGCAAAATAAAAAAGACAGATAAGAATTTTGGCAAATGTAAACCGCCCGGGGGGCCCGGGGTCAGTCACGAAGAGGTCGGGGATATTTCACACATAATAAAACGTAATCCATCATTGGTCTCGCGTGGGCGGAAAGGCTCGATGAATCGCGGATATCGGGATGCGAACACCGTTCAGAAATTGCTGTTGTTACCAGGACCGATAGCCTCAGAATTTCGAGTAATCGCTTTTTATATCTACAGAAAAAGAGGAACGGACAGAAATTTGGGAATATCTTCGCATTTCCCATATCGCACAGTGTACTAAAACAATTGGGTAATAAAATCCGAGTGAAAAGACATAATGACCGGGTACATTCCTGACAAATCATGCTAAAATCCTAGATAAAAATAACCTTTTTAATAATTAAAGAAATAAAATATCTATGGATAAATTTGGAAATTAACATTCACCAAGAACGTTAATAAAATGTGTGACTAGGCATTAGGTATAATCTGCAGTTTATTCCCTCTCTTAAACAAGAACTCAAAGTTTAGCACAACAAAGAAATTTTTTTTTTATTATGTGTAGTGTTTAGTGACCGTTGATTAATGATTATTGGGGCACTCTCAACACGACAGACAAGAATGACACATCTACAAACATTTTGGGCTCTGAAGATGATCTCAATAAAGATCGAAACGTAGCACGATAAAGAAAATGTTTTTCTAAAACCTACGTCACACCAGACCGCATCTCACTATCTCTAAATAATCATAATTTATTGTATTTACATTAGATCAGTATTACTGTATGCAGCCCCGGTATGGTCACACACGTATAATAATATTATTTTATTTTTTAATTTTTTACTAGAGTTCGCAACAGCAGAGGTCATATATACCCTCAGGGTGCCGGTGTTTTTGAAAAAAAAGCCCATTTGTAAGTATGTCAGGTTCGAATGTAGGGCGCTGGATTCGAACCCGGGACATTTACCTTACATTGATGAGCGCCTTGTCAACGCCTAAACCGTTGCGGCCACCGACGCCCCTATACTAACTATTCTAAGTTACAAATAGTCCAAAACAAGTGTCTAAGGTTGATTGGTTCCTCTTGTAGGTCCAATAGATTATTTTCATTCTTCAATTTTGCCAGTGTATCAACATGTTTATCAACAACATTACTCTTTTGTTTCCTCCTGTGTAAATAATAGTTAACCACATATTAAACATATTGTAAACTATAATTTAACCTCATTATAATACAAAGGATTTAAATGTAAGCCTTTAAAACATGTTCTGTTTTAAGGTAACTCTTAAATTGTGTTAAGGTTTTATTTTTTCCATTACAAACAAATAGTCCTGTTTAAATTGTACAACTGATTAGTCGATAGTATACAGGCAGGGAGTCTGAAACATCTACATCACACATTTGTACATATTTGTATTTATTTGTAAATTAATTATTCTTATTGTTATAATAATTAACAATCTTGCAGAAATTTGTAAAATGTATATAGGAATATAATAGGAAATGAATACATAAAAAGAACAACCAAATAAAAAAACATAATTTGATTTAACAATTTATGTTGTTTAACAGTAAGATGTTAAGTGTATAGGAAAGAGCAAACAATAATAAATAAAAACAAGGATTTACTATCCCTCAAGAAAGAGAATACGACTAAACAAGAGTAAGTATAAATACAAATAATAATAAAATTCTTCTGTCTTTCAAAATGTACATTAATGGGAAAATATCTTCAGCGCACGTCTTACTGTACTGACAATAATAGGAATAAAATCTAATTTCTGTTCAAAAATGTAATCAACATAAATGCGAAGAAGTCAGTGATAAGGCGGAGGCTCTCACGTAACAAGTGCTTTATCGATAGATGGACCTCACAGGATCTGAACCGCAGAAGAGGGGTCATCCTCAAAGGTTGCTCGATGTATCCCACATAATTAAAGTGTGGCATTTGTACATGCTTTATTTATGAAGTCAAGGAATGGCATCCTTCAATTAAGTGATATGGTACACTACCACCTTAATTAAGTGAATGATGTGTAATGGGAAATCATGTTTAGGATTGAGTGAGGGTGTGTCTCGATTTAAAAACAGCATGTTTTGGGGGCAGAAATGACGTAGCTGTTAACAGCCCTTGCATCCTCGTCGGCGGGATGGATAGGAAACCAAGAAGAAGTCATAAGTTCGAATCTGTATCCCTAAGTATGTACGTGTGTAATACCGAACTTATATAAAGCAATAAACAGACATCATGATGACCAAGTAGTAAAATACTAAATTATGCGGAAAGTGATTCTGCACATATAAATATTTGTTCGAAACTGTTGGTGGTTATTCACATGACCTGCACAGTGAAGATCATTCAAAAAGGTACTTATTATTTTTAGGGATAGTGGTTGGTGTCTATTGATCATTTCCATAATGATGATTAGCAAGGCAAACCTCCATAAAAGGCTCTTAAAGACTTAATAATAAGATTATTATTAAAAATATGTTAGGGAGTTTCTCTTGTGAAAAGACATAGTTATATTGATGAAATAATGAAAGCTTTGATAATAAACATTTCTAGAATACTGCCAAAACCACAAAAGCAGTATTATAACTAGAAGGAATTAGATTATGAAGAATGATCGAGTTATTCGTTCATAAAAAGCACGAATAGCGATTTCTCGTCGTTTTTATGTCTTATGTACATAAGAAAGAGTTTTTCTAAGTACTGCAAAATAGTTGTGATATTAGCCTGAAGGGTAAAATTTAGTTTTGTTTTTATTTTGGTTGAAACAAGTTATTAAAGTTAATAAAGGGTCAAGTACTTGTTATTTGACATGTAAGTAAATGGTGTACCTCTAAAACGGTTTTGATGGGGAGGCTATGAATCCTCCCTAGGAAAAATAGTCCACTCTGAGGATGTCAGTAAACGGCGTTGTATATGCATCAGTTTAACAAGAAAGTTGTATTTTTTAAACCGTGGAGAGGGGATAAAAAGAAGAACGCTCCGTGAGGATGGCGATCGGGACGTGAGATGAAGGGGTGTTCGAGTTGGCGGGAAAGACGTCATGTTCTCCCAACTAGCGCCAAGGCTAGACTAACGGCGGGAAAAGGGGTCCATAACTAGGATTGGAGCTAGGACAAAAGAGGGAAAGATAAGGATAGAGACAGAGTGAGAAAGAGATCCGCGGTGGCGCGTGTGTGCGTGGTTGCGTGCCTCCCGTCTGGACGGTCGGGATCGTGACTTAGAGCCCCACTCCTCTGGAATGCGGGTCTCCATACCCACAGACCCAGAAACACCATGGCACCCCTCCTCGGCCTCTTGCTGATCCCGATCCGCCAGAGTCTGGAGGAAGTGGAGGGGTGCCTTAAGAGGCGTTCCTGACAACAATTTTAATCTTGAAACGTCCCCAGTCACTGGGGAATTTGGGGGGAGCTACTCCTGACGTTATTAGGCAGGGTTCCTCTGAATGAATGAGTTTTTATTTACAAATATGTACATACGACAATAAGAATTCTATTTCCTTCTTGAGACGAAAAACCAAAAAACCAATTTCCAAGGAATAAAGGCGTGTTGGATAAATTAAAATTAAGGAAAAGTAATTAATATTTCAATTAATTGGATTAGTTCTATTTTTCTCTTGATCTTGATCTCTTCCACCGATGCCATTTTCATTTAAATGCAATTCTTATTCAATTTTACGCACGCGGCATGATCGCGGTCGCAAGTACTACAGACATGTCTGCAACATAACGCACAAAGAAATATACACTGCACTAATCGAAAAAATGAAATATCGCCTAAATCTACTCATTTCTATAACAGAATAACTCACCGCCTCCACTTGCTAAAAAGAGACTAAAGCAAAAAATACACAAGCCAACCAAAATATACACGTAGAGTTAACTGGTCTCTTGGTGTCTTATTATAGTGCTCCTGCAAATTGTTTATACATTTAACAAATCGTTGTGAGTATATTATTAGTGTGAAAAGAAAGATGTGAAAGTGGAGGCCTGGTGTAGGACAGCCATTGTTTGTGTTCATACGCAACAAACTTGCCAGGTAAAATAGACTTACTTTACTTAGCGGGATAGCATTCGTATAACTATCTCAGAACTGTAGTCACTGTACCCAGTTACATAAAAATCTCACAATTGCTTCGATTAATAAATAATAATCGTTCTCGCGAGAAGGATGACCACTGTGGCCGGTTGGTTATGGCGTCTGATAGCCCAAATTGGCAACGCTAGCGGTTCTTGGTTTGAATCCCCTTATAGCCTTTTAGCAATTTTATATGAAATCAATTTGGAAAACCCATTGTAAAGTTGTTTTGATCCGTCGTCCCCGACACCCAACGGGAAGGTGGACACTAACCCTCCTGTATGATGTATTATTATTTAACATTCTTTGTAATTTGGTCCATACCCATCCTGGTCTGCCTATCCTCGCTGCGTTGGCCTGTCAGGCGCGTTTCGGCATTTTCAGACACTCTGAAGATGCCGACATAAACTCATAATGGTATGGGCTAAATTACAGGTTCATCACCCCATAGACCACATTAAGAAATTTTACGATTTAACATTTTTTCCTTTGATCTAGTTCTCGCGGAAAGGACGACGTCGTCCGCCTAAAAAGTAAACATCAGATATAAAGATGTTTCAGTTTGTTTACGTTGTATTGCGTTTTTTAAGTTGTTTCCCGTGTTCCGCTTGAGTGAATTATTCGCACGCATCGTGGTTCGTCTCCTCTCGCTGTTTGTTCACGCTCTGACGCGTTCTGCTCCGCATCATCAGTCCTGCCCTAAGAGGATAATTATTACTCTAAATAGAATACTAATTGAAATAATGAGCTGGGTGATGTATCGATCATAATTACCCTGTTAATTTGCCCTTCCTCGGCCGAATTTATTACCGGTCGGAAGAACGGGACGAGCCTAAGGGCATTTTTATTTTAGTGACCCGTGACCCGAAGGAATTAATACGCCTGAGAAGCATAAGTAATGACGGGTTGCTCAACCGGTCACATATTCACCTCGTGAGAACTTCCCATTACGGGCTGATAATGAAAGGACAAAACAGTTTGGCACCTGAATTTCACAAAGGGCCGATGCTCATTGTCTAAAGAAAATCCCTAAGCGGCAATTAAAGCCGTGTCCCACGGATGCTTCTGTCCCTCTTATTACGGGGAGGGTGGCCGACTACCCTTAGCAATTAACCAGCCTGAGACAAGGGGGTTGAAATAAGGGACTTCCCACAGTCTCCCACTGTTCACACGTCACCGCTCGTTAGTGTGTCGCAACCCTCTCTTTATTTATTTACGCTCCCTTTGGTTTGTTTACATTCTTCTTTTCCACGTCTTTACGTCTCAATCGAATCCGGGCGTGGATGAACCTTGCCTCTTTCGCTCTGACAACTTTTGAATTTTAAAGCTCTACAGCGACAACTTTCACAGGCTCTTTGTTATTAATAAGAGAACGATTGAGAATAAGCAAATTAATCGTGACGAGCTCTTGGATAAATACGCTGCATTGTATGTCCGGCTCGAGTGTCAATGCTTATGGCACAGAAACATTTCAAAGGCATTGTTCCGTCTCGTCAATTGCTGCATTAAGCACTATTCTACATACAAAATGAGATTTGAAAAAGACGAGATGGAATATGAAAAACACATCACATTGTTTTCGGGCCAATTTATGAATCCAGACAACCAGACAATAATCTTTCGATTTAAAACATGTCCTGGAAATTAGAGCAGTTTTACACCAAGCAAATGAAAAAAAAAAACCATTCTCTTTCATATATATAATTGATAAGGCTCACATGGCCTCATAAATTGATGAATTAATATTGATTTGTTTTGGAAATTTGGAACGTGTGGTGGTTCAGTGAGTGTAAGAAGGTAGATAAAGTGAAAATCTCTGAAATACTGATTGTTAATCAATTTGTAACTCTGTAATTAAATGACGTTATGCGGTTGCTAAATCAATAGAATTTTATGAATCGCAGATTTGTGAACAATTAAGGATTCCAAAAGAAACATAATATATTCCTAAAACATTAAGTTTAATTGGTAAGGCTCACATGGCCTCATGAATTAATTAATTAATATTAATTTGCTTTGGAAATGTGGAACGTATGATGGATCAGTGAATGTAAGAAGACAGATAATGTGTGGTGATTAGTGACCGTTAATTGATAATTATTCAGAAATCGTGAGATGCGGTCTGGTGTGATGTAGGTTTCAGAAAAACATTTTCTTTATTGTGCCAACGTTTCGATCTTTATTGAGATCATCTTCAGGACCCGGGATTTACAAACATTGTTTACATTTAACAAATATATCCACATCCTAAATGTATTTGTTAAATGTAAACAATGTTTGTAAATCCCAGGCCCTGAAGATGATCTCAATAAATATCGAAACGTTCGCACGATAAAGAAAATGTTTTTCTGAAACCTATCACACAAAGACAGGTAATGTGAAATAACTCCGAAATATTGATTGTTAACAACAATTCTATTGTTTTAAGTATATATTATATTTCTCTCCGATTATTTAGTTATATACAATTCTGTGATTAATAAAATTCCATTATTTTAACAATCGAATAACATAATTTAACTACAGAGTTATATATATGGATGAAATTTTATTAATCACAGAATAGTATACAACTAAAGAATCGAAAAACAACAACATAATATATACCTAAAATAATAGAATATATATAATGTTGTAGAACATTATATATATATATAATTTTATATATATAAAAGGATTGATAGAGTGAGGTATAAAAACAATAGGTTTACAGATACTGTCTTAGTAATGTGTGGTGATTAGTGACCGTTAATCGATATTTATTTAGAAATCGTGAGATGCGGTCTGGTGTGATGTAGGTTTCAGAAAAACATTTTCTAGGCCTAAATCGGCACGATAAAGAAAATGTTTTTTTGAAACTTACATCACACCAGATCGCATCTCACGATTGCTAAATAAATACTGACTTAGGTCGATATTCGTCATTCAGGTCTTTGTTTCTAGACCAAGAAGTGATCAAGAAACAAAGATTTTTTCTTCCTTGCAATGAAAAAAACGTGAATATAGATTTTACAAAAACTCACAAAGAGACATTCCGCGTTCTAGCGGTTTGAATTGCGTCAATTTTGAATAAAATCCAGCGGTGTTATGCATTTTTTAATTTGGAACACCGGACGGCGAGAAAAAGAGTTGCAATTGCCGAATCCAACCCAAAAAGGTCTATATGTTTGCTATAAGAATTCGTATTTACGGGCTTTAAAGGGTGCTTAAAACGAATCCATATTGTTAAATAAGTTTACCTACTGGAAGCATTTTGCCATTTTTGTAATTTTTTACGCGTCTAATCTCACATCATATGATCTAGCACATTATTGTCCTTTGTGGACAATAATAATGATGAAAATTAAATATTAAATATTTTCATATAAAAAACAGATATTTATTAGCCTTGAAATAACTGGACTCAAAAGAAGGCAGCATATGTTTGCTAATGTAGATTACTTTTCTACGATTACTTTAAATTTTCTTGGTTCTTAGGTCTGGGGATGCTCTGGTCTAATATTTTTATTTTTAATATTTTTAAACAAGTCATCCCTCTTCTACACAAGGTTCACTTATGATACAAAATCACATATCACAATTGCAAAATGGAGCAATCTTAAAATATATAAAACTTTCATATAAATATGAAAATAAAGTTTGACCTCACTTTTACAGTCAGTCCTGAGTAGCTTACACAATTATATTTGATAGAAGACTAACTTGGGATCCACACACACACACACACACACACACACACACACACACACACACACACACACACACACACACACACACACACACACACACACACACACACACACACACACACACACACACACACACACACACACACACACACACACACACACACACACACACACACACACACACACACACACACACACACACACACACACACACACACACACACACACACACACACACACACACACACACACGCACGCACGCACGCACGCACGCACGCACGCACACACACACACACACACACAATCAAAATTACCATTAAAATCACATACCTACTCAAACCTATTGGATGTACGGATGCCAAGCTTATGGATGAGATAAATATTCCAATTTTCCAATCCAAAATTTTAAGACTAATTGTTTCTGCCCCTTTTTACGTAAACAACAACACTTCACAGTGATCTTCACATGCCAACAGTTTTTTCATCCATCAAAATATATTACAGAAGTGTTCGTTGTTAATTACAAAATCACACTAACACACAAATACGTTGACTCCATTCCCCACAATTAGCACGTAAACGTCTGAAAAGAATATGGATAAGAGACCTCTTAAATTATTAATATCATTTTATTAATTTATTAATCCAGATCGGCCGAATGGCTAGCTTTCAGACTAACGTCCGTAATGCCACAAACATAAATGATCCAATCTGCTGGTTGTATATAAAACATGTACAGTTATAGATGCAAATAAATGAAGTAAAAAACAAAAAACAAATAATTATTTCTATTTTTTCGACTAATATTTTTCCTACGGAGTATCCCGGAAGAAGTTTCCTCGCTTGTTAGTCATAAATTATTAAAACGCCAAACGATAAAATGTGCACAATTTATCTATTATAATACAAAATACCAAATGAAATATCAGGGCAAGTTGTGAGCTGTCCAAAACAAAAGGAACACGTATACAAAACCTAAAGGATTTAGATTGCGTTTACTTGACACTTAAAACAGGCAAACTGGGACATATAATTATTCGTGGGAGGAAATAGAGTGCATTTTTTTGGGGTAAAATTCATTAGATTTTGGTAGTTCAATTTTCGGAGTTGGGTTTTTCAATTTGGAAAAGTCGTGATCGCGCCTACTCTCGGTATTCCAATTCTGGCCCAGATCGTGTCAACCAGATTGCTCTAGCGGGTTAACTGGTGCGTGAATAATTGTTGATCGCCTGTCAATTAAGGGATCGCCCTGGCACATTCCGATCCCAACACAATACTCAAGGACTTGCCTCCAAAATCCCGGCGCCTCCTGTGCTTAGGTGCCGTCTTTTACGCGGCTGGAAATATTACTGGGCGAGTCACGTTTCGAAAATTTGGCGTAGAACTGGATTCCTCGGTCAAGATTCGGCATTGGCACGTCCAACGAGGGTTCGTGAATGGGAGGATTTTGGACCATTTCTAGCCTCAGATTGAATGATTCCTATGATCTCGAAGCACGACAAGGCGAAAAAGAGCTGGTGGCATGCTACAACCTAATCGAAAACAAGTTCACAGCATATGATCACGATGACAAAGAAGAACCATGAATGATGCAAACACACACACAATACACAAAAATAACTTGAACTCATTAAGAAAAATATTGAAAACTGATCCTAACAAAGTAATAAAAGTACGGAATAACGATGAGTTAAGGGAAATATGATTTAACTTTTAATTTTTTTTTATAAATCCGGATGGTTTGAACACAGTTCCTTTATATGTTGCCATTTAATTACTATTGATCTTCGAGAGTCGTTCAGAAAAATAAAAATACTACGTTCATAATTATTCAGAAATCGTGAGATGCGATCTGGTGTGATGTAGGTTTCAGAAAAACATTTTCTTTATCGTGCCACCGTTTCGATCTTCATTGAGATCATCTTCTGGGCCTGGGATTTACAAACATTTTTAAATTTAACAAATACATGTAGGATGTGTTTTTCCACACATTACTACGTTCATATTTCATTATTTAAATTTATTTCTTTATGCAGGGTGTCCTTTTTAGATGGCCCGGCTGAATTTCTCAATATTTTTTAGTCTACTTTCAAATAATTACTTTTATTTTGAGAAAAATTATACAGGGTACCTCAAGCCCAGTTCAACTTCAAAATTTCAAATACGATTTTATACATCCTGATAAACCATTTTACAGTATATTTTCCGTTCAAAACAATGGTGCAATCGGATTTTAAATAGGTCAAAAAATGATCAAGTTATAGCAAAAAGTTTGAAAACCCCGCATTTCGTTTGTTTTGCTGGTTTTTTTTTTCCGAGGGTTCGCAACAGCAGAGGTTATATCAACCCTCGGGGTGCCGCTGTTTAAAAAAAATTGTAAGTATGTCGGGTTCGAATTCAGGGCCGCTGGATTTACCTTACATTGATGAGCGCCGTGTCAATGCCTAAACCGTTGCGGCCACCGACGCCCCGTTTCGCTGTTAATTCCAATAATTTCCTCTTTCACTAAAGTAAATATTAATTGCCTTTATTGTTTACATTCTATCATTGTTTGTCAAACTCGCATTATAAGAACAACACTTAATTCCTGGAAGTAAATAAATTTTACAATAGTACCTATTAGTTACATTCAGTATTCCATTCAAAATGAACCAAAGAGAACATTTTTCCGATCAACAGCGAGTTGGTATGGAAGACTGTTTTATTAACGTTCTTTGCAAATATAACATCAGAAGTTGTGAGGGGGCGTCGGTGGCCGCAAGGGTTTAGGCGTTGACATGGCGCTCATCACTGTAAAGTAAAGGTCCCGGGTTCGAATCCAGCGGCCCTACATTCGAACCCGACATACAGATAAGCTTTTTTTCAAAAACACCAGCACCTCGAGGGTTGATATAACCTCTGCTGTTGCTTACCCTCGTTAAAAAAAAATAAATAAAAAGTTGTACATATATGCAATAATTGTAATTAATTCTCTCGATTAGTGCCATTTTTCAAATCAATAATTGAAACTGTCAGTGCACTAGCGTATTTAACGCAAATTTATATTTGCTCCGGCAGTGTCACTCATTCGAAAAATGAAGTTAGTTCCTTTACTCAGATTGCAATTGAACCATATCTTTTTCAGTTAACCTCTGATGTGATAGCATGAAAATCGCAAATAAAACATCGTACTGTAATCAAATCACACATGAGATTCTGCGGCAGGAATGACAAAAGTCTTCTGAATGTCGGATGGCAAAACTGGTTTCTGGAATTTCTTCGCTCAGCTGGATATTCAGTCGAAGCTGTGGTTTGGTAGTACAAGGAGTCTGTGAACGATTTTGCGACATCGTTTAGGTTCAATCATGGTACACTTTATTTTCATATCAGTAAGTTAGGGATCCGTCCATACCGTACGACAATTTTACAATAGCTGAAGTAAACTTCGTTTTACTAAGTTGCCCATTAAGAACTTAAAAGGTTTTCTTGGAGAGATGATATCTATAAAGCTCTTGAGAAGGTTCCGAGGGCGAAGTTCAGCTGGGATGATGTATAAGGTCAAATTTCTAACGATCATGGGTTATTTTACTGTTTTATATTTAGCATGGTACTTTTTCCGCATATGGTGAAACACCGAAAAAGATATTCGGTCAGGGGGAAAACAATATCTTTACAAATGTATGTTAATGAACTCCATTGAATTTAACATATCAGGAAGGTAACGTTGCATTTCCTGGCATTATTGTGTCGTAGAAAAAAAAGTACTGTAATGATTGATAAAAGGATCAAAGGGCCCATGGAAGGGGATGATGAGCCTTTCTCACCCAGGTCTAACCTGTGTTACGTGACAATGGAATAAGGGATGAACCAAGGGGTTGAGTGTCCTAATGACACATTACAATTCCGCCTCACCCTTCAAGAAAAAAAAAGATTACAGAGCTTCCTTACAGGAACAACCCCCTTCTTCAATATTTGCTTCTATTGCTCGCTTTGTAAATACTATTTAGAATTGTTTACTGTTAGGTGTTTTATATGGCTGATATTTTTTTTATACCATTAATTTATTACAACTTTAATATTACAAACTTTAACAAATAATAAGGGTAAGGTACAATAATGTAATTTTTCGTTTGGTGCTAACATCATTACACTAACTTCACCTCAATATAAAATAATTAATTTATCAATCGAATTTCTATTAGTGTTGATATTAATTATTATATTGGGGGAGGGTGAATTTGGATCCAATCAGTTTGATTAATTTTAGAATATGAACTTCACCAGTTTGAAAGTTTTTGGCTAATAGAATTTGCCAACAGACGATTTTACATTTATTCTAATGGTCTTACACTATGATAGTGAGATCTATTTTGTATTTTCAAAAGAATTGACTTTCTTTAAAATTAGAAAATTCTCTTTGAATACGCATCATATAAATATGTAATGAGTTTAAATTTAAATAATTATGAGATAACCGATGATAGTGATAAAACAGGTGGTTTAAGTGCCATGTACATCCCATAGATAATAATTATTCATCGTGTAATTAACTAGCGCATGTGGTTAAAGGCAATAACGGATTTCCAGTTTTTTAATATTGGTGGAACATATTTTTTAAAAATTATTTATTTCGACACAATCTTCACAATTAGTAACATTACACCCTCGCATTGAGCATAATAAAAAGTCAGCCTCACGAATCATATGTAGTATATACCGACTCGCTCAGTGCGGTCCAGAAGCTCAGGAGAAGAAGCTCCGTGGACCCATTAGTANATATATATAACCAACACAGCAAAACAAAGACGAGTGAACAAGCAATCCATTGATAGCTATGCTATCATAACACTCGTTTAACAGTACAATGTTTTATGCCTTGTTTGAGAGCTGTCACAGGGCGTTTTGAGATGTCTAGGAGTATAGTTAGGTTTATCTAACGAGTATAGGTGAGTATGTAGGTTTCGGTAAGCCATGTCGGGTTCGGGATTATGTTATCAGCACATCATCATGACAATCATCAAGAGTCAGAATGAGAAGTTTTTCGGCAGATAGTACAGTATAAACAATGGATCCAGGATGCTACCCTCAGGAACTTCGGCAATGGAGAGGAAAACGATCAAACAGATTCTAAAATATGTACCAGCTAGATAATGTATCAGTATTAGAAAGTTTGTAGGGGGCAGGATGAATTTAATTTGTAGAGCCTAGTAAACCCTGACAACAGATTCAATCAAACGTAGAATGGTATCGCCTGGATCCAAATTATTGGTCCAGCAAGATGGGATGAAGTGTTTGTAGAGACAGCCAAGATATTGGGTTACTAAAATAGTTGCTGTTTTTTGAAGTGTACAAAGTTGTCAAGCGAAATAAGGTTGAATCTTGGAGCTTTCTTAAAAGGTTGATTTTTAATGCATAAAATCTGAAAGATTAAAGTCTTACGGAGAAATAGATAGGAGTAACGGAATATTAAGGTCATATTGTAAGGATTCTTGAAAATTGGGGGTCGGCATAGAAAGGTGAAGAGGTGGGACGCAAACAAGGATGCTTTGTCTTCGTCAGTATAAACATTAAAATACTAAATTATTTTTTTCCATAATTGGTAAAAAATTGTCTATACATTAGCATAAATAAATAGCATGCAGTATAGAAAATCAGCATTTCACGAGTACTCGGACTACCAAAAATTCACAGCTTTGAATCAATTAATAATTAAGTCAATAAAAAGTTATTAAGTTAAACTTACAGACTTTTATGCTGTCTTACTTTTATTATAGGCCATGTGCCACTTTTTTTAATCTGTTGTTGAATTGTGTACATTTAGAACACATTCTGATGGGGTGGTTTTCATTTCGACTCTCTTCCTATGAACTGGGACAGGGTGGTTCTGAGAAGCGGGCCAAATTGAATAGCGATCCATTTGTATATAATATTTTAACACTACTAGAGTTTTCAAAATTTCGTATTGTTATGTATTCATGTTTCCGTTGAAATGCTGCCAAACCGGCGGTTCGGAACCAAGCAGGTATCGTAGTAATCTAAGACATCATATTATCCAGTCGAGGGTGTAGGTGCTTCATTGCTGGGTACTGAAAAGAATTGTGTGGTGATTAGTGACCGTTAGTCGATAATTATTCAGAAATCGTGTGATGTAGGTCCAAAAAACATTTTCTTTATCGTGCCAACGTTTCGATCTTTATTGAGATCATCTTCAGGGCTCAAAGTGTTTGTTTTCTGCGTAAGTGTGCCATTCTTGCGTGTCGTGTTGAGAGGGCACTCAAACAAACACAACAAAACAAACACTTTGAGCCCCGAAGATGATCTCAATAAAGATCGAAACGTTGGCACGACAAAGAAAATGTTTTTCTGAAGCCTACATCACACCAGACCGCATCTCACGATTTCTGAATAGTTACTGAAAAGAAGATTGGCAAGGACTACATACCCGTTCACCTCAGATATTGGGGTTTTAATCAAATTTAGTTTATTTAATTATGTTCATTATTGTTTCGCGACCACACCAGCGCGCGCCCTATTTAACGGCGCCTCATTATGACAGAGAAAAAATTAGATTAGAAGAGTAGATGAAATACCTTCTAACCGAGGGTTTACACTTGCCAGGTACTTAGTCTCTCGGCTTCCAGTTTTTCCTTCGATTTTTTTTTCACAACCCTCATCGCCGAAATTGCCCGCACTTCCTCAATCAGGGTAATCGCCGTCGATCCACCGTGAAGTGTCACACTACCCCCGGGGCAACCCGGTCAAAAACAAGGGAAGAAAGCCGGCTCGTTAAGTTTCGATGTTCGTCTTCTCCCAGGGATTTGCCCGATGTAAGCAACGCGGGATAATTGGCCCTTCCTGGAATGGCGGACTTTAATCAAAGGGCGTGCGATCGGAACGAATCCTCCTGGAAGCGACCAGACAGTCTTTTTGGCAGGCAGACGCGTTTATTGCTTTACGTGGATATCCCTTAATAAACCATCTTTCACCAAAACTGTGGAACCGTTTAACGAGGTATCTCGACGGGGATCAAGTTAAATCCTCTTTGTTATATTATTAAGACATTTACTTATATCTTTTACAAAATCTCTTTCTTTAAAACAGAAAGGAACAACATAGTCTACATTTTTCTTTAATAATTTTGTGTTAGTTGATTGTAGGAGCCGCAGTGACCGTCATATTCTCAGACCATATCGTCCTGCACGTACGCGGTACCGGGTGGATTACAAAGCCCTTGGGATTTTCTATGTACAAGACGCAAGTACCGCGGTTTTAAATTTGTCTCACTGCACATGAACAGTAGTTAAACAATCACACAAAATTGCTTTGGCGGCTGGGGAAAAAGGGCCACAAGTCTAAACCGCCCATATACCAATCAGTTTAATTGCTGACTGAGGAAGAGGAGGGCCGTGTAAAATCCAAAACGTCACCGAATTGGTGATCTATTTCGGCGGGTTAATTGATTCGGATTAAGGGCCCACATATCCGGAGGAGCGGAGGAGAGACAATAAAAACCAATTGGCTTCCGGGGAGTCGTTTCGCCTTCTAGGCGTACACAGGCCGAGACATTCCACTTGGAAATTTATCTAAAGATTGCTTTTCGCGATGCAGACTTCGCGGATTGCATGCGAGGCTTAACGAGCGATGACGGTTAGCAGGGGGTTTCGCATAAATTCACACTGGTTGTTAAAAAAAAAAAAAAAAAAAAAAAAAATATGCTCCCTTTTTCTCTTAAAGGACAAATTCAAACGTCCTTGTCGCTAAATCTCGATAATTACTTTTAATGTTTTAAATCATGTGTATTTTTAGAGCTATACCAAGCTATCACCGTAAAATCTCAATGTTCCAAGCTGATTTATAAACAAATCAACAATTTCACGATACCAATATTCTACTATATCATGCCGAATCGAAAATAATAACTCTTAGCAAGTACGGTATGTTAAATAAATTTAATGGCAGGTTAGTGAAACGAGAAAACGTTTTTGTCGAAATGTTCGATCATAGTAATCATGATCCACTTTGTCTAGCGGGCTTCCCAAACTTTTCAGCAAGCGGACCCCTTTCACACAACTAAAACCAGGGCGGACCCCTCTCATTGAAGTATTTAAAGTTATGTGCTTATAGTATGTAGTTATTTAAAATTTTATAAATTAGCCAGTCCATTCTTAATAGGTGATGGCGTGGGAAAACACTATGGAAACAAACGTTAGATAGACCTACTTAATTTTATAATTATTCGGAAATCGTGAGATGCGTCTGGTGTGACGTAAATTTTTCTGAATGCGAAACAAAAAAATCATATTGGACAGAAGGGAATAGGTATGTAAAACTCGAGCCAATTGTAAAGTAATAACTTGAACATAAATTATTAATGAATTAATGGTAAGAGTGAGTTTGTTTAGCCCTGTATCAAGTCAGCTTCGGTATTTAATTATGGTAGCTGTATAGATATAAAATCCGGATTAGCATATGAAAGTGTGCCAAATGGAAGAACACGTTTTGATTTTTCAACGAGCTGTTGACATTTTTTATTTTCCAACGGAGCCAAAAATTAGGGTAGGTATCGAAAATAGATTTCAGGGTGGAGTCTGAAATACTATTAAACATGAATAACTTGAATACTAGCTAGATTTGTGGAAACTAAAAACGGCTTGCCCACCCTAGTCAGTATTGTATCTCGAAATGTTGGGAAGTAATGCTCAACAGACATCTCCGAACATCGAAGGTGTTCCCATATTTCATCAGTTCGCAAGCTCAAGTTTGTTTTCTTTAAAAAAAATCATTTAACGCAGAAAACCACTCCTTCTATTCCTTCTCAAGATTTAACCCAAAACAGGATTTTTCTTTCGAAGGGGCAAACTTTGTTATTAGCATCGAAAGTTGTGATACTCTTCCCTTGCAAAGAGTTGTCTCATTCATTTTCGTTAAAATATCCGATAAATACGACAACATACATCGCCGTTTCTCATCATTGAAAGCGTTAGCCAATTTGACATTGTGGTACGTCAATATCGATAAGGCTTCAGAACGTAATTCCTGTAATCGTGGTAGTGCTTTCCCACTAGAAAGCCACCTAATTTCTGTATGGAGAAGCAGGGGATAAAGAAGGCTTCCCATATCGTCACATAGTATTGTGAAAAGTCTCGACTTCAATGGCTGCGATTTGATATAATTAATAATTTGAACAGACACCCAAAACTTCCTTAAAAGAGGTTTGCGTTTGACTCATAGATAAACCATGTCTGTGCAGAACAGAATGACTGCTGCTGCAAAATAAAATCTTTCGTTTTCAGTACACATTTTTATTAGTTTTTTACATTTATTTATTCATTTTACGTTTATTTTTGTAATTATTTATTTTTCTAGAAGTTCTACGCGGACCACAGTTTCGGAAGCTCCGGTCTAGATCAGACAATACAAATAATTTCTGCCTGATGCTCTTCTACTACTGATGAGATTTTGGCGCAAATGAATTAATACCGTTTTTTAACAGTAGTACTTCTTTGGGTGTACTGAAGTGAGAAATGTGTATGGGATTATAATAATCAGTATGACTTTTTTTATTTGCTTCCGTCATTTGATCATTTTCTGGTCTGTCTATCCTTGGTGTTAATTAACGGGTGTTTTTTTACACGTTTGAAAGACTTGAGCCGTGGGTAAAGGCCCAACGATGAAAACGGCGTTGTCTTTTAATAGGTATTTAACATCGTGTGAAATTAAGAACTTCTTCAGCGGCCGGGTTGGAAATGAAGACACGCTTGATTTTCCAGTGAACCGTCTTTCTGCACTCTTTGTAGGTGAAATAGATAATAAATGGATTCAATATGTCGACACGTACCTTTGGGTAACAAACAACCAAAAGTAAGGATTTTTATAAAAATACAGGAGCAGTGTGAAGTTTTAACCGGTCACAACACCTCTTGATATAATTGTGTGAAATGACGATGTTTTGTAATATTTGGCCATGAATTGTACAAGTAATTTTGTTTTATTAGATTCTCTGGCCATTACGGTCTAACTAAGCATTTCGTCTACACTGTATACAATTCGTCAGAAATTGGCCAATATTAATCACTGGTTTGTTACTTGATATCGAAACCTAAAAAGGTCTTCTGAAAAATTTTTTTTTTCAAAAAGAACCTTTTAGATATACTGTATTATATTTGCCAGTTTCTTTCAGTTTTATGTATCCCCAGGCCTGTTCCTGTGTGTCTTTGTTGTACGGACTGCAAGTGCAAAGAAATCCGCCCTCTTGGTTCCGATGTGCACGGCGTTTGTTGGTCAAAAAAATACTTTCGTTACCCTCGGCCACCCCTCGTTCAACTAATCCTGTTTTCCTGAGTTTTGATGGTGTAACTTCTTTAAAATATTTATTTTGATTAAAATAACCCATTTGACCAACATTTGTTACTTCAAAACCAGGATATTTCCCTGAACCGTGATGATAAAATGGGGTAATTATTATAAGTATCTGTCTATCTTTGTCACCTACCCTTTCACCCTCTCATTCCACACTCACTCTTTGAATTTCACTCTCAATCACTCTCTCTCTCTCTCTCTCTCTCTCTCTCTCTCTGACATTCACTATTATACACATCTTTTTCCCCACTCTCGCTTTGTTTGTTTCTCTCTCTCTATATCCCACACTCACCTTTTTTCTCACACACACTCTCTCTCTCTCTCTCTCTCTCTCTCTCTCTCTCTCCCTCTGACATTCACTATTTGACAAATATTTTTTCTTCTTATCGTTCTATCTTTCTCCTTTCTTCTTTTCACCACTCTTTCTTTCATTTTCACTCTGTCCTATCTGTCTCTTTCTTCACCCCTATCTATTCTTCTCCTCTCTCTTTATCTCCTTATTTCAATCTCTCGTTTTCTTTCTCTCCTCCCACTTTCTCTCTCTCTCTCTCTCTCTCTCTCTCTCTCTCTCTCTCTCTCTCTTTGACGCTCACCCTTATAGACAATCACTTGTTCTTTTGAAACTCAGCATTTGCAGACACTCTCTCCTACTCTCCCTGTTTTTCTTTTTGCAAATCTATTTACTGTTTATCTTCGTTACCAACGTTTTTGCACTCTAATTCACAATCTCTCACTCTTATCTGGCACACTGTCCTTTCTCTCTCTCTCTCTCTCTCTCTCTCTATATATATATATATATATATATATATATATATCCATCTATCTATCTATTTATCTGTCTATCTACCTCCCCTCCTCTCTCTCTCTCTTTCTCTTTCTATTATTACCTTCTCTCTCTTTTATGTTCCTTGTTATTAGTGCTGCTTGAGTTTGTATACTTTTTAAAAGGACTGCTGAAAACATTAGTTTAAACATTTTATCTAGATTTTGGTTTTACATGATTGGTATATTGAAAAGCTATGAAATAAATTTATAGAGGTTTTCGAGATGGATTTTGATGCAACAAACAATCGGTCAAAAGTAAGTTACGATTTTGTGACTTAGTGTAAAATTCACATCGGCCGTTTAAATTCCTCGTGTTTCACTGTCAAGAATGTTTGCATGCGTCCGACCTTGTGTTGAAGAATGCCGCGGTGTCTGCCCATCCCCTTGTTTTTCTAAGTCTCAGGTCATCCTTCTCCACGCAGCAAATGGGATTTGATTTGCCGAGAGGCGAGGAGCTCCGACGCCCTCTCGCATCGCAATTTCAAGTGGAAATCCACGCTCAGCCCCGGCCGGCGGGCTTAGAATTTTGGACGAGTCTGGGAAACAATTCCGTCTTCGTTTACCGAGGCGACAGGTCGAACAATTCCAAAGACAGTCAAACACAAGAGGGCAAACTCGTTCAACTGAAAAGCATTATCCTCAGCCGACAAATACGAGACCATTGTTCTCCCAGTTTATTGGAACAACGTTTTTTGAAACAATGCCTCTAATTTAATCTCCCAACTTTAACCCCTCTTTACAATAGACGTTTTCAGTGAGTGACATCTCTTTAGAAACCGAGGAAAAGACGTGTACAGAGGGCACGTGCACAGACACTTCAAGGTCCGGAAAGAGAAGCCATTGAACTTGAAAATTCTTAATTGTCTGTTTTAATATATCGAGACTATAGATCTGCCCGAGGTAATGACCCTGATCTGGAAGAACATATGCATAAGAATCATCATGTGGGTACTAAGTTAAAAAAAAGAACCACGCATACTACTTAGCGTAGCCTTGATCAGGTGACCGGAAGCGAGAGAGGAAATCGTGGCACCTGCCCATCCAAGGGGCTCTTCCTATCGAGGAAATTGGTCCACGCTCTGCGTTTTACGAACGTACAACGGGATAAAGCAAGGCCATAAGACAAGAGGCCACGGAACGTCACAGCACAAACGACAAAAATTTAGCTAAGCTTAGTAAATCGATAGCTAACACACAAAAAACACACACGGAGAAAGAGAGAGAGAAGTGAGAGAGAGAGAGAGAGAGAGAGAAAAACAGAGAGAGAATAAGAGAATAGGTAGATAAACAAGTACATAAGTTTCAGTATGTACTAGCGATTATAGTATTTTCTATTGTTGTGCAAAAATTAGAACAATGTTATATTACTGGTCTTTGGGTCCGCATTGTTGACCGAGGTGGTTTCAAGTATGTTTATAATTTCATTTAATTATTGTTTTTATGCAAAGTCTTGGGTGAGATTAAAAAGTTAGTGTCACGTGAAGACACGATAGCTCAAGTGCTTAGAGCAGCGGCGAAATGAGCCAAAGGTCATGGGTTCGAATCCCGCTCGTGACACTAACTTTTCATCTCACCCAACACCTTACATAAAAAAAATTATTATTTGCAGTAATTAACATGGTCAATTATACCACTAAACCTATATGGAATAGTATGTGTTAATTACATTATTTTACCATCTCCTTTCTATATCTCTCTCCCTCTCTCCTATCCCTCTCTCTCTCTTTTTGCAAAAAAGATAAATAAAGAATGAGAGAGGCAGACGCAGAAATTTGGAATAGGAGAAAGTGTGTGTAAATGAATATCCTAGGAGAAAAGAGTGTTTGTATAACGGGATGTGCATCAGAAAAGGAGGGAGGGATAGGGAGAGAGAGAGGTAGATAGATACCTACCTAGATAGATAGAGAGAGAGAGAGAGGGAGAGAGAGAGAGAGAGAGAGAGAGAGAGAGAGAGAGAGAGAGAGAGAGAGAGCACGGACAAGGATTAAAGCAATTCGCAATGTTCCGAATTTGGATCGATATTTTTTAGGGAGTATCTGTACAAAGAGAGGTACAGAGAGAAAAAGATATATATATATATATATATATACATATCTCTTACAACATATAGATGGCTAGGTAGATATGTAAATAGTTGGCTTCATAGGTTGATTGATAGAGATAGATTGGCAGTGAGAAAGGAAATACTGACCAAACGGGGAGTGTGCGAGAAAATGTGAAAGAGGGTGAAAAAGGTGGGCGATAGAATTAGATAGATACTAAAAGTGGATGTATAAATAGACAGATTGATAGAGAAAGCAAGAGAGAAAGAATGAAGGAATTTATTTATTCTAACATATGACTTACATCGAAAGGCTTAAGGTAGACGGAGTAAGACAAAGGGCATGAGATGCTCAAACACAAACTTCAAAAATTTTTTAGTGAGCGGTGAAATATGAGAAAACGCAAGTAAAAAGCAATAAAATTCATAGAGAATGAGAGTGTAAAGGAGGAGAAAGGCTTGTATTCGTGCATGAGAAGATGATGGTTGGACAGGCCATGAAATTCATTAAGAAATAAATAGAAATACCTTAAAATTACAAATTCATAAAAATTCGTGATGATAAAAAAATTCCTAGTTTTAATCCTGTATCATTTTTTCTTTTCAGTCTTTCTCTCAGCTTTGTATAACGTTGTCCATGTTCCTTTTTCCACAGATTTTATAAGAATTTTTTAAATTGAGACGTCAAAATAAATAGACTTGCTTAAATGAAAAATCGAATACTTAATAAATTTATCCCCGCGCATCTAAACTTTACATCATCTTGTTATCAAAATCAGGTGGGAAAAACTGCACGTCTTCCTCCCTAGCATACCATCAAGGCTGTCTCGCATATTGTAAGCGTCGGCAATAAATATGATTTACAGTTTCATCTCTCGCATTTGTAAATGTTGTAATTTTTCCGTTTAAAAATGCGGATCACTTGTTTTATGTTACAACACGTTGCTTTAAACGAGTTTTTTTTTTGAGTTGGTAAAAAAGAGGATAAATAAGTTGAAAAAGAAACTGGAATTTCATTAACTAAAAGCGTGAATTACGTATTAAAAAAAATATGTAAAATTATAAGTCCATGGTGACACTTTATTTTATTTTAATTTGTGTTTTAATACATTTATTAAATAACTATATATATTAGCGTAGTCATGCTATATCTAAAATATCTACATAGCAGATGACATAATAAATTAAAAACTAACAGTTATTTATTTACAAAACAACATTATATTATGATTCTACCTTCTCTAGCTCTTTAGCAATAAAAATTTTAAAATGATATATACAAGAACTCCTACAATAACTGGAACTTCGTCAATTAAAAGCTTGCATTCTGGTCCTATGACGTATTTAAGAAATATGTAAAATTATGTCATAGTCATGCTGTATCTTAATAGCAAATTATATAATAAATTAAAAACTAACAGTTATTTATTTATAAAACAATATTATAATATTATCCTACCTTCTCTAGCTATTTAACAATAAACATTTTATTATAATATAAACAAGAACTCCCATAAACAAAACCGTATTTACACGGGTAACGATTATACCGCTTCTCTACTTAGTTTTAGCACGAGTCAGGATGGCCGAGTGGTCTAAGGCGCTGCGTTCAGGTCGCAGTCCACTTCTGTGGGCGTGGGTTCGAATCCCACTTCTGACACATAATTTTTTTTAACTTTTTCCATAAAATTAGTTTCCTTACAAAACAGCGGGACAAAAATTAATATTTCCGAAATTAATTTATAGTTGTCCATTTTGTAAAAAAATAAATTAGGACGAATAAACAACAATTCAATTAATTTTTGTAGTATATGCTAATTGTTTAACAATGATTAAACTGCACCACAAAATAGTAGCGCACTACGAAATTTTAATTTCTATTTTAATTCGACAATGTTTTGGCCATATTATTTGTTCTGCTACTTTTAAAATAATTTAATAATTATAATTAGATGGAAAGTATTTGTTTTTGTCGCCTGTAGTGAGACTAAACCGCTTTTTTCATAATTTGATTTAAAATCTTGATAATGTAAATTATCAACATTAACACTGAACAGGCACTGTTTGATGTTAACAATATTTCAAAAGAATTGGATGAGGTTACCATGTTTTAGTGATCTTTATAGATTTAAAAGAGGCTTTTGACTCCGTCGATCAGCGATTATTATTAAAAAAACTAAAATTAATAGGAATTGTTGAGGTTCCACATAAATTTATTGTGACTTATTTACTGGTAGAACTCAGACAACAAAAGCTGGAAAAGTCTATACCAATCCATTGCCTATCGTCCCTGGCGTCCCTCGAGGTACGCTTTGAGTCCTCTGTTTTTCCTTTTATATATTAATGATCTTTTAAAATGGAAAACATCCGGTAAAGTTTTTAATTATGCAGATGATAGGTGCTTGATTTTTTCTGGAAGGATAATTGATGATTTGCTTATATCTATAAACAATTATCTTAGCCTTGTTAAAACATGTTTATATTATAACTATTTACTTTTAAGCAAAGATAAATCCAACGTTTTACATTTTTCATTAAGTAGGACATTAGTTTTAAAGAGCTTTGAATTTTGTACCCATAGGTATTGATTCACTTAATTTTAACTGTTCCCCCATACCAATTAACTTGGGAGTTTATTAGCCTCTAGATTAAATTTTATGTTACAATTGATTCTGTGGTTATGCGACTAAGAAAACTTTTTTATAAATTCAGTGTACTAAAAAAGATTCTAAATTTAAAATTGCTAAAATCATTTTATTATGCCTTAGTTCAGTCTATAATTTGCTATGGTATTGTTTCATGGGGTGGAACCAATAATTGTCATTTAAATCCATTAATTATA
Source organism: Cimex lectularius (assembly GCF_000648675.2). Taxonomy (NCBI): domain Eukaryota; kingdom Metazoa; phylum Arthropoda; class Insecta; order Hemiptera; family Cimicidae; genus Cimex; species Cimex lectularius. The sequence continues at coordinate 1,456,166 of NW_019392993.1, forward strand.
CGCAAAATTCTCTTTTGAAAATTGTCCTTTTTAACCCTTTTAGATTCAACACCAATAAATTATATGATATTACTCTGTTTAGGAGATTGATGATATCAGGCCACAATAAATAGATTTTGGGGCGTAGGTGGCCGCAACGGTTTAGGCGTTGACACGGCGCTCGTCATTGTAAGGTAAAGGTCCCGGGTTCGAATCCAGCGAATCCAAAAAAACGAAGTTGTTCAATGTTCAATTGGTTTTATTACCGACCGGTTTCAACCCACTGGGTAATTCTCAAAGTCCTATAATCAACATAAAAACAGTAAATCTGTACTCACAAATACACTTGTATATAAATAATCTTTAAGCTGCAGACATTACAGCTCTTTTATATTAAATCTTAAATTTATACACCTTCCAACAATGTCGCTAAATAACAGACTGATATATCAGTACATACATCAGTATTGCAAGCCTCCTTACTGTTAAGTTACTCCTCTTGAAAATATACAAGTTTTCAAGTTGAAAATATACAATTGGTTAAGATAAAAAAGTCAATGTCACGAGCGGGATTCGAACCCACGACCTTCGGCTCAACAATCTCAACCAATCAATTGGTCAAACAGACCACGAACTGTAATAAATTCAATAATTAAACTGAAGTACATCTTCTCTCCGTGGCCATTTCATTTGTCGCCGAGAATCAAATAGACTACACGACATTTGAAAAATGGCAAAAAGGAGAGAAAATTCGAGAGGTGAGGTTGAGATGGGAAGTTAGTGTCCAAGCGGATCGAAGTCACGATAGCTCAAGTGGTAGAGTAGCGGTGTAATTAGCCGAAGGTCGTGGGTTCGAATCCCGCTCGTGACACTGACTTTTTTTATCTTAACCAATACCTTTCATAAATATTCTTTAATTGAGGTATTTTCTAGAGGAGTTCCACTTTGCCGCAAGAAAAATCTTTGAGACGTATACAATGTGTCTTTTTGTTTTTATGACAATCCGAATAAACTCCCAGCTTTGCTTTTAAAAACTTTTTCCCTTTTTAATTGATAAATAACACTATTGTTTCAAGAAGCGTTGGATTTTCTTTAATAAATAATACATCCAGATGCTTCACAATACAAACACAATTGCATTTCCAGTAAAAAAAATCTCAATGTTATCTAACAAATTAAGTATCAACTTTTTGTAATCAAATAATAACTACAATTTTTGTTATTGACTGTTAGATTGAATTCAATTTGGGTAAAAATGAAAAAGTATAATGAAAATATGCGACAGTACATTTAAAAAAATTATTATAAGACTGAGATCATGCTTTCGTGTTCTTTGAATCCTAGATTATGGACGATACATGATCACGCAACGTGCGCACGATGCTACTTAAGTAGTCCTTAAACTTTCAAAGCGATTCGTTTATTCCTTAATTTACATTTAATCGGTTACACTGTTTCCTAGAAAAATTCGGTTGTTAAACGATTCGTTTGTCATCAATTGGTCCGTCTCACAGCCCTGAGTTTTGAAATGTTTAGCACTTATATTTTATGATTTACTAACAGGTTTCTTCTTTACTCGGTGCAAATTTTCAGAAGATAGTTTTAATAATGTACATAGAAAGCAAGAAAATTAATATGATGATATTTTTGACACTCCAATTTTTACATAATAAGATCATTTTTTCGTGAGTGATTGAAGAGACGACGCTTGATTTATTAGATATTCTGTTTCTTCGATGAATGAGAAATAAACAAGAAATTCAATATTCTGTGAGTAAATTTAACTATTATTAAATATACTAAATATTTTAAAAAAATTAGGTTAAACAATGGGTGTAGAGTAACTCCTTAGGGACCCGGTCTATGACCAATCGCCTATTCCCATGGTTATTGTTGCACAGATGGGGCGTGACGCGGTCCGCCAGGCTGCGAAAAAAGTCTAATAAAGTATGCATGTATGCCTTTTTAAACCAGATGGCTTTTAGCGCAGAAGGTCGAACTTAGTAGTTAAAGGCCGCATCACCTGCCTCCGAAAGCACGAAGCTTTTATAACCGTGCAGGTAGCTTGCAAAGTGTACTATTGGGTGTTCCTTAGACAACAATCGCGGAGAAAAATTGAATTTGGGTGAATCAAAAACTATTTGTTGATTTAATTTTCGATCCTATGCGGTTCTTTGTACATCATGGTCATTGAATTAGGCGAAGTAAAATGTTCATGCTGCTACTTACGACATCGGCATATAATTTTTGATTCTTTAACTTAAAAGTTGAAAAAGATCAAACTGCTTATAACAAAACTAAAATGAAAGAAAAATATTTAATTAGTGAAATTATCAGACATCTTTTGGCATTTCGCCACCTTCAGAGGTTTCTTATTTTAACTTAAAATGCACTCACTCACGAGGAAATATGGACTTGCGTACCACTGAAGTCGAATGGTGGATCAAATCAAGCAACCAGTTAAGAAACAATTTTTCTTTTAAAAAAATGTTTACTACTATAAGAAATACAATAAAAAATAAATAGTATTCAGTACGACGAGTAAATTTAGCTATGAGAAATAGATATTAAAATAGATACTCCTCGGTAAAAATAAAGCACGAACACAAACGTCGAACTATTTTGGTTTTTGGCTTTAACTTAGATTTTGTTTACATTTATACTAATATTAGTTTATTTGTTCTATTAAAGCAATATGGATTAGTAGTAAATCTTCCTTTAAGTCGGTGTTTATCTTACGTTAGCACGGGTAGCAATTTTTCTCCATTTTCTTTATTCTGCTTATTTTGTTTGTATCATAAGTCATTAACCCGCGATGAATCAGTCAGAATCATTACTCTCGATGAAGGATAGAAATCCTTGCTCTTTTATCCTTGGCATTTATTATTCATCAATTTCAAGGGCCGTTGAGGGCCGCGGTGATTAAGGCGTCAGACTCTCGGCTAGTAGAGATCCCGCGATCGTGGGTTCGATCCTCTGGACATTTTCTGACGCCTAACGGGACCGGTGGCCGCAATTGAAAGAAATTGACACGGCACTCATCAATGGAAGGAGCGGGGATCGGATCTCAGCGATCCTGAAATTGGTTCCAACCCCCTTCAAAAATGAGTTCCTTCGATGTAAGAACACCGGCACACCGGGGGCTCAAATTCACACTTGTGTTGCGAGCCCGCAAAAATATGGAACCAGGGATAAACTGTATAGCTGCAGTGCTCAGGAGGGAACTTCTCCAGTTCCTGGTATAAAAAAAACCGTTAAAAAAGGGGACACAGGGAGTCACTTGTGGTGACCAAATTTCAGGGGCATCCCAGAATCAGAAAACTCACAGACAAACTTTTTATTAAAATGCAATCTGGAAGCGCAATTCAACAACTTCTGTAATGGAGTTTATCACTCTAATGGTCAACTGTTAGAAGAAGACGGAAACTAAAACCTTGGATCAAGAAGGCATGTGAAAGGCCTCCTTCTCAACAGAACAACGTAGAGAGACTAAGATTTAAGGGACCAATAATCATTGACTATAGAGGAAAAAACGTCCTAATAACCGCCCCCCCCTTAAAAGTATCAAATGTTTGGAGAAGATTGGAAAACGTTTCAGTGAGTATTGAGAGTATTGCACGTGAAAACAGTGACATTTAGTGGAGAGCTTATCATGATCTAGGTCGGCATTTTGAGGCAGGTACTGAGTTGGTACCAAACCAATGCTTAAATTCTTTAAGAGTGTGTAGATAATTCCACAAGATGAAGTAATTTTTTTATGCCTTTTTTAGACACCGAATCTCTGAACTCATCCATGATAATGCTCTGCCGCATAAGAAAAGTGTGATTTTTGAGAACTTGAACACCACGACTATCCAAAAACCCTTGAGTGGCCAGATAAAAGTACAAACTTTCAATCGGACATGTTTGGGAAAAGCTGAAATCCTGAAACCCAAGGATTTTCTATAACAGCATTTTATGAGAGCCAAAAAAAAAAAAGATAATGGAAATAATTATTAAAGCTAAAATAACAGACACACACAAAAACAAGACTGAACGTGATAGTTTGGTTCGCTTTAACTATTCGCTCTACCGCAGAGTACACGGTATTCTTCGGGGTAATAGGAGATAAGCTCCTCCATTCGCGCTAATAAATCACATTCACAATTCGTTCAGACTATCTCAGAGTATTCGAAATTCCTCGGCGTAATTGAGGATAAGCCCAGCCATTTTGTAATACTTAAATATTGTTTTAGACCTAGGAAAAAAAAATAACGGTCTTCAAAGAAAATACTATAAAAAATAACAAAAGCTAGAAAAGTTTAAAAATAAAATTGTTTAATTGGTACTTCTGAGCCCTTTTATGTAAAACCGTAAATTACAAAAATGTCGTGGTGAGATTTTTTGACGTGAAATATATTTCAAATTGATCAGTAACACCCAAATTAAATTATCAGAAAATATGAAAAACAAAGTATCCAACAATTGATATTTGTAATAAAATTAAAAAATAACAGCAAAATAAAAATAAAAAATTCATATTTCTTGCCCACACTGTAAAGTATCGACACATTTTCCGTATCATATTTGGAAGTCATGACATGGATTTCATACAAATCGTTGTATGTTCTACACATTTAATTTATTTTATCACCACTGTCTTTGATTTAAAAAACATAAAATTTAATAAGGTCTGATTCTATTCTACCTATGAATAGTTAGAGGTTTTTCGATAAGGTCGACTGTGTGAAAATTGTTCCGTTGATGTCACATGGCTGCGAAGCGTAAGGAAACAATTTTTTTCGTCGCGTCTTTTTGACAATATTTGTTGATTGGCTCATTACTTACCGAGGCGGTGATGCTTGCCGTGGGAAACCGTCGGCCGGGGTGGCTACTGCCCAAAAAACCTTGCGTCTCCTTGTCGGCACCCAACCGAAAGTAAACACCTTTAGGGCGGATATATATGAGTATTTATAATGTTGTCGCTTATCTGTTTTCACTCAAAGATGGGTTATTTAGCTGTATCGTCGGGGGGAAATATCCGGCCCTGGTGCCCGGGATGGCTTCCGCGTACTGTTTGTTTCCCTTTACCGTATCAAAAGAGAGGAGCCCCGCCCACCTCCCTCGTAAAGTGTACAAATTATGTGTTTGCCACCAAATTAGGTAAATACCTAAAATGCTAGCGCCACCTAACCGGCATAAATAAATGAGGAAAAAACGGTACCGCTTCTCCGACCGTCCTTCGGCAATCCATTGAACATCCCGTCCATTCAAGATTTCTATTACGATAGCTGGAATCAGCTTTTGCCACACAGTACAAAAGAAAAAAATTTGAGGATACTTTTATCAATCATAATCATCACATCACAATATTTATGGGATTGTCAAGAAGCCGCTGGGTTTTTTTAATAACCAAAAAATACTTCGTCCCATTCCGACACTCTTGGAATCCGATAATTTACATATAACAACGAAAGGTCAAGAGCTGGATTAATTATCCATTTTATAAAACTGCGAAACTTAAATAAGCCCAGTATGGACACCTCGCATGCCATGACCTACGAAGATTCTTCTTGTCCCATCATTTATTTATCATTCCTTTTGTTCTTTTCATATATACTTTTTTATTTTCAATATGAGGTTCTGTTTCTTTTCAGGTTAAAGAAACTATAGGCTAAGTAATTTTCAACACTTGTAAGTCTGAGTTTTTCACGAAAGCGAAGGGGTTTTGGTTTATGGCATTCACCTGGAAGCCGCACATGTCTCCGGGTCTGAAGGAAACATTTTGCCGTTTCTTCAGTGGCAGTTTTTTGGTTTTCTAACTAGAACTAGCGGCACGTTTTGTTGCGCTAAATATATCATAAGGCTGATTAATAGGCTATCAATTAGGAGGCGGAAAAGAAGGCCCAACCGGTAGGCGCCTAACAAGTCCGTTCCTAGAAAGCCATATGTTGTCACTAAGGATTCTGATGCATAGCCGAGTTTTTGCGTTGAGCCGCCTTTGCACTTGTTTTGGTTCTCATGACAACCTGTTTGCACTGGCGCCTGCATTCCGAAGGGTAAGGTGCATCGGGTTACACATTTTCCCCATCCCTTTTCGGCAAAAGTTCCCATGTCCACCCTTTTGTCCCGTTCCCGCAATTTTTTGAGAACAAGAACCGTTTCTGCTATAATGTAACGCTTGACACGCTGAAAAACAATTTCTGTTTGTTTATCATTTACATCCGATTAGCTAAATGATATATCCTTTACAAATATATAAAATGTGTATTTATAATTTTTTAGCATAAAACTTCCAAGAACATACATATTTATATAAAATATCGTCTACATAGCGTTTCCAAAAAAGAATAGATTTAATTAATTTGTGGTTTGATTTGAAAAGATTTTTTTCAAAATTATTCATGAATATTTCGGCGCAAAGTGGGGATAATGGAGGCCCCCATTGGTAAAATTTATTATTGAACTTACAATAATTAGATATTTGCGATCCTCTAATGTTTCCCGACCATATGCATAAAATATCGTCTACATATCTAATTTTTGTAAATTCAATAATAAATTTTATGAAATGAAAGCGTAAAAGGGGTCTTCATTATCCCCACTTTGTGCCGAAATATTCATGAATCATTTTGAAAAAATCTTTTCAAATTATACCACAAATTAATTAACTTTTTTGGAAACTCTAGACGGTATTTTATGCATATTTATAAGTTAAAGTACATAACTTCACTAGAACAATTTATTAAAAAATACATAAATACGTGAAAAATTACTTTCTATATACATTTTATATATTACGTCACCTAATACACTCCGACATACAAAACTGACTCTCACACCAGATTTCCTTTAATATTATGATGTATTTTCAGGGTTTGAGCTTGATGTTGAGGATATTTTTATTTTTTATTTTTATTTTTATTTATTTAAAGTCCAAACAGGTCAGGTATCCAAGCATAGGACAGCCAAGCAACACAACAAAACAATCATTACGATATAAACTACTAAAAAAGATATAAAAATAATAATAAAAGCAAAGAAGCGCTTACACTTTTAACAAAAAATCACTATTATAAATAGATTAATAAATAGCACAACAAAAGTAATAAATGAACCCTCAATTACTTTTTAAAGCACGTTCAATATTTTTTTAAAGATCTGAATGGTCGAGGAGAAGGGGTCCGCACTGATAGCGAATTTATTTAAGTAATGCACAGCTGTGGAGATTGAAGACTGTAACCTGGTCCGTGAAGTACCAAACAATTCATGGGTCCGTAGTTGACGCTGGGGAACCCTAAAGCCAATACAAGATAATATCTCCGGCGAGTCAATAAAATTATTTAGGATCTTCCACAGAAACACAACGGAAGCCAAAGCTCTTCTATCCTCCGGAGAATCCAGGCCTACTACAGCAAGTCTGGCTTCATAGGAGCAATGATGGTAGTCCTGTGATTGCATAATTTGTAATACAGGTATTTCGTGGCCTTTCTCTGTACCCTTTCTATCGTGTAAGACCCATCTAAAGAACTCGGCGACCAAACAACACTGGCATACTCTAGGTGATTGCGCACCAGAGATTGATCATTTTATTGCAAAAGGGTTCTTAAAGCCAGCAGTTTGTCTGAGTACGGAATCCTAAATTTTTAAACGATTTATTTCTAACGGCATGGATATGGTACCTCGTCACCATCGATACTAATTATGAAGTATGGGTTTGTTCTTACGCAAAAAATACCGTCTTATGCTTTATTGTACTTTTCCTAGTTTCTTAGTTCATTTGAATTAACTTGATACTTCTTTTGAGAAGTAGCAGGTCATACTGTGATTAGTGCAATATTGTCTATGTCTCTATCGATCAATTGCTTCACATTCTTCATCATATTCTTCTTTGTCATTGAATAAACAAACCTATGTTGTGAAGGTGTTTTCTGAGATGCCAGTGATCTGAATATGGAGGTTGTATATCCATGAGCTATGTCTGGCACTTTGGTTACCGGTCCTCGCTGGGTTGGACGCGTTCCGCATCTACGCTCTGTTATACACTTTACAATCAGACTTAAGATAGGGAAATATGTGCCCTTTGGTTCTCAACGTCCTTGGAAGAGTACAAGTATCTTCTACGTTGATTTGAAAGGACATCTACATCTACTTTGGGCACAGGTCTCCATTGTTGTGCAGGGGATGGTATTAGCAAATACACGTCTGGCTCTCCACACACCACATTCCTAGGAGTTCTAGGTTCCTATGGTATGGTATGGTGGAAAATGATACTAGGAAGGGGGGGTTTGTATTCCCCAGGCACTGCAGCCGTCTGGCTTATTGTACCTTCCTAGTTCCTTAGTTCAGTCAATAGACTCAATCCTTCTTCTTAGAAGTATCAGGTCATTGACTGTTGCTGCTGCAATTTGATTCCCTAAGTCTTTTCCGTACGTTAGATTAAACTCCATTGAGCTGTTGCTTCGCATTCGAAGATGATATGAGTGGTTGTTTCCTCCTCCTAATTACATAATCCGCAAATGAGATTATCGCTGTATATACCCATGTTGTGTAGATGTTTTCTCAGATGCCAGTGACCGGTCCTACCACTCCTCTGAGTTTGGCCCTCTCCAATTGCAGCAATGCTTTTGCCAGTCTCGGTGAGGGTTGTTTCATCATAAGTTTACTATGTCAAGCACCGCTAGAGAATATCCACTTCTCCTTTTGTTCTGACTTATCCATTCTGCGATGGAGGATTCTATATTTGTTTTTGTTATCCCAAGAATAGGTTCGGGGCCTATGTATGGTCTTGCAGATCTTCCTCTGGCCAGTATGTCTGCTTTCTCGTTACCCAAAGTTCCTCTGTGCACCCAAGATATTATCAGGTTGTTGTGTTTCCCCAGGTTTTGGTGATTTTGGATGCATTCACTGAATAATTTTATGTGAAGGAGGGAAAATTCGAAAGTTTATAGAAGGTTGAGATGGGGAGTTGGTGTTTGAGTGGATCGAAGTCACGATAGCTCATAGTGGTAGAACAGCGTCGTTTTTAGCCGAAGGTCATGGGTTCGAATCCCGCTCGTGGCACTACCTTTTTCATTTCAACCAAAACCTTACAAAAAAAGATTAATTAATTGAAATAACTAATTTGGTCAATAGACCACTAAATATAAAGGATTATATTTATATTCTTTTTTTTTGGGGGGGGGGTCAAATAAGGACTTCAACCTTTACTCCACATTGTCTTGGTCTGTTGTGCACCTCTTTTGTTTATAGTTTCAATATTTTTTCTCTTTATCAATATAATTACTTACTAAGTGCGTGCTTTTCTTCTAAGATATGTAGATGCTTGTTTTTTTCATTGCTTTGTCTTAAGTTAAAACAAATACACAATTTTTCTTATAATCATCTCTGAACTGATAGTTTGTATCAGGACATGGATGTTTTTATTAATTAATAATTTTTGCCTTTATTTATTTATTAACCTGTCTAATTTTCTCACCACCTGCCTGCCTGTTTCTCCATCCTTTTATTTCTGTTTCTATTTTACATCTCCACATCTTCCTTCATCGCCAACCTTTCTTCGAGTTTACTCTATTGTGGGATAGACTCTACTTTCTCTACATTTAAGCAGGCACAAGAGTGTTTGTGTTTTTCTCAACCCCCAAAATTCCCCTGTTCTAGGTTCCTAACAACCCGCAAGCGATTGACATGAACGATCGCCCCGCCTCACTGTCATCTCATTCCATCCTTCAGTTTCAGTACTGGGAGTAAAGTTCTTCAGACGGATCTTTAAAAAAAATTATATCCCAGGTTTTGGAGGTTGGATGCAGTCCACTACTTTGGATTTGTTGTATTTAGATGCTAATGCTTTTAAGACTCTTAAGAGTTTTTTTGTTGGTAAAGGCTCGTTTTAGATTTCCTACGGTTCATACATTGCACCAAAGAATGTTTTTCTGATTGAAAGACAGATACGTACTAGCCATAGTTTTATATATGTACTTGTATTTAATTTTGCTCTAATGCCTTCTTCCTCATTGTATTCTTGTTTGTATTCTTTTTTCGTATTGTATTCTTAATTTTTTTTAATACACCGTAGTTTATTGTTTTAGGTCAGCTATGGGGTTGTTAGCAATAGCCCAAGGGGATTAGACGTTTTTCTATCTTTGCACGCTGTCTTACTTTTGGGTAGCTTGTTTTTGTTGAACTTTAGTCCTCCAGATTAATGAGTATAGAATATCTTATTATAGTCCAATATGTGCTACTTTTGGTTTTAGTGGGGATGATTTACCTAGGGTTCTTCATTGACTTGCTTCCTCTTTGGCTCTACGAACTGTGGAGGACCTTGAGCTTCTGTAACAAATCCTGACAGGCGTCCCGATCTTCTCGGCCTTCTTTCTCCTCTGCTTCCCTCCTATCATACTGGGGTCTTCCTCGTGGTTTCTTACCTCCATGATATCCTTTATAAGCCCCCACGGCGCTCAGTTCACATCTATCCTATTTAGATAGCTCAGCCAGTGCACCTCTTCCTTTACTACACCGACAAATCCATCTTGTAGAACAAATTCTTTAAAAAATACAATTTTTTAATACATTTTTAATTTCACAAATTTTTTAATATGTTTTTCGTGTATTTTGTCAATTGTTACTATATATTTCAGTGCCACCAGGTTTCTAGCTTGACTCTTTCCTGAGATATTAATATTTTTGTGATTTTAGTCTAAAATAAAAATTTTTCACATAAAATTGTAATTTCTAATTTGGCATTAAAATACAAATCTGATCTTTATTTCTAAAAAACAATAAATTTTCCAGAAGAAAACAACATTTCCGTCGAAAAATTCGCCCTTGCCAATACACGCTATATGAATATACACTTAAAGAATAACAAATGGCAAAAAAACTTTTTGGACATACTCAATTGTGGCTCGTTTTGGACCTTTCCATTAAATTTTCGGGGATTTCACCAAAGTTGCCTTATTTTAAAAGTATTCCAACGACATACTCACGATTACCTTTTTTAGAATTTTTCTTAGTGAAATCTACTTAGCAAGTGTGAAAAATGTGATATCGAATCCAATGAGAGCAGCAACCCAAGAACAAAAATTAGATACATTCTTCTACTGGCATGGCATGAAATCTTTTGCAAGCTTCTGTTTTGAAATACAATACAGAAGACTTACAAGCAGAGGACTTATTCTTAACTTGATGAATATGCCCTTTCGGCACTTATGCTGCAACGGGGTTCAGAGACGATAGCTGTTTTGACTGACCATTCTTTTCATTGCTCTGTATGTCCTGGTATCAAAACTTAAGTGATTTAGTTGTCCCCAATGTTTGACATGTCTTTATTGCAATTCCAAACGCCTCTGGATTTTATTACTGCTGAGATAATTGCCGATAATAGCGCCTAAACTACTCCAAAACAGTAGTCCAACTATCATTCTAGACCTAACACTCCTAGGTTCAGCAGTTCTGCTGTTAGCTTGTCGAAGTCCTTTTATGAACTTTTTGTCATACTTTTTGATTAATTGACCGGAAACTTCGTGAAAATGGTCTTTTGTGGTCGAGCTGTTCTATTCGGACGGGATTTTTATGCCATGTGAATTAGAAGGAATGACTCATATTGAAGTCGGTCCATTTCGCCTCCAGCCGGGGCACGATTGTCCGACCAATTATCCTAATGAAGTGGGCAACTTTTGTTTCAACTCGAACCGATCTGCAATTGCATTTGATACAGTCCTACCGAGACTCTTTGTGGGCCGGGGCCACCTGGCTGGCGATTGTCTAAGAGCTCACGGGTCTGTTCCAAACTCCAATCCTTTATTCGTTGTTGGTTTCAATTTGAAAACAATGCGCAAACGTACAATGCCCGAATCGGTCCGAGATAACCGACACTTATCGCCCTTTGGAGGAAGAAATCGGAACGAAATAATCGATAAGCATCTCATTCGTTTTGTTTACACACGTCAATTTAATGCACAATGTAGCAAATTTTACATTTAAAAAAACTTTCCTGCGAGTGAAGTGATATTTCTGGGGCAAGTAAATCATTATACTTTTTCGAAGAGAGAGAGAGAGAGAGAGAGTGAGTGTGTGTGTTGATACAATCAGGTCATGCATGAACAGTGATGCAATCAGAAGAGAATAGAAGATTCAAACAAACAACCTATATCACAGTGGTATAAAAATGACCTTCTTCATATACTCAACACAGGAAAACAGAAATGAGAAAAAAACGGATTAAGCTGATAGAGAAATCTGAAAAAAATCACACTTCAACAAATTTGAAAATTTAAAAAAATACTATCAGTCGCGAACCAATACAAACATTTAACTTAGCATATTGACAATCCACTCGAAATAAAATATCGCTTTTACAATTTTCTCGAAAACGCAGAAGACCAGAGCCATTTTTAACAGCAGATACAAACAGTTACACACAAGGTAGCTTAATTTTTTTAGTTGTAGCTCTAGTAATTTCATAGAAACACATACGGACAAGGCAGTGTAAATGGTTTTTAGTAGTACTATTGTCGATTATAATTGTAATCCTAACCATCAAAATAATAAAATATTAGTTATAATACTTTATTATCCCTACAGGGAGCGTGTAGGCATGCCGTCCAATCTGAAAATGACACTCGAGCACGGCAGCGGGTTTCTGGGTCCCCTGTTCCGCTTTTTAGGGGAAACTGGGTTTTTTTACTGTATATAATATGTCTGTGTTGTGTGTCTGTATGTTTCGTATGAGTGCATGTATTTATTAGCGCGAATGGCGAGGGGTGAGGGTGAAATATAACGTCATCATCGCCCCTCGAACTTTGGGAGCGTATGAGTGTGTGTTCGGGGTCGATGGCGGAATATTTATAAAAGTACTCCATCGACCCCAACTAGAATAGTTTGAGTATAGGTCGGTGGAAGAATATCAAGTACTCCACCGACCAAACGGAATGAGTGTACTGTATGGATGTATTTATGTGTATGAATGTAGTGTTTAAAGGGTAAATAGCATATAGACTTAGTTGGGGGGCTGAAATGTCGTAGATGTCGGAAGCCTCAGTAAAGAAAAAAAAAAAAACACCTTTATTTATTAAATGTTACACATCAGTATTTACAGCTTGGAAACTTTCTATCTGTTAGCTGAAGTGAATGATAGGTAAGAAGTGGTAGTGGCAGAAAAACAACAGTAATGGTAGTTGTAGACGTAGCAGAGTAAACATGTTAGTAGCTTTAGAAGTTATATAGTATTGTTGAAGGTGGAAGTCGTAGTAAGAGTTGGGATGATTGTATTAGTAGAAGTACATAATGAAATAGTTCTAGTTACAGTGGTACTTTAAGCAGAACTTACTGATGTGAAAGTAGAAATCGACATAATTGTAGAGAGTTTGTTTCTAATATTGATTTGATAAAACCGTATAAGTAATGATATGTGGAATTAATAATAGGGATTGTAGTACCTGTTATGTTAGAAAGAGTTAACTACTAAAGAAGATAGCAGTAGTTTTTTTTTAAATAGCGGTAGCTGTAGTTGCATTTGTAATTGTAGAAGTTGCAAGTAGTTAAAATAATACTATGTAGTTGTTTGTGTAAAAGTACTGCAGTTGATGAATAAGTAGAAATAGTGTTGGCAGTGGGAGTTTGTAAAGGAGGCCCAAGTACGGGCATTAGTTGGAAAAGTAGTGACAGTTATGGCAGTGGTATTTGTAGTTATACACTGACAGGCAAAAAATTCCGCCCACTTGTAATATTACTTACTTTGTATATATTTTTATATATTAATCAAAGTTTCACGTTTTTTAACGTTTAATAATTGAGTTTAAAAAAGTAAAAAAATGTAAATTGCTGAGGAAAATAAAAAAAGACGGACAGATAAAATTTGTTTTAATTTTGTTTTAGATTTTTAATTAACATTTCAATATCGCGTATTTCTTCCTCAAGTCTTAATTACATCTCTAAGTCGCCTCGGCATACTTTCTACCAATTTGGAAATGTCTCTTTGCTGGAGGTTAGCCCATTCTTCACGAAGAGAACTTACAAGATCCTGGAGTGTATCAGGACGTGCTCTTATTCGTCTTTTGAGGTTATCCCACAAATGATCGATGGGGTTCAAGTCTGGAGAACTGGCTGACCAGGCTAAGACACTGATATTGAGGGTACGTTTGTACTATGCGAGCGACATGTGGAAAGGCATTATCGTGCATTAGAATAGGATTGTCGCTGATTTCATCGAGGATAGGCAACGCATCATGTCCCAAAATTTCATCAACAAAGCGAGTCAAAGACCCTCCACCAACAACAACCAATTCTCTTGACTCTCCATTGAAATTCCCGCCCTCACCGCCACTGAGCTACGTTGACAAGGTTGAGGAAAAGGAAAAAGGCTTCGTACTTTCATTTCGCCTTCTTCACACTCTTTCACGCGCTTCGTAGAGCAAATCTGCGCTCATGTGTAAAAAGAACAGCAGACCAATCATCCAAAGACCATGGCTGTGTTCTCAAGGAAATGCGAGCCGTGCAACTCCGTGTGTTCTGGTCGATTCTGGACCTGTTACGGGGTGAAAAGCCATCAGCCCATACTGATTTAATCTTCTTCGAGCAGAGCGTTCAGAAATTTGGACACCTCGAACTTCCTGGAGCTGATGAATCGGTTGAACAACAGTAAGGTGCCGGTTTCGTAAAATTCCCAAAGTCAAAAAACAGTCATCCTGTGGTTTTGTTACCCTAAGGCGTCCATAATCGGGACTTCTACGGTAGGACCCAGTTTCTCCAAAAAGTCTAACGGCGTCTCGCAGTGTTTCGTAGGGAACTTCGATGGCAATAGCCAAGTGCCATACCCCGCTCAACATCCCCAACACTAAGTGACATTTTTAAGTTTAAAAGTTGAAATTAAGTAAACAAAGACGAAAACTAAACAGTTTATTTCTTCAGAATTCAAATGAGATTGAATTAACATTTTAAATTTCGTAAAGAGTAAACATTGAAAAATCCTTTATCTTTGTTTTGGATTAAGGATTAAGTGTGTTTACCTCTAATTGATATTCCCAATCCCAAGGGCAGAATTTGCTTTTATCAAGAAAATGAAAAAAATCAGTTGAGCGAATTTTTTTTCTGTCATTGTAGTTGTAACGGTAGTGTACATTTTTCTAAGCAGCAGTGGCTGTTGTAGAAATGTGAGTTAAATGGCAGTGGTACTAGTGTTAATGAATTTACATTTTTAATTACTTTTAAAATTCAAACAAATAGATAAAGAAGAATGTATTTTTAGTTTTCTTTAATAAAGCCATTTTACATGAGAGAAGTGCATGTGCCATCGAGCGAAACAAGAAAACAAAACACGACCAGGCGGGCCCACAAAAGAAAATTCCAATTTCTAACTATACTTATTTCTGATTATTACTTTTCGACTTTCAATCTGATAAGTTTTAAACCCAGTACTTAGATATTATATTTTCAACCTTCTAGTGCTAATTAACCTCGACTGTAAAGGTGAGAAGTATTCTTTTCACACGACCTGAATGACTCATTCAAATTTAATTTGGTTTTGTTTTATAACGCATAAAAACATATTTTAGGCCATATTCATATTGGAAACGATTAACACGTGAGAGATACGAATTGAAATTTGTATGAGAGCTGACGGATGAGTGATTTTTTTTTTAAATTGGTTGTAAACATCTCGTTCCCCGGCGATAACACGTATTCTAATATCAATGAATCAATTCCAATCAATAATCACGTAACAGCCTCTTAAAAACTGCAACGTTTTCAATTACTTTTTCTAGTTTTCCGTCCCTTGGATTGTTAATTAGTAATAAAAAGCGTTGTCAATGACCTGCGATAGCCTCACCAACAATGTTGCTCTTATTAATGCACTCCATTCTTAAAGATTGTGCATGGTCTGGATTTTTTGTGTGGTTTTTGAAGAAGAAGAAAAAGATTGCATCAATAACCGTACTTTTCGCCTTTGACCAGTGGCAAATTTGTAAATTTTTGATTCTAGGGTTAAACAATAGAAATCGTTTTTAGATAAATGCCAACGGCACTTTATCAGCCCAGTTAAGTAGCGTAGTGTTGATTTACTGTTTCCAATTACTTCACACTGGAATGGATAAACTGCTAACGCGAGCCGTGTCGGATTACGATAGCGATAAAGCAATTTCCAAGGGAGTTAAAGTCCCGGAAACTCTACCGTCGAGATTGTGAGCCAAAGTGCAATGATCCTGCTCTTTGGATATGGATAGATGGGCAGAAAGAACAAATTTAAAATTCAGGCCAATTATTAAAGAAAACTATTTCAGGAATCAACCATAACCTGAAATCACTTATTTTCACCAATCGACACTAATATATAAAAAAATAATCAAACGAAGTCATTTAATATAAAAAGGTATTATAAAAGCGACGTCAGACACAGTTGTTTATGGCAATTGATTACAATGTCGTTAATATTTAAATATCATTTGCCGTTAGAAGAAAAAAAAGCCCATTCAAAAGAGTCAAGCCGCTATCTTCCCGTTGATAAAAGAAGCAAATTTGTACCCCAGCTAAAAAATCCATCCGCTCGTTAAAAAAATACATGCCCTATATCTTCATCTTCCTCATTAGATAAGGATTGCATCTTTCCAAACCTCTGTTTAAAAAGTTATTTAAGTGTGTTGATTAAAAACAACCTTTAGACCTTTCAGAACAACCTTTCTTTGCTCTGCAGGCCAGGACACTTGAAGTTAAAGATGGGAAAAGCCGCTCACTCAGTGAAATGAATCGGTTCCTTTTCGCGTCTCAATCCTCCCGCTTACCAAATTTGCCTAACGCATAATTCCATGCATAAACTTTGGCGGGTTTTTCGAATGTCCACGTGCCAGCGCCAAGGCCAATGTCTGAAGGGTTGTTCTTTGAAAGAAATTACCAACTATTTACCATTTCTATACTTTATACCGACAATAAATTTAAAAAAGAAGAAGAAGAAGAATTAAACGAAGAAAGTTGTAGAGTTCGTCATTTCGTTTACATATTGATTACCAACCCTGAAATTTTATATCATTTTTCTTGTGAACGATTGAATAAAAACAACAATCATAATGTTAAACAAATAAAAAGACATATATTGGGTTGTTTCACATGAAATGTACGATTTTCAAGTTTCAGAAATACAGACAGGAAATACCGGTTTTCTGTTGTTTACCTTCAATTGTTTACATATTATTATTAAGCAGTTATTAATCCTCGACTTTTGTTTATGATGATGAGCTCCCCACTTCATTACACACTTTTTAGTATACCTCCAAATATGGACATAGAAACAGGCGATTTTCCTGTGGCATTCCTTTAGCAGTTTAAACTCGGTCATTCGGCAGCTGAGGCTGCAAGAATCACCAGTAAGGAGTTTGGGGAAGGGAGTGTAAATGAACGGACCATTCGCCGTTGATTTGCTAAGATTTCAGGAATACCGAGTTGGAAAACGCAGAAGACCACCAACTTTAATTTACAACGATGTCTTTAAGTTCACTAATTTCGTGGTCCACTTGACCAATTAATATATTAAACTGATGTAGCTTTCGGCGAATGTTCCGCCATCTTCAGGGCCTAATTTATTGAAAACAAAATTTACATGAACAGAGTTACATAAAACATCATATACACATACATTATAAAAATAAAATTTCGTACTTTACCCAGTTTTTTAGGACACTTAAATTTATTGCACATGTTTTTNGAGGTCACGATAGCTCAAGTGGTAGAGCAGCGGCGTATCAAGCCGAAGATCGTGGGTTCGAATCCCGCTCGTGCCATTGACTTTTTTATCTCAACTAAAACCCTTAATTAATTGTGATGTCTTTAAGCTTCAGCTGGAAGAAAACCACTATCAAACAGTCAGAGTACTCGCAGCACAACCAGATGCAAGTGCAGCTATCGTATTAAGAAAATTAAGAAATATACGAAAAGTCAAAAAGCTTAATCTATGGGTCCCTCATGAGCTCACTGAGCGTTAAACCGCCTTGAGACATGCGTTTCTTTGCTTGCCAGGCAAAAAACCGAGCTTTTTCTTGAAAGAATCATCACTTGGAATGAAAAATGGATTGCATATGACAATCAGCGTTGGTCAGGGCAGTAGTTAAACATCGACGAAAGATAAAGACACATGGTAAAACCAAATTTACACCGTATGGTGTTCCATGGATGGAATTATTCACTACTTCTTACTGCCTAGAAGTACTAGACACCCTGTACGACCTCTACATCGTACTGCAAGAAAATTATATAAACTTAAAGGTATTTAAACTTACTCAAAAAACAACCTGTTTTGGTAAATCGGAAAGGTCCTGTACTTCTCCACGACAACCCTCATGTTTCAATACTGTAAACAAATTGAAGCTTGGCTACGAAGTTCATCAGCATCGACCAGATTCTACAGACTTGTATCAAACAGATTTTCACCTGTTTAGGAATTTAGAAAATTTCGTCAAAAGAAAAATTTTTGAAAATGATGTTTAAGTTCAAAAAGCGTTTTCAGATTTTGTTTCATTTCAAAGCTCTGAATTCTTCAGCTCCGGCATAAAAATGTTGGTCAAGAAACCTTCGCCTTGGAAACGGACATTTCATGTGAAACAACCCAATTAATGGAAATAAATAATAGATTAAACATAAAGTAAACAGAAATTTACACATATTTAAAAAAAATTCCCTCAGCTCATCTGTAAACATTGTGATTTATTGTAACTGGATTAAAATCCTGTAAACAAATAAATAAGAGCTAGAATAACGCTCAATGCTGGGGAATGGGATCAAGGAGAGTTGAAACTTTAACGGGCGAGAACGCAGAAAGGCGGACTCCAGACGGCCTGGAATCGGAGAGCAATTATCGGGTTGTCCGGAAAATAATGCAGGATTTTAAGTTTTCATTAAAAAAAATCTATATAAAATATTCTGTTTACGTTTACAGGATTACTCATTNATTATTTTGATTAAAGAACATTGCTTTAAAGTAACTAGTTTCTTTTTTTTTGTTTAATACCAAAATCCTGCATTATTTTCCGGACAACCCAATAGTTTAGCCGGAGGGACAAACGGGGTGAAGTCACTTGTCAATTTACTCAGTGGTGGTAATGATAAAATTCAAATTAAACTTGGAGTTTTTATAGACCTGACAGTAATCACATTATAATTTTTGAGATATCTTCATAAGTTAAAATTAATTAAGGTTTTTAGTTGAGATAAAAAAGTCAATGGAATGAGCGGGATTCGAACCCACGATCTTCGGCTTGATACGCCGCTGCTCTACCACTTGAACTATCGTGACCTCGATACCACCAACTTCCCATCTCAACCGCACCTTTTGAATTTTCCCTCCTTTTTGCCATTTTTCATAATTGGTCAAGCGGATCACGAAATTAGTGAATTTAATATCTTCATAAGGTTGTTATGATGCTTTATCGAGTTCACCAAGGGATGGAGATATAAATCGTCGAAAGCTTGGTAAACCCAAAAAGTCTACTTAATCTCAGCTTATGAAGATGCCTCAAAAATACTAAAATAATTCCAGAGTTGATATGGTAGTGGAGGGACATCAGAGCTACAGCTCTTTTTTGAGACCGGTTCATCGCTTGCTCAGTCAAGGTAGCTAACTTTTTGATCAGATTGAGATCGGAGCCTTATCACTACTTTAAGTACTTTAAAATCCAAATTATCCAAGTCGTTCAAAGTTTTTTACTAAAAGACACTTGACACCCAAGAGTTAAAAGGCTTATTTTAGGCCTAAAGACACTCTAAATGTACACTTAAAAGACTATTTTTTTGTGGTTTTGCTAGGTTTCACGAAGGATATGAAGAGATGGAAAAGCTAAGTAGGCAAAACGTAAAATGATTTTGCAATCTTTAATTGCGTTAATAAAAATCCTACATAGCGATAATTTATTATTTTAAAAAATCCTTTCATGTTATCTCTTGGTATAATAAGATTTCTTTTAATTTTAGAATATATTTTCAGATTTTGGGTTTGTTAATGATGGTGGGTAGCAAAAAAATGGCCACCCTTAATATTTTTAATTATCTCTTAGACAAACCTCCATTAATCTTACAACTATATATGGTCCGTTTTAAGGGATTGGAGGTAAATAAAAACAGTTAAAATCTCCCACTTGTGTTTACAATTGGATTTTCTAAATAAAACTTTCAATTGTCAATCTCTTCTTTGTTGGCTTTTCTGTAAACTTAACATAACAGTGGTTTAATTTTTTTAAGTTGTACCATTTTTAAGTTTCGAATTTGTTTGAGTGATGGTTTCAAGTTTTAAGGATTCGGCTAGAATCAAAGCATTGTTGGAAGATGGATGAAGTCAAACTTATGTGACCAAGGTGCTTAACGTTCCCAGAATCACTGTCCGAAAGGCCTTCCATCGCTACTAAAATACTGGATGTTACTCAAAAAGGAATGGATTAGGTCGCCATCTTCATCGAGGGTTCCCTAACAGCCAACTTGAAGTTAGTAACAATCTTCTACTAAAACCATGTCTACTTAAAACACTCGAAAGGCTAGTTGAAAAACATGTAAGTGGCAACAATTTAAAAGAAAAACCCCTTCATAAATATAAACAAGTCTATAAGAAAGGGAAATCCTGTGAATCCGCATTACACCAAATAACGATACAGATAGAGTATTCGCTGAACAATAAAAAAAAAAAATAGATTAGGATTTGATAACACTCCTTTTGAAGCAATGGTTACTTCACTGAAACAGCGAGGAACTGATAAAACCTCCTGCAGATGGATAGAATCAATGCTGAAAATCAAAAAGCTGTAAGCCTCCGTGTTCCATGTAGAAGCCAACCCTCTCCTAGACTGGCAAAATCACTGCTGCAATTGGAGAGGGCCAGGACTCAGAGGATAGGACTATTAACCGGTCACTGGCATCTGAGAAAACATCCACATAACATGGGCATATTCAACGATGATCCTATTTGCAGGCTATGCAATAAGGAAAAAGAAACAGCCACGCATATCAAATGCGAAGCAACGGCTCAATGAAAAAAAATCAATTTATTGAACAAATCCTTGACAAACACCCAGGATACAAAAAAATCCCCAGGGAATGAAATTGTAGCAAAGACAGTCAATGGCCTAAAACTTCTGAGAAGAAGGATTGTAACTATAAACTAGGAAAGTACAAGAAGCCAGAAGGCTGCAGTGTCTGATGAGCACAATCCCCGCATCCTAGTATCCATCGTCATCATCCTCATCATCATCATCATTTCTGTATACTGTATAAAACAGTTCTGCTACCTCCAAAAAATGAACAGTGGACCCAATTCTCATATCGGGTGATATCCCTACACTTTCTCCATAAGGACCCAAGAAATAACTACATTTAATTAATTGGGAGCTATCTTTCGCTACATGCAGGACACGTATGGGCACATAAAATTTTGTTCTTAAAAATATTAAACTTATCCCACAGATTTCACCGACTTTTCCATGATGAAACTTGCTTGGCCAAATTGAATTCGTCAAATTGACTTTTCAAATTTGGGCAAAAGCTTCGAACTCCGGATTTTCTTATATAACAGATCTATTTTTCTTTTTAAATTCAGGTTATCTTTAAATACAGTTTACCGAAAAAGTGCAAAAATATATAAACAGGAAATCATACTAAATAATAAAAGGAATATTTAATTGAATAAATTCCATTCGTTGTATCAACATTTAAAATTGATCAATATTAATTTTATTTCTTGAACTTATTCGATTAATTACCATATTCTTCCAATCGTAAGATTTTAATTCACCTTAAACGGTCACAGTTCTTGATAAAATGCAATAGGATTTGAAGGAATAAGATCATTAGGAAAAGAAAAAACACCCGAGGGTTTAATGTAATATCAATAAATATAATTGAAATAAAGAACAGATTACCAATCAGGTCAATGAACTCAATATTAAATTATATCAGATGTTTGTATGTTCTGTCACAATTGCATACGGTCGTATGTTTTAGTAACGATTTTCTTCAATGGAAGAATTTTTTTATTAGATAAATTGTCATAATTAAACAAATGAAAATTGTAACAACTAAATTTACAATTTAATATTATAAGTACTACTTAAATAAGTAATAATGTGAACCGATCTTGTGATTGTTTAAAAATTGTTTAATATAAATAGTTGTTTTTTTTAAATGGATATTTCGTGATTTTATTCATTTGTGCCTGAATATTTTCAAAAATTTGCTCTCCCTTGCTCTAGGATCCGAAGAACATAGTTTCGATTTATTTGTGGCCCGTTTGGCTGAAATAGATCTCACTAATTGAAATCTCGTTATCTGGCCGACTCGAGATCAGAAATTTCCTTTTCAATCTGCGATCGGCGGATTCCGCCGATTCTGCACTTGTGTGCAGCCAGGTCACGGCCGGAGTCTGCGGACACGTTTCTTAACGAGGGCAACTTTGGGCCAAACCGGTGCCGTTGAACCCTCGACTTTTGACCGGATTACAAAACATAAAAAGTTTTAAAGACATCTATAAAAAAAACTTACCAAAAATCCGTAGATAAAATGTTATAAGTGTTAGAAGTATCGACCCCTTTTCTCTTGATCACGGTCTTGATGAAAAGGCAAATTCAGTTATTACTGCCAAGCTTTCGACCTATTTTAAGGTCATCATCAGGCCAAAACAATTTTAAATATGTCTACAAATTGACATAAGTTTTCTACAAGGCAATTTCAAATTTCTTTGGAGAATTTCTTCTTCTAAAGTTAAAAGAACCAAGTTTAGTTAAATAAACTTGACGTTGAATCTAGCCTGTTCGAAGAATTTAATTTTAAATTGTACCAACAACAAAACTCAAACAGTGAAGGTACCGACAAGCACGCCAAAACACAACGGCCAAAAAAGAAACAGTGAGAGTTTGCGGACCAGGGAACCTGTAATTATCCCAATAAAAGTCTGGGTATCAGAACACCAAAATGTTAATGAAACTTGAAAGTATTTATCTCTCTTTACGTTAAAGAACATGTAAAGTTATGTTCATCCAAGTTAAACATGTTCTGCACCATAGTACATTCGTACCATAGTCGTTCAAGGACGATGGATAAATCTCAATAAGAATTGACCGTAAATGAATATTGGGTCTATCTTTTGAACGGTAAAAACGTTATGAATGTTACTTATATATGATATATTTATCTATGTTTATATGTTGAAGGTATCGTGTGAAAAGTGCAGTGATGCACATTCGGGATCGAAGCCGATTTGCCATAATGTCAGAACTGACATTCAAGGTTTAAATAAAGAAGAATTGCGAGCCGAGGCAAACCAATGAACTAAATTAACATGGTAAAATTAAAAATCGTATATTTTAGTACTATAAAAAAAGAGGACAACTTAAAATGGATCCTGAATGAGTCCAACCCTGGTGGAACGATATCACATGTACGTGAAGAGATTTATAGAAGGGCCATCCTCACAACTTGCAACGGAATTAAAGGAAAGCAACCGAACCGGGATTCTAGTCGACTCCTGACAGGGCACAGCCACCGTAAAAGAGTCATGCACCGAATAGGAGTACAGACAGAAGAAACACTGTGCAGATCTGCCAGGAAGACGAGGAGACCGCAGAACACATTTTATGTTTCTATGAAGGTGCAGGTTCTTGCAACTAGGAAAAGAAAAACCAGAAGCAAGATCCTACACCAAGGAACGCTGGCAAAGCTGGTTAATAGCCTGAAACTGGCCAGTGAGTTACAATTAACAGAGGAGCACAATAGATCTATTTAGGTCGAGGAGCAAGTAGGCCTTGTGGCCGCCTCCCTATCCTTATTCCTATCCCTAGTGCTATAAAATCGCAGTTAAACTTAACCCTGATCGACAACGCAAATTAATAAGAAATGGAAGCTTAAAAATCAAAATCATGATTGATACATTTATTTAAAGGGACTAATGATACCATAGTGAGGAAAGACACTCACTCATTCTCTCTATCTATTTATCTATGTATCTATCTAACAATCTATCCATGTATCTATCTCACTCTCTCTCTCTCTCTCTCTCTCTCTCTCTCTCTCTCTCTCTCTATTTCTCTCTTTCTGTCTGTTTGTCTTTCTATTTATTTATCTAGTTATTTGTGCTTGTGGAATGGTAATGTGTAGTGTTCTCTCTCTCTCTCATATTCGTTATATTTTTGACTTTCTAATTATTTTTTATTTTGTGTTAGTAGACGTTGTTCTCTCAAACCAAGTTCTACATACCACTCTTTCTCTCCTCTCTCTCTCTCTCTCTCTCTCTCTCTCTCTCTCTCTCTCTCTCTCTCTCTCTCTTTCTCTCTCTCCCCACCTTTTGGATGTAAGAGTTAAAACCCTATTTATTCATTCAATCTCTTCCAATCTAATCTATTTTATTATTATTTTTCTCTTTGTCTCTCTATTACTCGTTTCTAGATCTCCCTAATTCTCCCTCTATCTCATCTTAACTCTATTCCCTTTCTTTCTTCTCATTTCTCTCTCAGCCTTTCTCTCCTCTCGTTTATACCCTTCTTCTATCTCTCTTTCACACAAACTCTCTCACTCTCTCTCTCTCTCTCTCTCTCTCTCTCTCTCTCTCTTCTCACTCTATGCCTTATCCTTATCTACATCTATATATATATTTTTGGCATATGGTGATGGTAATATTACCATGCCGTACAGTGGAATATGTATTGTGTTTTTCGTATTAATTAACACATATGTATATACATTGTATCTTATTGTTTTTGGTTAATAAAGTTTCCATAATGAAAGAATTTAAAAAAAACCTCATCTTTTTGTATACATAAATAAAACTCTGACTAATTTTCCGATGGTAAACGGGGATGTATTTCTACTACAAAACGATAGGCGAAGAAGTTTTTTTTCTTTTTCTTTTAGCCTCGTTTATGGAATGTCTTTAGTTCAGTTTTCATAAAACTGTAGTATCATGGTTGACGATAGATTTTATAAGATACGGTCAAAAGAAGTTTCTTAGGAATTGTCCACACTTTTCCAGAAATAGTCGGATCCGATGAAACGACCTCGATTGGGTGGGAAAGGGAGGCCAGAGGGTTCATAAAGTCAACGTTAAGAATGGTCATGAGCATCGATTCCCAGGATCGGGTAGAAAGCGTTTGTATTTGAGGGAGGTCGAGGGATAGTTATTTGTCCGCGTTGTCAACATTCCAAGCTAGGAACCACATGCTCCGTATGTGAGCCAAGCCCTCCTTTTGAATGGGGGGGTGAGTTTTCTGAATGGGATGGTTCCAAGAACACCACCTTCTGGGGTGGCGGTGTCGGGAGAAAAAAAGGGAAAAAACCAACTTCAAGGCTCCCATCGCCCGACCTAATAAGTTTGCGCCGGCTGTTTACTTAATAAATTTCGGGATGGAGAGGTTCCCTCTTCCTGACGCTTGTTTGGAGCCGCTGGCCTCCGGGCTAGGCGGACACGGATCGTCTTTCTTCTTCCTCGTAGAAAAATTTCCAAAAAAAATTTTGAATATAGGGAAATGTCGTGACCGTCCGCGCATTCTGCAGAAAGACTCAAACATTGTTGGAAATTATCCTATCGGCAAAAGTCGTCCACTGATAAAGAGCCGGAAAGCGTTTGACCGAGGGCAGTCAGCGATAATAGGCGGACCCAAGGATGATGAACCCCCAACACTAATTTTCGAAAGGCTAACATCAAGCAGCACACTACCAAATGATTTTTTCATATAAACCAAGTACATTTACAACAACCAAAATCGATAAAAACTTAGAATAAGTCGGGGTAAAAAATTTTACAAGCAAAATTAACTGTTAAATGTGTTAATATGCTATTAGGAAGAGTTTCACATTCTAAGGGCGAGAAATGATAAATGACTTTTGAACAACGTCCCCTATCCCAAAACAATCGCATTATAAAGCTGGTCGATCATCAATCTTGGACTAGGAATGATAAAGCTTGGAATATCCAATGTACAATAAATTATTTCAACTTTCTTACATAAATATGCCCAATATTTTGATTTGACGAATGTTTTGTCACAAGGTTAAACAATATGCATATAAAATGTTTTTAGTGTACCGTCGTGGAATTTTATTTCTTTTGTGTGTGCTAAATGTGTTATTAAGCATATAAATGAACTTGCTAAATTGTTTCAGTGTTGGCAAACATTTCATGAATTGTATTCTGATTATCTACACTCTTTTGATCCTTCCTTTATAAATCTTGTTTCTTCCTTTCTGATCCTTTTAAGACCACTTTGTTCAAACGGCACGTGGAAAGTATACTAATAAATAATAAACTAATAATAAAGTATACTAAGTTAAACTTCGAAAGAGAGAGTTTACGAAATAGCACACTTCCCACAGATTAGCAGACCCAAGACATTCGTAGTGTCTAGATGTTATTAGCCCAAAGGCAAGTAAACCAAGTTAGACAAATTTGTTGATAACTATTTATTTAGAAATCGTGAGATGCAGTCTGGTGTGATGTAGGTTTCAGAAAAACATTTTCTTTATCGTGCCAACGTTTCGATCTTTACTGACATCATCTTCAGGGCCTGGGATTTACAAACATTGTTTACATATTACAATTACATTTTGGATGTGGAAAAGTGAATTTATACAATGAAAAATATATTTTATATATTCAATCAAAGTATTTCTTTGTTGATAACAGTATAGTAAAAATATGTACTGGACCTTGTACGTTTAAAAATTTAAAAACCTTCTTATTTTGAAGAATGATCATTCAGTTATACTTATTAATGATCAATGATATTTTATGTTTGTCTAAGTGAATAGTTATAAATAAAATTGCTTCTGGCGTCGAAGTGCGCAGCGATCTAGCCGACGGGTGCTTTTCCGATTGGAAGAAGGGCGTATTACTCTGAATCTGTCGGGTTACATCACTAATGAATCACACGTCGGTTCCCATTAGGGATATTTGCATCGGCAAGCGGATTTTCTCTCAGCAACTGGTGTCTATTTCTGCAATTTACTTAAAACAAAGTCTGCCCTTATCGCTTCCGAGAGGTTACCGGCATCAAGCTACAGCAGTTTGTCGAACCGACACTGACGAGGGAATCAAACGGATCCGGTATTGTTTTGCCGTCGCCCCTTTGTGCCCGATTGACCGATTCAGCAGATGTGAAAGATAAAGGGTACTCTTCGAACCGATGAAACGTGGATACTACGTGTGATAAAAGTCGAGCTGACGGGGTAAAACGTAAATATTATCTCATGCCGCGGATATTGTAAGACAATATTTAACTCTTCTCTTTGTAAATTGCTAATATTACGAGGCTTAATAGAACTTGAAACAAGTTGCTTTTCTTCATTGCTAAGGTCGGCAAACTACGAACCGCCACAGTGAGGCGAAATACCTGAAAAATGGAAAACATTTCATTCTGTTTCATCATGGAATAGCACAATGTTTGGAGCCACTTTTACAAGCAATTTAACTAAAACTTGACGTAAACAATAATAAATTTAAATAACCTAAACAAACATACCAAGAAAACACAAAAAATATTTTTATATCATATAGATTATATAACTAATTTCATTGAGAATATGATTCTCAGTATGTTTTTTGTTTCACGCTAATATATCCCTTCACTTTCAATACAAACAAAAGAGATAAAAAACAATATATCTATTTCTGTAAGGATAATAAAATACTCCACTTTATCTTAAAATTTCAACAAAGGACCTAAATACTCGGTGTAGTAGTAGTTTGAAATTAAGACCTGTATGACATAAATTATTTCTCTGACCGTCTTGAAGCGGTTCTGAGGGATATCATATTTGTAGTGTCAATTCCTACGATCTTTTCGTGCTGAATCGAACGCAACTATTTTCCCGTCATTAGGACCAACCTGCAGTATGTTGCCAAGTTGTTCAAAGATATTACCAAAAAAACCAAGAATACGATCAGTAGTAAGGATAATAAAATAGCACACTTTCCTCCAAAAATGTGAATAGGGGACCCAAATGTTCGGTGTAATAGAAGTTTAACGTTAAGACCTCCTTTATGACAGAAATAACTTTACCTACACTTTCTAAACAATAATTAAATTAACTACATCGGAACAGGGAAGAGCAAAGAACGGAACGAATGGAACGGAATAGCTGCCGTCCATAGTTCTCATATCGGGTGGCATTCCTACACGCTCTCTAAATGGTGCCAAGGAATGACACAATTCAATTAAGTAGGACACATCCAGCGACCTTTTTCTACATGCAGCACACATTGGCGGCTTTCGTGTTTTCTTTATTATATCATTTATTGTTCCTTCAGAACAACTTTAGCAGGACTAATCGCGATATCAAGGTCTAGAGGGCGCACAGTGGGGCGAAACAGAAAACATGGAAAATCTAAGTATTTAGCGATACGAGTTACATATTTGTAGTGCCAATCCACATGTATTTTTTAGGCCGAATAGAAAGGAATAATTTTCAAGTTAACAGGGCCAACCTGTTGCATACTTAAGTCAATTATTCAATGATATTACCCATAAAATATAGTGTTGAAATAACTTCATAGTGGAGTAGGTCTTTTGTGAACTTTGTTACTTATATTTTTACATTCTCAGAACTACGGAACCAAAAACATCTATACTTATTTACACATTTAAAGTATTAACGGCTGTACTTTTAAGTAGCTGCTAATTTGTCACACATAAAACGCTTTTTCGCGATTCATTCTCTCATTTGTAGAATTAACCATTAAGCATGTCAATACGCCAAAGTTGACGACAGTACAAACAATTAGACTTTTTATCAATAATCAATAATTCCGCACAGCTTTTCGTACTTAAGACCTGTTCCAGAAACAAACCATCAAGTATACAAACCGTCTCGGGGGTGTGCGAGCGGGTACACAGAAACATTTTTATGTCTTTTTGTACATTTTGGGCGTTGACGTATGGTACACAGAGCCAGATACAAAATTTTTTGGTGCGTGATTTTAATTATTTAAGAAACACAATTTAAAAAAATTATCACTTTCTTATTTATTAAAGATTTTTATATTATAATTTTCTATTATGTAAGGTGGATTTTTTAAGTCTTAAAGTCTTGTTTAGTTTCTTAAAGTTTTCTCTTTTCCATGTGTTTTTTTTTTAAATAAATTTTTTGTGAAGTTCTCTTTAGAAATTGTAGAAATAATAGTGTTTATTGTCGGTTCATGGTCCACGGATAACGGGTCAAACACCCAAAATAAAATACTACGTTTTAGGAAATATTTTGGTGTATCATCAGATCTATGCGTAGACTTGGGGCACGGCGGTTGGCACAGATCGTTGTTCGGCTACCTCAGGGTGGATTTTTACTTGTCTAATGTGTTTGCGCGAGTGTATGCTGTTTCTAATTTGTGTTTATGTTAATCTAGTAAAATGAATGTAATTTATTAGCGTGAAAGGAAGGGGTGAGTGAACTTGACCAGACTTTTATGTTAGCATAGGGTGGTTGTGCGTATGTCCAGCTTCTATTCTGCAGTTGACCTCCTGAGGCAAAAATTCAATACAAAATGCTAGCATTTTACGATATGGATTTATTTTTTGTATAAAAGCAGAGATTCTTTAATGGTCGAGACGCGAAAGACAAGAAAAGGAAATAAAAACTCAGCGGGCCGGCGATGACCTCAGCTGTTTGTCTCACTGCTAGTGCCGGGTCATCCCATCGTTAAATAATGAAAATAATATTACTTATTAAAAAAAAAATCCTTAACATTGCACACAGTACAATGATATTTTTGTAGTGATTCGGCTTTGATTCTTTGAAGATTTTCTGGAACATAATATTATAAATAATTAATATAGTATGAATGAAGGCACTGGGCACGCTAATAATTAGAAATTTAACAAGATTTGATAGTGTAAATACAAAATGGAATACCTTCTATTCATAAAAATTAATATCGTATACCAGCTGTGCGTGACATCAGTTGGGATATTTAATTTTTGGGTGTGACAATAAATGGGTTTTATATGATGTATTGTTATCGCGGTTTGTAGCCCATATAAATATGTAAACAATGGGACCTGGCTTTAATTAATATTAAATCAGCGAGTATGGGCGGAGCCAAGGTCGAATATTAAACTAATCAAATTGTTCAAGAATTAATCAACTGGCATATAAAACAATCAGTTCAAAAGAATTTGTATTGGTTTGCATTTTTAATTATCATAATATAATTTTATAATTAAGACTAAAATTATCAGGCTACCATTCGTACAAATTGTGAGTAATTGGGCGATTGAGTAAGTTTATAATAAAAGCTCATTCAAAACTAACTTCAGTCCATTATGTTTAGTGGTCTATTGACCAAATTATTTTTTTCAATTAATTAATCTTTTTGTGTAAGGTTTTGGTTGAAATGAAAAAGTTTGTGCCACGAGCGGGATTCGGACCCACGACCCTCGGCTAAATACGCCGCTTCTCTACCACTTGAGCTATCGTGACTTCGATCCACCCGGACACCAATTCTCCATCTCAACCTACAACCTTTCGAATTTTCCCTCTTTTCTGCCATTTTTCAAATGTCGTGAAATCACGATTCGATTCTCGGAGACATATGAAGTGGCCACGGGGAGCTGTTAGTGAAGTTATATTTCATTTTACTAATTAAATACATTATATTTCGTGGTTTATTGACCAAACTACTTCTTCCAATTACCTAATCCTTTTACGTAAAGCTTTGGTTGAAATGAAAAAGTTAGTGCCCCGAGCGGGATTCGAATTGAAAAATGGCAAAAAGGAGGGGAGATTTGAAAGGTTGTAGTAAGTTGAGATGGGGAGTTGGTGTCCAAGTGGATCGAAGTCACGATAGCTCAAGTGGTAGAGCAGCAGCGTATCAAGCCGAAGATCGTGGGTTCGAATCCTGCTCGTGGCACTAACTTTTTCATTTCAACCAAACCCTTACATAAAAAGATTAATTAATTGAAAGAACTGGGGGGCGTCGGTGGCCGCAATGTTTCGTCGTTGACACGGCGCTCATCACTGTAAGGTAAAGGTCCCGGGTTCGAATCCAGCGGCCCTGCATTCGAACCCGACATACTTACAAATGGGCTTTATGGGTTTATATGACCTCTGCTGTTGCAAACCCTCGACCAAAAAAAAAAATTAATTAATTAAAAAATAAAATAAATAAAATAATAATAATAATAATTGAAAGAACTAACTTCAGTGTTCCATGGGAAAAGCGACGAGAGGGTACTGTGGATCCAAGGATGATCGGCATCATGCACAAAACATAAATCGATCTAGTCGTTTATATCTATCATAATTTCTACTATACTACTTGACGAGAAATTTTCTATTAGTCACGTACAAGAAAAAAAAATTTTTCGATATAAGGAAAGTCCGCTGAAATAAGTTTTAAAGATGTCCGTGCACTGTTCCCCAATCCATCCTCGTTTGCCCTAGTTACATGGCTGTAATAAACAAAATTTCCCCTGCATCTCTCAGAAAGACACGAAAGATATTCAACGGATAGCTCAAGTTGATCTTAATCATAAACAAACACAATGAATATTCAACGAAGCACTCAAGAATGTGAGGAAAGTTATCGATAGGTGTTTTTAACGTCGCTACATTTTAATAACCGAGAGAAGGATGACGTGATAGTCGTAAAGGGTACGTGGGTAATTATCACTTGAAACGCTGATACTCACACAAGGGTATAATAGGCACGAGATATTAGATTAGGATCCGAAGCCGGTATGTTATTAGGTCTGGGGTTGAAGACTCAACCCTTAAGGGCTGCATTGTTTAACGTCGGACCACCCTGGATTCCTAATTTTCATTCAAAACATCTTTTTTTCTAGCTCTTGTCTGACGCTTTTAATGGATCAGTACCAGTCAATGGAGACGAACTCGAGGATGGTGGGTCGTTTTTTAAATTTTGTACTCCCCATAAGGAAAACCTCAAATCCCCGTTTAGTTTCCTTTCCATAAATATTTACAAACTGACATCAGTTTTCAAAAAGTATCAAACAATACACTACGTATTTAATGCCAAAAAATGATAATAAATACTTTCAAGTATAATGCAATTAAATAATTTACAGAGAACGGTATCCACTATGACCATTTAGGTCCATTCAAATTATAAATATAAATTCACGTTAATTTACCTCTTCAATCAGTAAATAAAATTTGAAATCTTGAAATTTCTTGAAAACCTTAAAAGAACTGATAATTTTCTTTCCAATTATCCTTCTTCTGATCTTTTTTAAAACAAAATAAAGTATTACAGCATTTTTTCATCAAATTAACCCTTCTTACTTCAAGTAAATTTTTTAAATTTCAAATTAAAAATTTGTAACTTCAAATGTAGCTATTTAAATTTGAACTTAACCTTCTTTATCTTCAATTTAACCCATTCTTTAAATCATTTAAAAAAATCTTAAGAGATGGTATGAAATATGTATATGCATGTAAAATAAAATGCCTGTATATTTGATAAATTGTTTTAAATATAAAATAATTGGGCTCTTAGAAGGCCATACGAAAATAATTTATAATTAAAATTAAAAATTATATCAAATTAAAAGATTCTTCTTTTAAATTGAGGAATTTAAAAAATGCTTTCTTATATAAAAACCACATGAAAATTAATTACAATTTAAAAGTGAAAATTATAAAAAAATATATATATAAAAACAATTTTTTTCCCTTTATTTGAGAAGTTTTCAAATATATAATATGATTCTTATTTAAATTTAAATAATTTAAAAATTAATTACAATTAAAATATATATACAAGTAAATATAAAAATAAATTATTCTTTTAATGATTCGAGATTTGCTAAATATAGAATCATTTTTTTATAGACCAATTTGACTATTGTCTGGTGGTATTGCGTTATTTGAAATTAAAACTGAACTTGAACTGAATTTGAAATCAGAAAAGCCTAATTTGAAGTTAAGAGGGGTTAATTAGAAATTAAAAAGAGAATTTAAAGAGCGTTAATTTGAAGTTAACACAAGGTTAATTTGACTGTTAATCCCTGGATCCATTGGGATCTGAAATTTTAATCGACTCTTGATTATAACACTATATTTCAAATAAAAATCAATGAATTTTAAGTCAGTTTAGCGAGTTGTCCACCTTTCATGCATATTTTTTGGTGTTTTATCAATATGGTAATGGTCAGGGAACAATGAGGAGGAAGGAAAAATGTCCTCAGGATGGCAGTTTGAAAAATAAAATGTATGAATAAAAATGATAAGGGCTCGTGTTCAAGGACTACAATGCAAATTTCCGCGAAAAAATAGAGTTCCTGTAAATAAGGATTGTAAGTCGGAAGGATGTGGTGGTCAACACACCATGTATCTTTTCAGCGATACAAGGAACTATTTAGATAAGGTTGTTAAATTCAATATCGTTTCCTTTTTTTTTTGCGAGGGTTCGCAACAGCAGAGGTCACATAAACCCGCAAGGTGCCGGAGTTTTTGAAAAACAGCCCATTTGTAAGTATGTCGGGTTCGAACCCGGGACCTTCACCTTACAGTGATGAGCGCCGTATCAACGCCTAAACCGTTGCGGCCACCGACGCCCCCCGTTTTTCCTTTGTTGTTTTATAAAGACAATAATTAAAAGTCTTTTTTTTAATTTCAAGGAAATGAGGTTGATGATATGATAATAAAATCAATGAACCCTTAATGAATAAATAATTGGTAAGCATGGACGGCGATAGATTTGACAAATTAAGAAGAAAAATGAATTAAATTTATGAATTAAGTTTATTTTTTAGGGTTTAGAGCGTTATACTCCCAGACCTGGGCTCGATTCCCACCGTCACGCCTGGAATTTTAACTCATCCCCCTTCGCCAAATATTAATCTAAATTCGAAATAAGCTTGGCAAATGTTCTAAACACCAAGCCATTAAAAAAAGGGAAAGTCTATTTTTTTTAATAATGTGAAAAGTTTAATAATCTAGCATAAAAGGGTAAAAAGTAAATTATGCTTATGGTGAGTTAAAAAATTCAACCAAATAATCAATTTACACATTTAACCAAACAACTATACGAACATATTATTTTATCAGATCATCCTAGTTCGCCTATTCTTGTTTTACCTGGAAGTTCTATGATCTCGATCCCTCAGGGAAGTCCAATGTATGAAAATTTCATATAATGATGACAAGATACGAAAACAGGTAATTTAACAAAGAAAAAATAATTAACTTATATTTTTTAAACAATTTATCCAATTTGACAACAATCAATGATTAAAATATATTATATTCCCTAATATGTAACAAACTCACTGCTCCAGTTAGAGAGGGCTAAATTCTTTGTGAGATAAGACTAAAACCTGAAGTCTGAAAAAACATCTACCAGAAATCCTCCTATCCCAAGTGGCTCTTAGATCGAAGAACGTCGATTCATTTGGATATCGGGACATTGTGGCTTTTGCTGTAATGATCTTGCTGACGTGACAACCAAATTAGCCGTCAAGGAAGCATTCGGATTGACTTCCTTAGAATGAGACTTCCTTTCATAAACAAAAATAAGATCTTGGAGAAATTGGCTTAACGAAAGGCATGAAGTACATAAAATTAAGGGAGGGAAATTATGCGAGAGGATCCCGTATGGAGGAAACGAACTTAGCACTCCTAACAATAAGACAATGAAGGCTTATGGATTCCTGGCGAGGACACCTTACATTTCAGAATGAGCTGTGCATATCAAAGTTTGGAAATTTGGTATTGAACTGTTCCTCGTCTTCCAAGTTGTACCATAATAAAAGCGAGCCTTTTGTACCTGTACCATTTCCTGCCTTTCGGGTTAAAATTCAAGTCCGCCAATTGTGTAACAATTGACTCGAAATGAATCACGCTGCAATTCTGGCACAGCTAGATATCTAAAAGGATGTCCGGGCAGATGCGGAGATACCGTGAGACCTACGCCGTCTGACCCCAAACTATATTTATAAAGTTACGGCATAATTTTTTCTTACCATTCTTTCACTCCGCAAAAATTTCATGTTACAATCTCCGTCTATTAACATCCAAAGGACAAGTAAGCGCATGCCCATTACCATTCATTTTCCATTGAGTAGTAAGCATTTACTTGCTTTTTTTTTCATCAGATCGTAGAAGATGCAGTGCCGACTAATTAAGAGTTGATAATTCTTTTATCATGATAAAAGGTTGGTGTAAATGTAAACAACGAAATAATGAAATAACGTCGATTCATGTTCTCTCTCCCATTAGACTATCGACTTCCTACAAAGAAAACGAACGAAATATAAAAAGCGAGACATGGTGGACCAGAATTATCAGTGACATCCATGTGATAATAATGTCCCGCTAACTTTATAATTATAATTATTCAGAAATCGTGTGATGCGGTCTGGTGTGATGTAGGTTTCAGAAAAACATTTTCTTTATCGTGCCAACGTTTCGATCTTTATTGAGATCATCTTCAGGGCCTGGGATTTACAAACATTGTTTAAATTTAACAAATACATTTAGGATGTGGAAAAGTGAATTTATACAATGCAAAATATATTTTATATATCCAATCAAAGTATGTCTACTCACTCAAAGTGTTTGTCTTTTGTGTAATTGTGCCATTCTTGCGTGTCGTGTCGAGAGTGCCAGTGAGATTTTGCTGTTTTATGTTTATATACGTTGGATTTTGAAGGGGTGGGGAAGGAAGTTGGTATAGAAAAGACATTTTTGTATAAGGAGTAGGCTACTTTGAGGTGAAAAGAGCCGACGAAGGGAAACAATGTGTTGGTAATGGTTCGGCCAGATTATCCTTTCAGGATTATATAGAAAGAGATAAATAGGAAAAGGAAAGCTAAATTGTTGAAAAATTAGACTATGTGAAAAATATTTGATGTGTAGGATGTAATGTGATGATATAGGTTTGTTATCTGTATTGAATGTGATTAATGATATTGGCGTAGCTGCGACTGAGTTTACATGTATCTGTTCTGTAATTGATGCTGTGTTTATCTCTGTTGATATAAACCATTTCTAAGAAATTACGTTTGTTTGTTTTGTTCTATATGTAATATTTTTGGATTTTTGAAGTCGAAATTTTGTTGGTGTTCACAATGGTGGTAGCGAGTGCTGTAGGATTTTATCGATTAACGGTCACTAATCACCACACATTTATAATTATACTGTATTTGTAACAGTATGTAGTAATGTATTACATCAAATGGTGAAGCTTCTTTTCTCTCCCCCCGAATTTTTTATTGGAGTATTTTATTATACTCACATACACAAAAACATAATAAATAAAACATAATAGTCTGGTTAGAATAAACTCTACTCCTCACTGCCTTTTACGCTAATAAATTACATTCTCAGATTTAGTCACACTACCCCAGAGTACTCGATATTCATCGGAGTGATTGGGGATAATCATTGCCTTTCAGTCTAATAAATTACATTCGCACATTGACACAAATAAATACATTCTTTCCAATAAATAGCACATATAACATACATGAAGGTACAACTATCTTTATACAATTTAAAATATTTATAGATATTAGATCAGCGAGGTGTGTCTGCTGCCGAGCCAGGTTTTGGTTTGTTTGCTTTGATATTTGTTTTTGTCTGTCAATGCATTACACAGAGAAATGAATTCTGCAGATGGCATTACTGTGAATCATCAACATTAAGTCAAGCGTCAAGTATGATTTAAAATGTTGTTTAATAAAGTAATCTACGAAGTCCTTCTCGGTTTTAGTATTGGTCTGTGCATTATTATGGCAGCCGTGTGCCTTCACCCATCCTGGCAAGGGTCCCTGGACATTCGGGCCAAAGAGGGGGGCCAACATGGACTCTCTGGGTCCTGAATCCTACTGTGGCTTAGCAGCCTGTCAGAAAAGAGGATACATTTTAAAATGGATCCTTAATGATTCCAAAACCTGTTGAAACAATATCACAGGTATGAGGCACGCGAAGAGATTTATAGAAGGGCCATCCGAAAAACTTAGAAAGGATTTACTGGAAGGCAAGCGCAACCGAACCAGTATTCTGGTTGGACTCCTGCCAGGGCACTGCCACTTAAGAAAGCACATGCACCGGATAGGAGTACAGACAGAAGAAACGCTGGAGATACTGCCAGGAAGAGGAGGAGACCGTACAACACAATCTATGTTTCCGTGCAAGTCTATGTAGGTGCAAGTTCTTTCAACTATGACAAGAAAAAACGCAAGCATGATCCTACACTAAAGAGCCGCTGGCGAAGCTGTGGAGGCTGATTAACAACCTGAAGCTGGCCAGGTGAGTTATAAATAGCACATGGGTGCAGTACGCCTATGACCGCCTCTTTTATCCCTATCTCTGTCCCTTCACCTTCTATATTTATAAGAAGAGAAGGGTGAAATGTACTTCCTGTGCTCTGTCTGCATGTTTTATCGTTCCAAAGCACCATCATACAGGTATTGATGTACATGGCGTTAGAGAGTTAAATGTTAACAATACCATAGAGGATTCACTAAATAAAACGTAGTTCAGTGCCAACAGAACCTGTGATATTAACATTTTTGTGAATCCACCGTGGCAGTATTGACATTTAACCCTGTACAATACACCCTGTATATAAGATACAAGAATCAGGGTAACTTTATACACAGTAGTTCTACTTACACTGTTGAGTTATGCATTGACATGCCTTTAGATGTTTTAAGAAATTTGTAAGGAATTCTTCAAAATTTTGGTGTATTATTGCATAACGGTCAATATTTTTAATTGGTTTTAATGATGATTTCAACTAGTAACAAATAAACGTATTACATAATTATTTTCCTTATCAATTAAAATAAGGTTAAATTTAAATTTGTAGCAAAGATACCATCTGGTCAAAAGCGACTAAACACAGTCCAATAGAATATTATATATATTTAGACTTATTTAATCTTAAAAAGTCGTTTCTGTGTGGCCCAGGGGAAATGATCTGAGATTAAGGGCCTAATGAATAAGTGAGGAACACCGTTTTCTCGAAATTAATTTACCTCGGTCTTCGGCGGTCTCGCTCTTTTATCAACCTGCCCAAATCCACTTGATTTGTCAACAATTTTCCCCGTAATCGCCGGCTGCCCGATAATTTGTCTGTCTGGCATAAAACAATCCCGTAAAGAATCCTTTTTCCTGCTGTGCAATTATTTATTTTCCTTCGAAATTGTAATTACGTCCAACAATGTTGACCGCGGATCGGTGTTCACAGTCGGTTTGTAATTATCTGTGAGCCGAATTTACGCAGTTTGAGATGAGGCAGATGAAAAAGTCTAAAAATAATTTAAATGATTCGATTCTAAACAAGAAATAAGAATGAAACCGCTTGGAAACCACTACGCAAATGTAGTGCAATTGATCACTACTTAAAAATAGTTAAGAAATGAGGCTTTGCCTAAGGTAAGCCTGGGAATCGAACCCACGACCAGCTTCTCTGCCAAATCGACACGCTGAACTCTTAAACCACTTGGTCACTGCTTCTCCAAAATTCTCCAGTAGTCATTA
This sequence comes from Cimex lectularius, assembly GCF_000648675.2. Classification (NCBI taxonomy): domain Eukaryota; kingdom Metazoa; phylum Arthropoda; class Insecta; order Hemiptera; family Cimicidae; genus Cimex; species Cimex lectularius. Next base: position 1,494,578 of record NW_019392993.1, read on the forward strand.
TTTAAAAGCAATTAAACATTTAGGTTGATGTCTGTTTTCCCAATGAAGATGGCACAAAGCCGAAACGTACATGCACAACACCAAAACCCACGAGTGTAGACGAACCCAGTAACTGACCCAAAGCCAGTTCAAAAAATTAATCGATGTTCGCCATTCATTTGGGCTTAACTCAGACCACTTATGCTTACTCGAAAACAATTATATGAACTTGCTAACTACAAACATGAACTTGCAAGTACAATTGACAAAATAATTAAAACCCACACCAAATTCAAACCTACATTCGGTATCAACAATTCTTTAGAACTGATAAAAGAATCAAATAACATCAACGTACCCAACAACTGTGGTTTAGTATCATTTGACGTTACTAATTTATTCACAAATATCCCCGTTGAAGAATGTACTAAACTCATAAAGCAAAAACTTACCGAGAATTCTATTAACGAATTTGTAAAAAATGATATAATAGACCTCTTAANCGATGTTGAAGCTGGGACTACGGGCACGTCTTCCAGGGCAGTGAAAATAACATTTATGTGTGTTTTGGTGAAGGACAACCAATCGAAAAACAACATTATTTTTTTTGTCATTTTTTTTTTTATGTTAAAAAAACCTTTTTTTGCAAACAACGAAAACCTTCTCAAAGAATATTTATGTTAATTTTCCGAGACTTGCAAGTGTTGCCTTATCTTCTTTTCTTCTTTTTAATTTCTGTTCCTGTGAACTGTCAAAAAAATATATTTGTGTACTCGTATGTCACTTTTTTATATCCTTTTTTTGCACGCATTGTTCATTACACCCCAATCAATTTGGATTGATCGAAGAGTGCGGGGGGATTCATTGACCTCTTACGATCATAAACGTTATAAAATCAAAGAACAAATTAATTAAATCTGTTCATTTCTGGAAACGCTATGTAGACGATATTTTATGCATATGGTTGGGAACATTAGAGGCTATCAAAGAATTCCTCCAACTAATTAATTCTCTACCCGTAATATAAATTTTACATTGGAAATTGGTAAAGAAGGTAGTTTGAACTTCTTAGACCTAAAACTGTCCATAATAAACAACCTAATAGAAATAGACGTATATAGAAAACCCACAACTACAGACACAATGATACCAGCGGATTCTTCCCACCCATGGTCCCAAAAGGCTGCTGGTTTCATTCGGCTCATAGACCGGATGTTAAAACTACCGCTAACACCTGATAACTATACACTATTAAAACCTTAGCAAAAAACAACGGGTATCAAGAAATATTTATTGATAGGTTGCTAGTTAAAAGAATAAAAAAATTAACTTTAAACGAATCAACAATAGGACTTAGCCACCCCACCACAAATGAATCATAAGGTTTCCGTTGTTTGCCATACATTGGTGAATTATCAGAAAAAGTAGGTGAAATTCTAAAAACAAGAAGGTTTTAGAATAGCTTTTAGAAGTACAGGTTCACTTAAAAACATCCTCTCAAAACCTAAAGACAAAGTAGACAACTTGGCAAAAAGCGGGGTTTACCAACTCAATTGTAATGATTGTGATATTAAATATATCGGACAAAGCGGTAGAGAAATGAAAACAAGAGTAAAAGAACACTTGCCTAAATCGAGCAAATTTTCGGAATTTAAGGACCACCTAAAAGAAATAAAACATAATTTCAATTCAAATCTAAATACAAGAGTGTTACATAGTTTCAACAAAGGGAAAGAATTAGATTGGTTTGAGAAATTTGAAATTAAAAAATGTAAAATTGAACATGGTGATAAATGCATTAATAATATAACAGATTTTGATCTATCTCACATTTTAAATATGTACACTAAGATTGAGTACGGATCAATTGCATATGGGTCAGCCAGTGAAAAAACACTTGAAATCATCAATCCAATTCAAAACCAAGGCCTGAGAATGGCTATTGGTGCCTTTCGTACTAGTCCTGTAAACAGCATACACGTTGACTCAGGTGAACTCCCACTAAAACATAGACGTCACATGTCTGACCTCTTCTATTTTGCCAAAATCCTATCCACCCCCATCACCCTCTCCATTCCTCTTTTACAAATGGACGCCCTCTTCCAAACTTTCCTGACTGGCACATCCCACGTTTTTCCTTCCCACTAAGAATCCACATACTCCTAACAGATTACAAAATTGAAGTCCCTCACGTCCAAAAATCGCATACATCCCCCATCCCCCCGTGGACCCTCCCCACTCCTTCCATTTGCTATTCACTCTCATCTTACAATAAGGATCGTACCCCGCTGTATATATTTAAGAAATAATTTATAATGTTCAGATCTACACATTCAGAAGCAGTTTTTGTTTTCACTGACGGATCCAGGTCTGAGGATGGAACTGGATCTGCTGTTGTCTGTGAGTCACAAGTATATCGTTTCCGCCTACATCACCATTGCTCTAGTTTTACTGCTGAACTCCTACCTATACTCAAAGCAATTAACATCATTAATGTGTCCCGTACCACCCTAATTATCTGTTCTGACTCTCTTTCAGCACTCACCACACTAAAAAACACATTCTCCCTAAACCCAGACATCTACAATATTCTTCCAAAGTTAAAGCAATATCAAGACGTAGGTGTAGAGGTGTAGAAGTATTATTCAAATGGATCCCAGGCCACGCTGGAATAACTGAAAATGAGAAGGCGGACCATGGCGAGAGAGGCAGCCTTAAATGGTATTCCTCACGGAGGGGTCCCCTTCAGTGACCTCTGCTGTCAATTTAGGCGGCTCATCTGGGGGGCATGGAAGTGTGAATGGGGTGCCTGCACAGGAAACTAGCTTCTCGCAATAAAGAAAGATGTAAAGAAATGGGAATCCTCTTCCAAACCATTCCGAAAAGAAGAAACCCTCCTAACCCGGCTTCGAATTGGCCACTCCCGACTCACCCATAGACTCCTCCTTGAAAGAACTCCTAAACCTATATGTCCACTCTGTAAAACTACCATCACAATATCCCACATCCTAATGGATTGTCCTTTATACACCTCTAAAAGAAGAAGAAGAAGACCTCCAATCCATACTAAGCAACAACTCAACATCAATAAACAAAATTTTTAACTTCTTAACAGACGTCCAACTAATTGATAAAATCTAATATCCCATTCTCTCAACTCTTGTTTCCTTTGGTGGTTCCCCGTTTTGGTGGTGTGGTGCGGCTGACTTCTGGCGACGCCCGTGCGCGGCCTCGGATGCTGGTCGGTCTTGGGCTGGATTGAGGTGCCTCCCCGGACTCTGAGGTCAAGGAATTTCCAGCGAGCTTAGAGAAGGTGTCGATGGTGACTAGACACCGATCCCTCCTCGATAAAGTCCTGCGCGCAATATTAAGACTAAAAGCATCAGTTGCGAGAGATCCGTGGGGTTCCGTTCTTTCTAGGCCTGGGGCTGCCACTGCGCCGGGGTCTGCGGGGGCCTCGTTCTGAGGGGGCCGGGCTGCGCCGTTGACTTGCACAGACTCAAGGCTTAACGACCAATAAGGTTTCAGCCTTTAAATTATTTAAAAAAAATGTACATAAATAATATCCAACATCTAAATAATTAAACTAATTATTTTAATTGTTATTATTTTTATAGTAATTTAATAATATTAAGTATTTACTAGTATAATATTTATTTGTGTTATAATTTCCGCGTTTCGCACGTTCAAATTGAGCGCCTTTAAAAAAATCAGCTGCTAATTGGAACGTCGCGTTGGCGGAGGTATCAACGGGTTCACTTTGGCAATTCATGTCGAGAGACGTGGTTGTAGAAGTCCTTCAATCTGATGATGAGCTAAAAGACTCCGGATCGTTGCAAAACAACTTACTGTGAGTAGGAACTATCTTTTTAACAAGGACAATTATATGATAGTACCCAATGCCAATGCTTGGAATCGAAACCAAAGGTTAATGTCAAAGTGGAAGTAAATTTTACAATCGTACAGTTATAAAAACAATTTTTTTCTCGTTTAGATTTCAAAGCAGGAAGTTTTGATTATCAACGGAAGTCTTTTATTGGGAACAGTGGTCCAATTAAAAGAAAAATGCATAGAAATGACTGTTGGTTTAGATAGCCTTTCATCTGATTATCAATTTGGACCACTGTCGATACTTAATATGTAAAAAAACTTTTTCTTAAATATAAACAACTTTTAACATCGAATCAATATAAATATCGTGATATACGAGGTATTTAAAATTTAAAGCCCATAGGTACAGAGAGCAGGTGGCTTGGATGCTGGGTAACGGGGATGAGATGCAGCACCTGTCGGGACTGGGTCACCGGTGACCCCGGCTCCTTTAAAAATTAAATCAGTGAGCACCTGCGAAACAGTTGTCAGGTGTTTATACTGCCTTGAACTCGATGGATCCGGAGGAGCAGGTGATAAGTGGTTTTTAGCTTTGTCCAGGGGCAACGAATCCCGTATGAGGTATTCATGCAAATATGATCGTGAAAGTTCCTTAGGGGACAAAACGGCCGGAAAGAAAGTCAATTAAATTTGGAGGAGTCAGAGGTTAAGTGTGATGGAAAGATGGAAGATGAAATCTCTTTGCATAAAACATGGAAGATAAAGTTTAACAGGATTCCTAAGACAGTAAATAAATGTTTCGAAAAAGTTACATCCATATTAAAACTGCCACAATAAAAAATTAGGGTTAAAAAAATGAAAAGATCAAGAGCATACACCGAAAGAGCGCTTATAATCAACATTTAGTGGTTTGCGGTTTGATCGAACAATAGTAATTTGTTTCGAGTTTACGATCATTGGTCCGCTTAACCTCGCTATTGTTTTAATATCAAACATCTTCTCCGCTTAATTAAATTGAAAGAAAACACAATACAAAAATGTATTCGTATGTTAAAAAAGTATATTTTTATGCGATAATGCAACTTTTTTTGCATTAAATTATCCCTTTTTAATTTCAAATTAACAATTAAGAAATAAACAACTTTAATGCATTAAAAAAACTATGGAGATGGTGTTAAATCTCATAATGCAAAGTGTAAATTAAAATTCCAGTATATTTGAGATATTTTTTCAAATTGAAAATTTTTGTTCTCTTAAACACCACTTGAAAAATACTAAAAATTAGTATTAAACGTTACATACATTTATTGCTTTCTTCCGTCAAATTATCCCTTTTTAACTTCAAATTAATCTTTTTGACATTAAAATGTAATGTTTGCTTTTTAAATTTAAATTAACTTGTTCTAATTCTAGCTTAACTCTTTTCAACTTCAATTAACTTACTAACCCTTATTAATTATTAACCCTTTTGTATTTCTTTTAACTTCAAATAAACCTTTATTAATTTCAAATTAATCCTTTTTAACTTCAAATTAATCTTTTTTAAATTAAAATGAACGCTGTTTAACTTCAACTTAACTTGTTCTAATTTTAGATAAACTCTTTTCAACTTCAATTAACTTATTAACCCTTATTAATTATTAACCCTTTTGTATTTCTTTTAACTTCAAATAAACCTTTATTTATTTCAAATTAATCCTTTTTAACTTCAAATTAACTTTTTTTTAAATTAAAATGAACGCTTTTTAACTTCAACTTAGCTTGTTCTAATTCTAGATAAACTCATTTCAATTAACCTATTAATCCTTATTAATTATTAACCCTTTTTTTTTATTTCAAATTAACTCTTGAACGTGGAAGTTGATATGAAATATGAGCATGTAAAGTGAAATACCATCATATTTGCAAATTTTTAATATAAAATAATCAGGCCCTGTTAATTATGAATAAAATTAAAATTACATAAAATTAAATAAAAAACTGATCTTTTCTAATTTGAGATAAGGTGATATACAATTAATACAAAAAATAATACTTCTATTAATTGACGATTTATTATATAAAATTATTATTTTATATTTACAAAAATCTCGATTAATAGAAGAATCATTGGCTTTATATTTAATTTTCAATTTTTAAATTTAATTGCAATTAATTTTCATGTCGTCTTTTAGATAGGAGCTAAATTTATATTTTAACTAAATTCTTAAACTAAATTAAGAATACTTTATATAAAATTTTATATAACCTTTAATTTCAATTGTAATTAATTTTCGTATGGCATTTTGTATGAGAACCTATTTTATATTTTTAAAAATCGTGAATTAAAAAAGAATTTTTTATTTTTAAATTTAATTTTGTATCATTTCTAATTTTAATTGTAATTAACTCTCACATCTCTTCGTAGAGCCGAATTATTGTCATAGAAAAGATAAATGGTGAAGCGAGTGTGTGTTTCAATCTTTTTTAAAATATGGAAATATTTTATGTTAAAAAATGGACATATACAGGAATTTTACTTTACTTCCTTATACTTCATACCGTCTTTTTCAATGCTTTAAACTGAAAGTTAATTTGAAATTGAAAAAGGTTAATTTAAAATCTAAAAAAGTTTATTTGAATTTACAAAGGTTAATTTAAAATTAAAAGGGTTAATTTGAAAATTAAAAAAAGGTATTTTCAAGTTGGAAAGGTTAATCTAAAGAAGACAACTATACAAAAAAATTAATAAGCGAACATAAACTGTAACAAAAGGTATTTCACATTTAACGGGACCTTACTAAACATCCCACTAATAAAATCGATAAAAATCTAACTCTTATTATTATATCATTAGAATTTCACCAGATAAACGCAAGAGAAAACGCACAGTCACAACCTCTGAAGATAGACAAGAAATTCAGTGATGATTCAAGTGATAATAATTGCCTCCTCCACGTTATTTAACATTAATTTGGACAATTTCTCTTAGAAGACAAAATCCGTTTGTTTGTGCCAAATTTAATAATTTGTCAATAATTATTCAGAAATCGTGAGATGCAGTCTGGTGTGATGTAGGTTTCAGAAAAACATATTCTTTATCGTGCCAACGTTTCGATCTTTATTGAGATCATCTTCAGGGACGACGCCTTATACAAAAATGTCTTTTCTATACCGAATTCCTTCCCCACCCCTTCAAAATCCAACGTATATAAACATAAAACAGCAAATGTTTATTATTTATCATTTCTATAAAACAGCAAAATCTCACCGGCACTCTCAACACGACACGCAAGAATGGCACAATTACACAGAAGACAAATACTTTGAGCCCTGAAGATGATCTCAATAAAGATCGAAACGTTGGCACGATAAAGAATATGTTTTTCTGAAACCTACATCACACCAGACCGCATCTCACGATTTCTGAATAATTATCGATTAATGGTCACTAATCACCACATATTTGTCAATAATAAAAATAATCAAAAGAAAGTGTTTATAGACATAATAATGAGTGGTTTTTTTCTAATATTCCACTAAAAGTCCATTGTTCAAAGACGTAATTTTATTTTTTTCAGTTCGGTTTTGGTATTTATATTATGGTATTCCTGACTTATTAATTGTTATATGTGCTATTTTGTCATTTGTATCCTTTTTTGTGCTGTTCGATATCTTTGTCGCTTCGACGTATTCTATCTCTAACTCGTATTTTTGCAAAGTTTTAATAGCTATATTTGATATTGTCAATCAGTTTATATTCAATAATCTATGAGTTTCTAGCAGTTAATGTGAGTAAAGTTGTACTTCTTTATTAGTTAATAAAACTTCGAAATTATTATTGCTACATTTAAAAAAAGGCGGCTGCTGAAGTTGTATGTTTTCATGAATGTGCGTAGTAAATGTATTCCACTCTTTAAAATATTTCTTTATGTGCGAAGAAAATTATTCAGTGAGAGTTGCGATGAAAAGCGATTCTAACGTGAGGAGTGCGAATAAGGTGCAGGTAAACTGCGAGGATAAACTGGCAATGGAACACGCACAGCAGGACTGTCAAATAACTTGCATTTAACTATCTTGTTCAGTTCGTTTTTAAATTATAAATTACGAGAATAAAGAAGAAAAAACGAAAGTTAAAAATCTTCCACTCTCTTCTACACGTATTTTAGTTTAATTTGCTCTCACATTTTTTTGTCTAGCAAATTTGGGCTGCATTGATTAAGTGATAATTACCAAATATATTCACAGGTGGTATTTATTTAAGGCAATAACATAAAAATAACAATAATATGAGCAGTGCTGAAAAGCAGATGATGAAAACAAATATCTGTACTGAATCTAAGAGTTAGGGCGTGGTTTAAAATTTTCCAGGTTTCAAAGACACTTTATCCGGTCCTTCCTGGTTTTAGCATTGTCCTCTGGACCTTTAAACTTTAAAGGTCCAAGCACAATAGAAATAGCAAAGAAAAGATTGCAGGTGCATCCTCGCTTTTGTCCAAAATACGTTACAATGTAGGTACCTAAGCAGGATGTTTCCCATGCTAATTTTAGAGACTCGTCCTCGTTTTGTCGGCTGACGAACGTACAATTTGATCCTTGCCAATGTACGATCATGGTCTATCAATCCTTATTGGGTTAGTCGTCAGCCGCGTTTCGGAACCTTGAGTGTGTATTTAATAATTAATTATATTTATACTTGGCCACTTTATATGTCGCCGAGAATCGAATCCTGATTACACGATATTTGAAAAATGGCAAAAAGAGGGAAAATTCGGTTGTATGTTGAGATGAGGTATGGTATGGTAAAAAAAAGAGTACTAGAAAGCGCAGCCTTCTGGCTTATTGTACCTTCCTAGTTCCTTAGTTCAGTCCATTCGGCTCATTCCTTCTCCTTAGAAGTATCAGGTCATTGACTATTGCCGCTACAATTTGATTCCCTAGATTTTTTTTTTTATATGTTACGTTAAATATCCTTTGAGCAGTTGCTTCTCATTCGAAGATGATATGGGTGGCTGTTTCCTCCTTCTCATTACATAATCTGCAGATGGGTCATCCATATGCCTATGTTGTCACTCCTCTGCGTCTAGCCCTCTCCAATTGCAGCAGTGATTTTTGCCTGTCTTGGTGAGGGTTGTTTCATCATACGTTTACTGTGTCTTCTAGAGCCGCTTGAATTTATCCACGTCTCTTTTTGTTTTGTTTTGATCCATTGTGCGATGGAGGATTCTAGATTTGTTTTGGTTATCCAAGTGTAGGTTCGGCCTATGTACGATCTTGCAGATCTTCCTCTGGCCTGTTTCTGCTTTCTCGTCACCCAAAATTCCTCTGTGCCCTGGCGCCAAAGACATCAGATTGTTGTGCTTCCCCAGGTTTTGGAGATTTTGGATGCATTCACTGACTAATTTTATGTGAAGGAGGGAAAATTCGAACGTTTGTAGAAGGTTGAGATGGGGAGTTGGTGTTTGAGTGGATCGAAATCACGATAGCTCATAGTGGTAGAACAGCGTCGTTTTTAGCCGAAGGTCATGGGTTCGAATCCCGCTCGTGGCACTACCTTTTTCACTTCAACCAAAACCTTACAAAAAATGATTAATTAATTGAAAGAACTAATTTGGTCAATAGACCACTAAATATAAAGGATTATATTTATATTCTTTTTTTTGGGGGGGGGGAGTCAAATAAGGACTTCAACCTTTACTCCACATTGTCTTGGTTTGTTGTGCACCTCTTTTGTTTATAGTTTCAATATTTTTTCTCTTTATCAATATAATTACTTACTAAGTGCGTGCTTTTCTTCTAAGGTATGTAGATGCTTGTTTTTTTCATTGCTTTGTCTTAAGTTAAAACAAATACACAATTTTTCTTATAGCCATCTCTGGACTGATAGTTTGTGTCTGGACATGGATGTTTTTATTAATTAATTATTTTTGCCTTTATTTATTTATTAACCTGTCTAATTTTCTCACCACCTGCCTGCCTGTTTTCCATCCTTTTATTTCTGTTTCTATTTTACATCTCCACATCTTCCTTCATCGCCAACCTTTCTTCGAGTTTACTCTATTGTGGGATAGACTCTACTTTCTCTACATTTAAGCAGGCACAAGAGTGTTTGTGTTTTTCTCAACCCCATGGTTTCAACCGTTTTTCACCACCGTCCCTTTAAAATTTAAAGGTCCAACGACAATAGGAACTTCTTTGAAAGACGTGGATTCACAGGTGTATCAGGTCTCTTTTGTCAAAAATACGTTACAAAAAGGGGAAGGACACTGCACTTCCTCAATGCGATGGCCTCCCAAAACCGAAAGAATACAAACGGCGGTTGATTATTCCAAAAATGCCAAAATAACACAAATGATTATTCAGAAATCGTGAGATGCGGTCTGGTGTGATGTAGGTTTCAGAAAAACATTTTCTTTATCGTGCCAACGTTTCGATCTTTATTGAGATCATCTTCAGGGCCTGGGATTTACAAACATTGTTTAAATTTAGCAAATACATATGATGTGGAAAAAAGTGAATTTATACAATGCAAAATATTTTTTAAATATATTCAATCAAAGTATTTCTAAATTTAAACAATGTTTGTAAATCCCAGGCCCTGAAGATGATCTCAATAAAGATCGAAACGTTGGCTCGATAAAGAAAATGTTTTTCTGAAACCTACATCACACCAGACCGCATCTCACGATTTCCGAATAATCATCGACTAACGGTCACTAATCACCACATAAATAACACAATAAACGGTGAGTTTAAAATACAATGAAAATTAGCTTGGGCTGGAGTTTTAGGAGCGGGTGGTACGTTGAACTTGAAGTCTTTGGAGTAACTTGGTGGAACCCAGTTTATTTGGTATGCTTTAAAGCGTCAATATATAATATTCTGATTTCCGTTAAGAACATATAGTAGTACTTTAAGTTTTTTAATAAAAGAGGGTATTAAAATTGTGCATTGCGGTCGGCCACATACAAGGAAACAAGGGTTAATATTTACACGTACACAAATTATAAAAAAAGGATTCATTCTCAAAATAGACGAGATAAGCACATACCTGGCTACATAAATGTCAAGGATCTTGTCGCATTTAAAATCCGAAGAGAGAGGAAAAAAATGAGGGAAGGCACCTGCTTAAAGCCACCCCAGGAGTTGTTAAAGGGAGTCCGACAGACTATAGTTTACGCTCGGTACATAAAGTCTCTGATATTACACACTTTAGACAGAGAATGTTAATCCGGGTACCGATTTCGGCGTCCGGGCCATTTTTATTCCCATCCCGTGAACAAATCAATGTGAATTACGGTCGAGAATGGAGGTGAGACTTCGTGTGAGAATTAAATTGTGTAATTACCGACCTGTTTCTGTCCGTTCACGCAAGCGTTTATAAGAACACCGTACCGTGGTCAAAACGGAAAAAACAGACCTTCTGTTATTCCATGTTCGTCCAATCCGAATTTCAAGATTTAACACATTCATTGCAGGACTGTTTTTGCTCACAACCCCCGTTATAGGATATATTTTTTAAAAGATATTTTAATGGTAAAGTACATAATAACAATTATTTAGGCATATAACCATCATATTTGTCATTGAAATTTTCAAAAACCAATAAAGTTGGTTGGAGGTAAACGAGGTGGTTCTTGGTGAAAATCCGAGTTATGCAATCCGCACAACATGAATCGCGAAATCGTGAAAGTGACGTTTATTATATTATTATAATAAAAATGATTTTATTACAATATGTATAATTAACAATATTAAATAAATAATTAAAAAATTAAATTAAAATTACGGCCATAAGATATGAATATAAGATATTCACACACATAGACATACACACAAATAATATATACATATAACCAATGAACCATATAAACTAACTACTACTTTATGGTTACATTTGTTAATTAAATTATAACACTTGCTTATTTATTAACTTATTTATGAAATTAGCTAATATTAAAGAAATTGTTTATTTGTACTTATCTATTGTACATATGTAGTCAATGACTTATGATTTATAATATTTGTAATTATGTAACTGACTGTTGTAATATATGTAATTATTTGTAACTTCCCTATTTATTAATGTATTCTTTCTGCAAGTGGTTTTTAGTATAATTTTCACCACTGTTCTTATTTCTCTAGGCCAAATCAACAAATATTGTAAATATACTTAAGCCCTCTGCCACAAGGATGTGTAATGTCCTAGACATTTCCCCTTGTAATCACTTTGTACAAAATGTATGTAAAAGTATCTAATAAATAAACTCGAAACTCGAAATTAAATTATAACTAAAATTATCAAATTATTTAAAGCTAAAAACAAGATATACAAATAATTTAAAAAATTATAACTTTTGTAATTTCAAATCTTTGTGGTTTTAAAACAAACTGCATAGCATAATCCGGGATTCTCATCGCAACCTGGGAAAAATGCACTAAATTCTGCCTTTCCAAGCCTCTATTTTCCTTTTTTTTTTTCTTCGCCCTCGTTGTCCTCCTCTTTCAATAGTTTTAATAAATCCTCGTCGGACAATTCATTTAATATTAATTGTTCTTGAGTTTTAGTTTTTTTCATACTGGTAGCTCTCCTTTTAAATTCAATTACCCAGACTGTCCAGGTTGCTGGAATGTATATATTTCTAAAATTTTATAAGGCATCGTGTTATAAAAGGAAAATCACAATAAACAAATGTTGTTTCATCACTACCGACAGTTACTTATTATTTTTATCCGTTGTTTATAAATAAAAAACATTTTTAAATAAAAAAGTCATTAGTTACTTAGCAAATTCGGGCAAATGCTAAGGCGCAGGGCTAGAACTATGGAACGTGCTTTCTATTTTTACGTTTTTGTGAATAAAAACAACTGAAATAACATAATACATTTTACAAAATAAAAATAAAATCTAAATAATTGTAAAAGAAAAAGTATTAATTGATGCTAGATACTTTCGGAAAAAGTTGGTAAAGGAACAAAGGAAGGAAAGAGGAAGCTGAAAAAGGAAAAAAATTCTAGGGGCCTAGGATTTATAAGCATTGTTCAAATTTAACAAATACATATAGAATGTGCAAAAAAGTAGAAATACTTTGATTGATATAAAAAAATATATGTTTTTTTGCATTGTATAAATGTACTTTTTTCCACATCCTACATGTATTTGTTAAATTTATACAATGTTTGTAAATCTCACGATCTCCAAATAATTATGTTTCATGACGCTAATATTAAGTTAGCAAGTAAGTCTCTTGTTAAGCTCATGCCTAAACATATATTCACGCTTATAAATACAATCGAAATATCTCTTTTTGTTTATTTGGTGAACATTTTCAATGCAAAATACAACTCTTGCACACCGACCGTTCTAGAGTCGAGTATACTATCAGCTTCGAAATTCACTTCCGTCACAAAACCGTTTTTTAGTATGATTTGTGAAAAAGGAAAAAAAATTCAAGTTAATTTTTTTTATTTATTGTACTTTTCTATTGTTTTTAAATAGAAATATTACTAATAAATAATCTTGAAACATTAAAATTGGGTTTAATTACCAATTCTAAAAAAATGGAAAAGCTCCAATAACTCAGATTCAAATTAAGATAATCGAAAACGGCTTGCAGTCTAAGATAGGCAAATTCAAACCGAAGGTCTGGTGGAAGGAACGATATCAGAAACCGAAAATTACGCCATTGAATATCTCTCTCTCTCTCTCTCTCTCTCTCTCTCTCTCTCTCTCTCTCTCTCTCACACACAAACGCACAAACACACACACACTTTCTATTTATCTGTTTAATCCATCTCTATATAGGATTAAGATTTAGTTCCCTAATTTCATGGTCCACTTGACCAATTAATACATTACAATTAATTGAGGTTTTTAGTTGAGATGAAAAAAAGTTAACGGCACGAGCGGGATTCGAACCCACGATCTTCGGCTAGATACGCCGCTGCTCTACCACTTGAGGAAGAGAGAAAAATAACGACAGAGTGAGGAGGGAAAACTCATAAGGTGGGGTTGAGATAGGAAGTTGATGTCCGAGTGGATCGAGGTCACGATAGCTCAAGTGGTAGAGCAGCGGCGTATCTAGCTGAAGATCGTGGGTTCGAATCCCGCTCGTGCCATTAACTTTTTTTCATCTCAACTAAAAACCTTAATTAATTAAGATTTAGGTTAGGTTAAATTACTTTATTATTTATTTACTACTTTATTTGAGAGGAGTTAGGTTAGGTAAAGAAGGGTTAAGATAATGGACGGGTAAGGTTAGGTAGAGTTAGAATTAGGAACAGATTAGGTTACAGTTAATATTAGTGATTATTTAAAAATTGTGAGATGCGGTCTGGTGTGATGTAGGTGAGAAAAACATTTTTTTATGAGTGATCATCTTCGGGACCTGGATTTATAAACATTGTTTCAATTTTACAAAAAGTATAAGGTTTGTATTAGGTTATATTAGTTTAGGGTTAGTGTTAAGACCGTGTTGGTTACATCTCCATTAATGAATTCCCGTGAAGCTGATAAAATATGCAAGTGCGAACGTCATATCTTGATGTCAAAATTAAAATTAAATCAATTTAAAAAAATTCGAGGCTTTATTTTCCAATACCATAAAGCTGCTTTTTTATTTTAAACTCTCTTGCTTTTTCTTTCCTTTTTCAACCTATTAGTTATCCATGTCACTTTATATATATGCTGTTATTATTCTTCTATAAATTCTTTTTCTGCGTTGATTAATTTTCCATCTTGTCACCATCTGTTGCTCTCTCAAACCATGGATTTGTCTATCGATCGCCAAAAGATCGCAAGTTGAGAAATTAGAACAACGGAACCTTCGTTTTTAGTGTTATTGATTGCTAATGAACCATGATACTTGTCACAGGTGCGATCGATCCAATAATTGTTTAAAACTAATTTAAATTAATTAAGTCAAAAATAAAATTTAAAAAAACGGTGGTCTTCAATTTGGTCTTACAAGGCTTTTCACTAATCAAAAAAAAAATTATCTAGCTAAATTAACTATTCTAAAGAAGCTAAATTTCAGGAGATGAAGACATTTTGGATCGATTTACTTCGTAATGTAAAAATATGCTCTGTTCTAAATTAACAAGTATTTGACCGAGGCGGAATTCGCCGTGGGCCTAACCATTCCCGTTAAGGCCGGATTCCTCTTTGGTTGGTTGTTCGTTTAGTTTATATTTCAAGGGTGAATTTGCATTATTTTTTCAGAACATGCATAATTCGAATTATAAAGTTGTTAACGACGTGTAGGGAAGGACAAAATTCAAACGAAAAAATATCCTGCCATTAAGATGTCAAGGAAAAGTGAAAAATAATTTATTAATGTCATTTTTCCTCTCTTCCCGTCGTCAAATCAGATCAATTTTAATTTTATATTCATTAATTTTCATGGTCCGCTTGACCAATTAATATCATTCAATTATTTAATTGTATAACTGAATTGTTTTTCATATGAACCTCATCATTCAACAATGAAAAAACAAAAGAGTATGCCTGTTGTTTTGGATAGGAATATTAGACTGATAAATCTATAGATCTATAAAGATAGATAGATTAGTAAGTATATATAAATTAATCTCTCTCTTATATATAGAGTATATACACACACACATATATATATATACAGGGTGAATTGCTACTCGTGCTACAAACTTCTCCAGTAGATTCTTGACCCTAAAATGAACAAAAAAGTTCATATTGTCCATGGTCCGATTCTCAACCATTTCAGAGTAATTTCGCTTTTTATCGATTTTGAAAGATATCACGTCCTGGCGTCGGAAAATCGTGATATCTTTTAATCTAAACATTTCTCTGAAAATCTAATAGCACCGTTGAAATTCCCGTTAATTTTTCAATAAGAAGATGACGGTGGCAAAATGTTTGGGCTAATTTTTTGTGTTTTATTTCAGCCAGAACTACAAAAAGAGTGGAAAATTGTGTAAATCGGAAAGTGTATAAAGTAATCCAGAGTTTCTAATTTTAGTCTCAGAAGGCAGCAAATTTGAGGAAAACTACCTGATTTAATAACGCTTCCAACGCACTCGTCATTTTCTTATTTAGTGGTTGTGAGACCAAGATGTTGATGACAAAAAGAGAAAAAATGGTGGTTCAAGGATTGCTAATGTTTGAGAGTGACTTGCTACTCGTGCTACAAACTTCACCAGTAGATTCTTGACCCTAAAATGAACAAAAAAGTTCATATTGACCATGGTCCGATTCTCAACCATTTCAGAGTAATTTCGCTTTTTATCGATTTTGAAAGATATCACGTCCTGGCGTCGGAAAATCGTGATATCTTTTAATCTAAACATTTCTCTTAAAATCTATAAGCACCGTTGAAATCCCCGTTAATTTTTCAATAAGAAGATGAAGGTGGCAAAACGTTTGGGTCTTTCTTCCTTGACCTTCTAGCTGTTTGTAAACTTCTTAAGCATTACATACTAAATGGGCATTAAATTAAATTAAAAAATTTCAATGGAATTATGATTTTGATTCTCTCTAAAAATTAACGGGGATTTCAACGGTGCTTATAGATTTTAAGAGAAATGTTTAGATTAAAAGATATCACGATTTTCCGACGCCAGGACGTGATATCTTTCAAAATCGATAAAAAGCGAAATTACTCTGAAATGGTTGAGAATCGGACCATGGACAATATGAACTTTTTTGTTCATTTTAGGGTGAAGAATCTACTGGAGAAGTTTGTAGCACGAGTAGCAATTCACCCTGTATATATATATATATATATATATATAGAGAGAGAGAGAGAGGGAGAGTGAGAGTGAGATAGAGCGAGTGAGAGAGGTAACCAACCCGTACTTAACAACTAACCCTTATTTGACATAACCCAACATTAATTTTAACTTCACTAGTTTCGTGGTCCGCTTGACCAATTAATATCTTACAATTAATTAAGGTTTTCAGTTGAGATAAAAAAGTCAATGGCGCGAGTGGGATTCGTGGGTTCGAATTTAATAAGTTTAAAATGAAGTATACTCCACTAAAGTTCTCCGTGGCCATTTCATTTGTCGCTGAGAATCAAATTGATTACACGACATTTGAAAAATGGCAAAAAGGAGGGAAAATTCAAAAGGTGTGGTTGAGATAGGAGATTGGTGTCCGAGTGGATCGAAGTCACGGTAGCTCAAGTGGTAGAGCAGCGGCGTATCAAACCGAAGATCGTGGGTTCGAATCCCGCTCGTGCCATTGACTTTTTTATCCCAACTAAAAACCTTAATTAATTGTAATTAATCTTAACGTACCCTGTTCTTTATTCTTATCTTTACCTAAAACAAACTTTAACCCTTTAATCGCTAGAGGGGGGAGAGGCTGAGTAAGGGAAAGAAGTGTATTAACACAGCAGAATGATTAAACAAAAAACAACAAGTCCAAAGGCACAGATATAGCGAATACACATATTTATAGTAACATGTAACTTCTCAAGATTTGTACTAGAAAGAAATTACTGCAAGGCCAAAGGTTATGTTTTGAAACATTAATGCATTAAAAAGCTTTAGCTTCATGGTTAAATTATTAATATTAATAGTTTTTTTAATTGATACAAAGGTGAGAGAGAGAAAGAGGAATAGAGAGTGAGAGAGAGAGTGAGTGAGAGAGGAGAGGGAAAGAGACTGAGTAAGGGAAAGAAGTATTAACACAGTAGACAAATAGAGTGAGTTATGAAAACAGTAAGAGAAGAAGAGAAGAACTGAAATTATACAAATAATAAGGAATCAAGTAACAACAAAGGGTAGAGGGGGAAAAGATAACCATAGTAAGAAACAAACAAGATAGAGTGTGTGTGTGTGTGTGTGTGTGTGTGTGAGAGAGAGAGAGAGAGAGAGAGAGAGAGAGAGAGAGAGAGAGAGAGAGAGAGTTAAATGATGAGGGATAAAATTGAGAGCAGAAAAATAACAGTATATTTCTGATGTGAATAACAAATAGATAGAGAAAGATTAAAAAAGAAGAAGAGGGAAACGATAACACACATCCTCAACATACCCCTCAGGTAGACATGAAATGGAACAGAATTAAACGATTAGCTATAAAATATAAATGAAACAGTGGAATAAAAGAGAAAACTACGTGCCAATTGCTAAAGGAATGTTTTAATAAAGCACAATAATTCATATATGTACGTACAATTTTTTAAATAAATCTTTTATATTCATTGGTTGAATTTACAATTTTTTCTAGAAAATCAGGTCGAACACAGAAGAAATTCCAGCCTGAAAACCAATTCCACTTGTTTTATATTATTATTATTATTTCCCGTTTACCTGTCTCCGATGTTTGCAGAGAAGCGCAATTAAATTATCCTTCGTCCTCGTTTAGCCAAGGAGAGGACAATTTGTTGGAGGGCGAGTCCTTAGGCCCTCCCCCATTCGGTACAATTACCGTCTTTTGTGGAACGGGTTTCGGGAAGTGCCGGCACTTTCCAAGGGCTGACACTACCTGAGACTTGACACCTAAATTATCAGGAACTTGATTTAGTGTGAGGACAAGAATGGGCCCAGGTCAACATCACGTATCTAAACTATCACTCGGTATCTTCCGTCTTCTCATGTTTATTTACATTTTATCGAAGTCGGGCGACGGGCCGACCTCTTTGCCGGCCGTTCGGGACGACTTTAAAATCGAAATCAATCTGGGTATAAGGAGGAAAACGCGGGATTGACAAGATTTACGACGAAATCTTTTGTCAGGACTTGGCCGCATGACGCCCCAGTTTAAATCATGCAGAGATAAGTCCTGTTGAAAATAGGACAGTTACAATTGAGACAACTCACGCTTCTCCATTGAACACGTACTAAATTTTACAAGTTGTCTCTAGATAAATGATTTCAAAAACGATTTGTACGTGACCAGAAGAAAATCCACTTTACGTTGCAGCCTTTGTACAGCTCATAATATATCAGCGGCAAATTTATCGGCAAATCTAATTATTATGGCTGATAAACTCCTCAAAAAGTGTAATTATTTATAAACATAACGAAATTCACCAAGCTGTATAAATTCTGTTTATCTAACTACAAGCAAGCATAAAGGTTATGTGTGATGTATGGTGTTTAGTGACCGTTAACCAATGATTATTTGGAGATCGCGAGAAGAACATTTCTACACGAGAACAGATTTCAACTTCTTACGGACACCAAGCAAAGAGTATTCTGAACGACATCGCCAACAATGAGAAGGAACTTGCGCCAGCTATCAATCAGAGAACTGTTTTGTTGAAATGCAGACAACACAAGGCCCTGAAGATGGTCACAATAAAGTTCGAAACGTTCGGTGATTAGTGACCGTTAGTCAATGATTATTCAGAAATCGTGAGATGCGGTCTGGTGTGACGTACGTTTCCAAAAAACATTTTCTTTATCGTGCCAACGTTTCAATCTTTTGTGTGGTGATTAGTGACCGTTAATCGATAATTATTCAGAAATCATGAGATGCGGTCTGGTGTGATGTATGTTTCAGAAAAACCTTTTCTTTATCGTGCCAACGTTTCAATCTTTATTGAGATCATCTTCAGGGCCTGGGATTTGCTAATATTAAGTTAGCAAGTAAGTCTCTTGTTAAGCACCTGCCTACTCATATATTCACGCTTATAAATACAATCGAAATATCTCTTTTTGTTTATTTGGTGAACATTTTCAATGTACGTAACTAATAAGAGGTTGCAAAATACAACTCTTGCACACCGACCGTTCTAGAGTCGAGTATACTATCAGCTCCGAAATTCACTTCCGTCACAAAACCGTTTTTTAGTATGATTTATGAAAAATTTCCAATGTTTGATCGTCGTAGAACACCTTTCATTATCGGCCATTTCTCGCTTTTTTAATAACTTCTCATTTACCATTAACGCACTTGTTATTTTGTTACTTTTTAAGGAGCTAAGACTTAAAATTGTGTGTCAACAATAACAAGCCAACGCATGTATTTTTAACTTAAACACACCGACACACCCTAAGTCATTCTTAAATGTATTCTTTACCATTTACTTATTCCCTCTTAACACATAAAAACAGTTACGCTCACTGTTACTTGAGTATTTGATTGATAGAGTATTTAATTTTCTTCCATATTTACTTTTGTCTGTAGTACACACGCCTTAACAAATATAAACAGTTACACACGCACTAATATTTCTAATTAAGGGATGATGAGTTTAATAATTCCACATATACTCTTGTAATGCGCACACACATTCACGCTTATAAATACACTCTAACGAAACGGTTAACACAAAATTATATTTATCACCAAACGTTTTATATTTAAGAAAACTAGTTACTGTAATAAAGTATAAGTAAACACAAGAATTCCTAATCGTTGTCTATATGGAGCCAAGGTAAGACTTCCATAAATTAAGTGGGCAACCATGAGCGACCACCTTTGTCTGCAGGATACATACGCGACCTTTGGCTAATAAAATATCTTAGATATACAATAATATCTGGCTGATAAAAATAATCTCTTCGTACGATTTTCAACATTGACTTCCAGGTAGATAGTCAGAAAGGAAGAATCAAGTTAGAATAAGAAATGAAAGACAAAAGCAGTATAAAATTAAATTTCTTCAAACGAACTTTTCCCTTTTGGCAAAACTTCGGAGACATTTTTTGCCCGGAAACTATTTCTAACAAAGTACTTTCAGACAGATAATGAGAAAGTAAGAATCAAAAAGGCGAACAAAGCCGGGTAAAATTAAATTTCTTCATATTTGTTAAATGTAAACAATGTTTGTAAATCCCAGGCCCTGAAGATGATCTCAATAAAGATCGAAACGGTGGCACGATAAAGAAAATGTTTTTCTGGAACCTACATCACACCAGACCGCATCCCACGATTTCCCAATAATCATCGACTAACGGTCACTAATCACCACACATTTCTTCATACGATTTCCAACAAAGACTTTTAGGCAGATAATCAGAAAGGAAGATTCAAGATTGAGTAAGAAAGAGAGGACCAAAATGGTGATCAAAGCAGGATAAAATTAAATTTCTTCAAACAAACTTTTGCCTTTTTGGCACATCTTCGGGAATAAACTTTTTTCCACAAACTATTTTCATCACTTTTCGGCAGATAAAGTGGCAGGAAGGGCCTAAATGGTAGCAAAGCATGATAATATAAAATTTAATCAAAATAATTTCCATCGAGCCCCTTTTAAAAAGATAACCTACCACTAACTCCACTAGCCTTTTTTGTTTATCTTATGCAATTAATATTCATTTTTACGGGGGTTTGCAACAACCGAGGTCGACCACCTCCGGGGGTTCCCTGTATTTTCGATGGAAAAGCGCATTTGGAAGTCTTTAGGTAAAAATTCAGGGCCAGTGAGATTCTATGTAATCGTTGTTAATCAACAATCACAAAAATTGTTTAATTTAACTTGTTTAAAAGCCTATGAATAACCTTTGTGAACACGTTAATACACAGGCGATCTTTACCTGGTTAAGAGAGGGTTATCGGTTAATCTTGCATTTCCGTAGATTTTTATGCTGGTTAAAAACGAGGTTGTAGAAATAATATTAATAAGGTGGTTTTTCTGTTTGTCTGTTCAGAAATACTTCTTGAAACAAGTAAATGATAAAACACATTAATAGGTATTTCTTAATTTCAGTTTGCCTAATTTTTTCTTAAGTTGTATGTATGTACATATTTCCATAGCCATGTTTCCAAGGGCTCGGGACAGGCAAGTTCCTGGAACGGCCAATTAGGAAAATGGAAGTAGCAGGTCCGAAAGGCCGGGATTAATGTGGGGGTGCAAAGAAATATTTAAAAACACGGTTCTTCCTCCCTGGGAGGGCCGCTACCCCCGTTCTAAAAGCTCGAGTCATCCCGAATAAAAACATGGAAAATGTTAGTTCTGTCAACAAAAAAAATTATGCCCTTTCCCATCCTTTTAATACAATGATTTAGTTAACAAAAAGTTTATCTTTGTATTAGTTTAGCCGATTTGGCCAACTCCTACCATATCGTAGATCCCGTAACTAACGTTCAATTAATAAAACTATGTCAACTTCGTAGTTCTATTCTGACAGTCTTAAAAGTTCCAAGATGTTTCTTAACGAGGCAGATGCAATCTATTAACTGAATTTTTTCGTTTACGTTACTCTTACTTTCATCAAGAACGTCATAGAACTACTAAACAGTTAAAAATCTATAGTACGAAATAAAGTATTGACAGAAATTTTGACTCTTAATACGACAAAACTATTCAGAAATCGTGAGATGCGGTCTGGTGTGATAAAGAATGAGTATGTCAGGATTATTTTTGAGAAAATTTTTGGTTTTGGTATATGTTTGTTGAGATAGGTTGTGTTGATTTGTAGTGAGGTGTTGTAAGTGATTNTGAGAGAGTAGTGTGAGGGGATGTGGATATTATTAATTTTGTTAATGAAATGAAATGAATCATTTATATTATATGTGTTATCTGTGATGTTGTTGAGTATGTTAGGTTTGTCATGTTATATGTGGGTGAGTTTACAAATGAAATTATGGGTCTTAGGGGGTGTTCGGGTTTATGTGTTTTTACAGATCCATATAGTTTCGGGGGTGTCGGTGAGTTGTTTTGAAGTGATTTGTAGGTGTATATGTTAATTTCTTTTCGTTTAAGTGTTTCTTGGAGAATTTTGTTTGTCTGTTTGATGAGAGTAGGTGTAGGGTCTGATTTGATTATACTGTATGTGTTTGTGTCTGTGATAATTTTGTCAATTTTTTCCTTGTACTCTTTTTTTTGCTGATTGCTACTGTTTGTTTGGTCTTATCAGCAGAAAGAATGAGTATGTCAGGATTATTTTTGAGAAAATTTTTGGTTTTGGTATATGTTTGTTGAGATAGGTTGTGTTGATTTGTAGTGAGGTGTTGTAAGTGATTTGTTATTGTGTTAATGCATTTTGATCGTGTTATGTCTTTTTCCTCTGTTTTTGTGGATTTTTCAATTGCATAGTCTACATCCGTAATTAATTTAGCTGTTTGAAAATCTGTTTTGTTGTAAGGAATGAAATGTTTGGGACCAAGTGATAGGAAGTTCTGGATTTCTGGAGGAATGTTAGTTTTGGTTAGGTTTAGGAACCATTTGTTTGTGTTAACAGGTTTTTGTTTGTTGATTAAGTTATTTAATTTTTTAATGTGTTTGTTTTTAATTTCGTCAAAGTGGACATTGTATTCATCTTTTTGATGTGTGTAAAATTCTTTTAAAATTTCTGTAGGTATTATGTTGGCGGCACTGAGTTTTAATTGGTGTAATTTTTGTGTTAATGTCTTAATGTTTTTGATGCTCGTGGTGATTTCTATGTTTAAAATGTTTCTTTTGTAATTTATTGTGGCTTTATGTATGTCGTTAATTCTGGTGTTTGGCTGTGTTAGTGTGGCATTGGTGAAATTAAAATTGTTTTTGATATGAGTAGGAAATACCTTGTGTTGTCTGCATTTTAGCAAAAAAGTTCTCTGGTTGATAGCCGATGCGAGTTTCTTCTCACGATTTTTGAATAATTATCGATTATATTCGATAAAACATCGACAGTTCGTGATAATGAAATGAATTAATAAAAATACTACTACTAATTTAACAGACATTTTAAGGCATTGCACTCAAGATAGCCATTCTATTCTATTTTTATTATTATTTATTTATATATTCTAAGCGTTGCTTAATTGGATAGCTGAAAATTATACAATAAATGAATATTTACGTTAAATCTCATGCATTTTAGCTTTCTTCATACACATGGAAAAATTGTAGTTAAATATCTATGGGATAAACACTACTAATTGTTATTTGGACTTTAGTACTTGTAACTTATAACTCTCCCCCCTCACACTCGCTCTGTCTCTTTCTCTCCTCCTTCCTTACCTCTGCCAATTTATTTTGTTCAACTATCTATCTAGCTGTATATTTATCCATTGATTGATCTCAACAGAATCATCTATATTTCTGACTTTGATTTGTTTGTTTCTTACTATTGTTATCTTTTCCTCCTTTACCCTTTCTTGCTATTTGATTCCTTATTATTTGTATAATTTCATTTCTTCTCTTACATGAATCTTAATCATACTACCTTCTCTATATCTATCTATGTAATCATCTCTTTGCACTGGATTCCCTTTTGTGCTTTTTGTTGTTTTTCCACGCCTATGAACTTGTCTTTTGTTTAATCGCTTCATGTTTTCATAAGTCACTATATTTGTCTACTGTGTTAATACACCTCTTTCCCTTATTCAGTCTCTTCCCCCCTCTCTCTCTCTATCTCTCTTTCTCTCTCTCACCTTTGTATATCAATTAAAAAAACTATTGATATTAATCATTTAACCATGAAGCTAAAGCTTTTAATGCATTAATGATTCAAAACATAAACTTTGGCCTTGCAGTAATTTCTTTCTAGTAAAAATCTTCAAAAGTTATATGTTACTATAAATATGTGTATTCACTATAACTGCAATCTACACTCTGATTCTAAAATTTGAGGAAAGTATTATCATTTTTCCTTTTCAAAAATTGTTGATTTCTTAAAATACAAAATTTTTATTATTTTCCATGACATAATAACAATTCGAAAATTATTACACCTATTTCATAATTTTTTTAAATTTATTTAGAAATCGTGAGATGCGGTCTGGTGTGATGTAGGTTTCAGAAAAACATTTTCTTTATCGTGCCAACGTTTCGATCTTTATTGAGATCATCTTCAGGGCCTGGGATTTTCAAACATTGTTTACATATAGCAATTACATTTTGGATGTGGAAAAGTGAATTTATACAATGCAAAATATATTTTTTATATATTCAATCAAAGTATTTCTACTCACTCAAAGTGTTTGTCTTTTGTGTAAAACACTTTGACATTGATACAGACATTACACAGAAGACAAACACTTTGAGTGAGTAGAAATACTTTGATTGAATATATAAAAAATATATTTTGCATTGTATAAATTCACTTTTCCACATCCAAAATGTAATTGTTATATGTAAACAATGTTTGTAAATCCCAGGCCCTGAAGATGATCTCAATAAAGATCGAAACGTTGGCTCGATAAAGAAAATGTTTTTCTGAAACCTACATCACACCAGACCGCATCTCACGATTTCTAAATAAATATCGATTAACGGTCACTAATCTCCACACTATTTGATAATGTTTCTAATTTTAAAGTTTAAAAAATTTCTTTTACGCGTTCTCAAACTGCATTTAAAATGTCGTTGGATGGAGCGCATTGTTTTTATAATTCAATTTTTCCTAAATCTACAAAACTTTAAAAACAAATTTCCCAATGTTATAAAATCGTGCAAAAATATTTATCAGAAACATCTAAAAGCTTTTCTCTTGTTAGATTATGTTCAATTACATTATGTACAACATTAATAATATTTAAAAATATATGTAGACAGTAAACAATTGATATTTTTATTAAACGTATTTTGTATTTTGAATTATGAAAACTTTATTTTTATGCACAAATGCTCCATAAACGTAAGAAAAGTCCACGAGACCTAATTTTGCGAGCTTTTATAAAATAAAATTTTCAATTCAATTCTCACTCACTCTCTCTTTATCAGTTTATTCAAATATATGTCTACGTGTATATTTATCTATTGATTTATGTAATTAAATCCATTTATATTTCTCACTTTGATTTGTTTTGTTCTAACTATTGTTTATTTTTCCTCTCCTGCGTTTCCCTTTTTTTCTGACTTCATTGCTTACTATGTGTTTAATTTCATTTTATCTATGTAGTAAGGAACTTCGACAAAATACGAATTTCTTATTACCTACCCATCCTTGATCTTATTTGTGCTTTGTTGAATCACTTAATCTTTTCATAGGCCATTCACTATTTATCTATTCTCTAGGTAGACCTCTCACGCTCTCATTTTCTCTCTCACTCTCTCTCTCTCTCTCTCTCTCTCTCTCTTTCCCCTCTTTGTTTCTTAACTAATTTGTCAAACAATTTATCTATCTATCAATTTGTATATTTTTTCTATTTATTTCTCTCATCAGATCTATTTCTTACCATTTCTTGTTTATTTATTTCTTTTTTTTCACTCACCTTTTCTAGCAATTTTACGGTCTAGTCCTTTCGTTTCATTCTTTTGCCTCTCTCACTCTATCTATCTCACACTCTCTTTTTCTCTGTCCCTCTTTCTATTTCTTTGATCCTTTTTGAATTTGGCGATTTTTCGTCTATTTTTCTATATCTTTCTTCCTCTTTCCCTTATGTCCATCATCTCTCTCCGTCGCCTTCTCAATTCCATCTCCATCTATCTCTCCCTATCTATTTTAATCAACAGATATTATTTATTCAGTAAATTGTTAGTAAGGTTATTCTCAAGGCATGAAAATAACTAATTCCTGCAAAAACAAGTCATAATTGAATGATATATTGTAAAAAAGAAATAGCGTTAATTTCTTAAAACGTTGTTAAAATCTATCTGAAAATATATAATGATATAAAATAATTAAAATAACACTTCATAAACGAAAATCCAATAATTAAAAAGTGTTGTACAATGTTTTTTCAATAGTAATTTTAAGAGTTTTGGAGATTTTATACATATGTATTTATAATCGATAAGTATGTTTGGATATTGCTTATTTTAAACGTTCTTTTCAAAAGTGTATACACAATAGGGCAATTTGTTGATTGTCAATTAGAAAAATGGATTCTCGGAATGCTTCCTAAGAACCTTCTTTGTCCGAAGATGGGTGTTGTCAGTGCCTAGCCCCCCGGCCAGGGCCGTGGGCGGTCCGTGCCTCCTCGCTTCTCTCCCGATTCACAAACAAGCCGATTGCCCAAGATCCAGACGTACGTCGAAATCCTCTTCCGCCCCGTCTCTAAATATTCAGGCCGGTTTGCGGCTTTGGAGGCCGCGGGCGAAATTTATTCAGGGCAGGAGCTTCATTCATCCGACGGCCCATTCGAATTCAGACGGCGGAACCGGCGTCCAATTGTTCTAGGCTTTTTAAAATAACTTGTAGAAAATGTAATTGCTCTTGTCGTACATTGGCATTCGAAAAATTAAAATAAAATACAAAACACCAGCCTTGCCTTTTTTCTGGGAATTCGTTGAGAAAAATTCTAATAGCCTGGAAATCGTGTTTTCCACGCCTTTTCATCCCTCTTCTGCACAGAACCGGCATTCTTTTGTCAATGAACTGATAATCCGGCTTTTAAGAAGCCGACGGTTCGTATTATCAATGGAAAACTATTTTCTTAACTTTCTTTCCCAAGGGAACGTAAACGACAAGACATACAAATTAAATATTCGCAGAGTTACCTCTACACAATTGTACAAAGCAAAAAATGTCCAACTGGGCACAAAAGAAAACACAAATTGATGAACTCTATAAAATTTACGAATTCTAAGTACGGTAATTTCAAGCTCACCCATAATTAATACACTTTCATAAAAAATATTGTACTGGTGCAATAAAACTTTTAGTTCAATTGTTTTTCTCTAATGAGAAAGGGTTTCTGACGTAATTCTCATCTTTTTAAGACAATATTGTATAAAATTGCTTGTGAAAATCTTAAAACTATATGGAATAGGACCTTGACCAGCACACGATTTGAAGGTTTGCAAAATTCGCCAGTACGACCTTGGAAAATAAGAAGGGATCAGGCTACCATCAGTGGATATTGATGAGGTTAAGCAGCACGCATAGTAACAACATCCAGTCACAAGTACCTACTTAGGTGAAGTATCGAAATTCAATATTGGTATCTACACAATGGCATTGGTCCCACATGAACGATCCTTAGAGCTGAGGAGGTAGAAACTTGCTAAAATCATTTCAAAAGCCCTTGTGGTATGAGATTTTACCAAACGATTGTCACATTTGATGTAATCCTGATTCAAGAAGACATTTTCTTCAATGGGTTATCGTGAAAAGGAGTGGAAAGGAGTTGTAACACCACTATTTTGATTCTGATGTCCTTTTAACTCTAAAAATTTGAATTGAGATTTTTAAAAGATTTTTTGCTACTAACGTAAAGCTCGATAGAAACTCCCGCCTGAGCAAGTAAAAGAAGACTTCGTAAAATCACCCATCAAGTCCTTGATTATTACGCATTTGATCGATGGCTACTTTGTCATTGGAAATTTTTTTACAATTGTTCAGGATTAGCAAATTTCTTACGCCGAGAATTTGCCGGCTTCGCTCCGTGGAGACGGGCGGGGTTACTTAATGAATTAACAATGATGAACTTAATATTAAATTTTTAAACAAATGGGCGCCACGCTGTTTATATACACGGAAACAGCGAACCGTAAAGAAAGAAAAATAAAATAAAATAAAACAAAGAAAATTCAATAACAGTAAAATTAATAAAAAAAACAATATTTACATAAGGAAACAAAAAACACATTTATTCCAACGGAAACTAAAATATTAAACATAGACTAATCTTAATTCTCTACGGGTAACATTTTAATAAACTTACACACTAAAGGAACCTAAATTATCATAAAATCTAAATAAACATTCCTTAAAAACTAAACTTCCTGGGAACCAGTGTCCAGATATGCTTCTTTTCCAGGCGATTGAAAATCCCCGCTTCTAGGAATGTGGAGCGCCTTCTCTGAAGTTGAGTGGGTCCGCGATCGCCTTCGTTGAAGGAATTGATGATTTTCTTTGCTCCGGCCAAGCCGTAGGGATATCCGTCTCGACGCACACTGTCCTCTCTTTTCTTCACTCCTCTACTCTCTCATAAGCCTATCCTAGACCGTCTTAATTTTGATTAACCCACCGCCAATTTTAGTTTAGGTGGCATTACAATTCAGGAGGCATCTCTGGCCAAACAACAACAATACACTCATAAAATGTTATGTTTTCATACTATGTTACGTTTTACGAACGTATCAAATTGCGTTATTAGACTTTTTCAAAAATCATCCTAGTAGGTTTTCTGAACTGGTTTATACATTATTTGGCAGACCAACTGTTTCTTGTCAAGTTTTCAACGCAGTTTATTCCAAGGGTCTTGTTTTATTGAAAATAACAATAGCCTTAATAATTATTTTAAAAGTTAAGTTTCATCCTTCTTTGAAAATCTAAACGGAAAATCACCTTGTCAGCAATGATATCAGCAGGTTGTTTTTGTAGCTTGGTAGAAGAGGAATTAGAATTCAATACAGCTCCTCGTTAATATCCCTACTGAGACATTCAGACGACACAACGTGTTGAACATGTATTAATAATTTCGCTAATATTTGTTCAGACGGGGTAACAACTTTAATTATTCATATTTATTAACCATTCGATTCAATTTTTAACAGGAAGGTTTAAAAAATGATATGAGAATTCTCCTTTTTGTGCTGGTTCAATGTCTAAAAATGTATAAAAAGAGATGACTTCTTGTGACTTTCATGGGATTTTTGATAGGCAAATCTGTTTTAACTTTTAAGTGGGATGATTTGAATATTATTTTCTGCCTGGACCACAAACTATCTTTATAATGGAAGAGGGGGGGACATGAATAAATTCATAAATATTCTTTCCGAAGCGTCTAGGAATTTTAAAATGTCTAGTTCCGAAACAATGGAAAGTTTTCCACCGCTATTACACCAAGGGTCGTAATAACTCAATAAAACGCCCCGCGTATAAAAAGTTCTGTATAAAATTGACGGCGCCCTGCGATTAGGTTTCAGTCTGAAAACCGTAATGTCCGAAATGGTTGAGCGAGACGGTGCATTCCATCCCTCTCGAGAGATATATTACGGTGTGAGGGAGGTACTGAAATCACCGGTTTAAGCTCTCCTGTTGCTATCGAGCATCTTTTCAAAGGGCAAAAAAGTGCCCTTGGGAACTGGAATGCCCCTCGCTTTCATGGAGTTTGGTCGTACCGACCTTTATTGGAACTGGGACTAATAGAAAGTTGTTCTCGGGGGTGAGGAGGGGGTGGGAGATTAACAATGAGAACGACTGATAAAAGGGCCGAGATGAATGGCCTGTTAAAACAGGAAGAGCACTCTAATTAAAATAACAATTCGACCTCTGTTAACTACACCAACTGGATTAATAATAAAGCAAATAAATAAAAATATAAACAAAAACAAATTAAAATGTATATAATAATCAAGAAATCGGTCATTTTCAAAAATCGTAGAAAGTGGTTTGTAAAAAAAAGTAAAAATATTTGTCTATATTTCAACCGTTTTGTTCATATGGTCATTGGTATGGCATGGTATGGTAAAAAAGGATACTAGGAAGCGGGGTTTGCGCTCCCCAGGCACTGCAGCCTTCCGGCTTATTGTACCTTCCTAGTTCCTTAGTTCTGTGCAATAGACTCAATCCTTCTTCTTAGAAGTATCAGGTCATTGACTGTAGCTGCAGCAATTTGATTCCCTAAGTTTTTAACGTACGTTAGGTTAAATCTCCATTGAGCTGTTGCTTCGCATTCGAAGATGATATGAGTGGCTGTTTCCTCCTCCTCATTACATAATCTGCAAATGGGATCATCGCTGTATATATCCATGTTGTGTAGGTATTTTCTCAGATGCCAGTGACCGGTTAGTAGACCTACCACTCCTTTGAGTTTGGCCCTCTTCAATTGCAGCAGTGTTCTTCCCAGTCTTGGTGAGAGTTGTTTCACCATAAGTTTACTATGTCTAGCACTGCTAGAATTTATCCAGTTCTCCTTTTGTTTTGTTTGGATCCATTCTGCGATGGATCTATATTTGTTTTTGTTATCCCAAGTATAGGTTCAGGGCACTATCCTCCTCTGGCCAGACTGTTTGCTTTGTCGTTACCCAAAATTCCCCTGTGCCCTGGCACCCAAGATATCATCAGGCTTATGGTCATTGACTTTCGACAAACCAAATGATCTTCTGAATTTATTTAATTCAATCGATTGAAATTGTTTTTAATCTTACCAAACTGCGTATTAGTTGTTACATTTTTGTTATCTCTTTCTGCATCTCTCCCCTTCCTTCTCACTCTCACTCCCTCTCTCTCTCACTCTTTATGTATCTGTCTATCGATCTATCTATGTATGTATATCTATCTGTACACCTATTTATACCATTTATATAACTGTATATCTATCATCTCTCCCTACCTATTTTTTTATCAATATATCTTTCTGCCTCTTTAAGCAAATATTTAACTGCAATCTTTCCATCTTTATCTCCTCTATCTCCCTTTCTATCGCGCTCTCTCTCTCTCTCTCTCTCTCACACACAGACACACACACACACACACACACACACACACACACACACACACACACACACACACACACACACACACACACACACACACACACACACTCGCTCTCTCTATATCCATCCATCTATCTCTATCTCCAACAATCTATCTATCTCTATTTATTTTTATATATTTACATTTGTATTTTTCTACAATATATTTACCTCAACTGTTAGTTATCTACATATTTTTCATATATTGCTCTAGATATATACAAAATATGTAGTTCTAACAGTCGCTCTATATATTCCACCATATTAGTCTATTTGTTTACTGTTTTATACCTTCCTTTTTCCCTCTTTTTAATTTGTGCTAACGTCATAGATTGGTCCTTGTTTAATTTAGTTCAATCCTAGTTAGCTATCTAACAATTTTGTTTACCTATCTCTTTCTCCCATTCTAACGGTATACACTAGATCATAATCTGTGCAACACTTCACTTTGTACGTCTATTTTTTGGTTTATGCAAAGTTAAGAAGTTAAGGCCCATAAATATCCACACACATTTACAAAAAAAACACAAAACAAAAAAACTTGTATTTTGTTATTTTATTCAAAGTATATGTACCTATTTTTCTATTTTTATGGTGTTAATTATTAATTCCAACATACTTATTTCAATGTACTCAAAAATCAAACGAATCAGAAATTCATGTTTTAAAAAAGTATTTAATTTTGAGGGTTTAAAAGATAATTCACCCATGCACTGGAAAATTTAGTGGTATAATTTAACTAATAATTTATTACCTTTTTTAATGCGGTATAAAGAGAACAACTAGTTGGTAGAGTATCGGCGTATCTAGCAGAAGGTCGTGGGTTCGAATCCCGCTCGTGACACTGACTTTTCTATCTCAACTAAAAACCTTAATTAATTGTTATTTACATTCATTCTATTACTAAACGATTTTCCGACGTTTTGGTCCAACCATCTTAATTAAATACTTGTTAGTAACACTCATGAATTTCCGAACTCGTTTAATTTGGTTAAAAAAAGTATGTTGCACTTAATATAACGATACAAATACATATAGTTGTAGTAAAAAATAAAATTCGAGTGTCCGGTTATTTCGGTTATTTTTGTCTTTGGGTATGTATTTTTATCAACCCTTTCCTGTTGGGCTTGTTTGTATCTGTGATTTGATTTTCGATCATTTTAGTCTGCCTGTAATTATCTGTTTTTACATAGAAAATAAAATTCAAAGCGTAATGGATGTATTGATTATACCTTTGTTCTTAAAAATTGACATTGATGAGAAAATTTGCATCAAGGTTGGTAAGTCTGATAATCAGTCCAAAATACGATATAATCATTACTGGAGGAAGGCTTTAATTTTGGATAAGAAATTATGAGAAGGTCACAAAGAAAATTGATAGAAACGGAAACATTGATGTAGAAACGTACCAAGACAACAAACAGTTTGCAAAAAATGAAGAAAAGGTTTAGGTGAGTAATGATTGATAATTTGGCTGTTCCTTATTGAATTCAAATTTGCGGTTAGATCGCGTGAATGGAATCTCCGCAAGGATAAATCGTTTAATTGTTTCCCCTTTTTCTTAAGGACGACAATGGGCGGAAGTGTAATTCATCGCAGTTTGACAAAATCGAGCGGATGACATCTGCGGTCGTAATAAGCGGCGGCTCACTCGTTAGAAGGTGCACCCGGGGCAATCCTCCACCCTCGAGTGATTCGAGAGCGCGTGCTATCATTTTTATGGACGTCTTGCGACTGCCACTTCCTCACGGGGCGGATGGCCGGAGGGACAAAGGACAGGAAAGTCTCCCCTTTTCCGGAAGGGGTTGTTAAAGGTGGCCGGTCACCCCGGCTGGAAGGAGAGGAAAAGAAAAAGTGAAAAAGACAGAGAAGGAAGAAAGCGACGGGTGCTGCACACACGACAATTCTTTAGATTTGATCCTGATACGCCCGCTTCCTGCGGTCCGCTCCTGAATACGAATTAACGAGACGTGCAGGACACGTCTGATTTATTACTAAAAACTAGTTTATATATAATTATTATGCCGCATGAAACTACTATATCCCGACTAAATGATTTATTTTCCTTTTAATTCTGTAATGGTGATTGGTGAAGTGAACAAATGTCCTGTTTGATAATGTGGCAACACATTCTGGTGATAATGAACATTTGTGGACAGAAACGAAAAGATTAACAATATAACTAACTGCTATAATCTTATAATATTCTATATAAATTGGGCTCTTCCGAAAATGATCTAACTTTAAACTGTTTATACTACGCACAGAAAGTCTTTTTAATTTATCTTCTTCTACCTACGTGAAACAAGTGTTTTTATTATGTTTATGTTTTGTTATGTTGTCATAGAGAGGAAGGCAGAGATAATGAAGGAGAAAGAGAGAGAGAGAGAGAGAGAGAGAGAGAGAGAGAGAGAGAGAGAGAGAGAGATTCATTCTGTTCATAGTAACCCCGCGGTAGCCGAGTGGTTAAGGCGTCTGACTCTCGGCTAGTAGATCCCGCGGTCGTGGGTTCGATCCCCACCGTTGCCTCTGGACTTTCTTCTGACGCCCAAGGGGAACGGTGGCCGCAATTGAAAGAAATTGACACGGCGCTCATCAATGGAAGGGGCAGGATCAGATCTAAGTGACCTTGAATTTGGTCCCAGCTCACTTCAAAAATGAGTTTTTTCGATGGAAGAACACCGGCACACCGGGGTCTCAAATTCACACTCGAGTTGCTGCGAGCCCCCAAAAATATGGAGCCAGGGATAAAGTACAACAAGCTGAAAAACAAAAACAAAAAAACAGTTAAACTGTTCCAGATAACTATTACTTATTTATTTAGTTATAATTTAGTTGTATCAATTGAATTTATAAAGACCAGAAATTCTTTTTTATGTTCAGAGATTAAAGTTCTCTCACACTGAGGCCATGGATCACACTTCATTGCCAGTTTGTAAATTAAGGTGGTCCTTTATCTATCAAATAAGGTGCAGACCAAATCTAACCTTGGAAAGTACACGATGGTGAAGCGCACTAGATAGGATCTGATTTTCCCATGGTTTGTAAGAGCCGTTGTAGTCTTATGGGTGTGTCAATGATGATATCCATTCGGGATTCGAATGTCGGGAATTAACTCCTGGTGTGTGCTGCATTCGTCGTCTCTGTCGATTCCTTCTCCCAGATCATCCTGCTTTGAATCCTAGTACTTCTCATGACATGGCTTTTTGGTACTTTTATATAAGTGCCTACGAGGTCCTCATCAAAGGCTGCGTCTATTGCCAGGATGTGTGCCCTTTCATTCCCCCGGATCCCGGCATGAGCTTTTATCCACTGGAGGCTAATTTTCCATTGACAATCGTATCGCATTTCTCTACGCGGACTTATTATTTTTTCCATTAGTTTGTCATGGTTTCCATGGTCTTGTATTTTAGATAATGCAACCTCACTGTCAGTTTTTAACACAGCCGTTCTTTCTTTTACCTCATAAATATTTTCTTTAAACCAATGCAGTGCTTTGAAAATTGCTAGTAATTCAGCTTGGTTATTTGAGCCATAGAGAGAGAGGGAGAGAGAGAGAGAGAGAAAAGAGAGAACGTAGAAGAGAATGAAAGGAATAGAAGTAAGATAAGAATGGAAGAGAGTGAGGGGAGGAACTAACGGGGTAGAAAAAAAAAGAGAAAGAAGTGAATGGGAAAACGAAAGGAAAGGCAGATAAAGATTTATTTATTTATTTATTTGACGATTTATTTATTAAAATACACGCAAAAGTTAGGTCTCTAGGACTTTTCTTACAGTTAACGTGTAATTACAATTATAATATTTGTTTATAGTCGCATAAAATAGAAATAACAAATTATTGTAAAATCAATAATGAATAAGCGAATAAAATGAGAATAAGTTAAACTTGTAAGTTATATTTGTATACAGAGCATATTATTATTGAGCAACATCGCAAGAATAAATAGACTTTGGCTAAGTACTGTTAATGATAAATAAGTAAGTATGATACAAGTTAATAAACAAAATTGGATATAGATTTTTCGTATGATTCTTAAAAACTAGATAAGTAACTTTCTATAATTGGAACATAATTTTTCGATTTAAAACAGAAATAAAATACTAATACAATTATTAATAACGTAAAGAGACAGGGAGTGAGTGATAAAAATTAAGAGAGAGAGAGAGAGAGAGAGAGAGAGAGAGAGAGAGAGAGAGAGAGTGAGTGAGTGATAGAAAATGAGAGAAGGAAACGGACAGGCAGACAAACAAGCGCACAGAAAACAGCTTAAACAGAACGAGAATAGGGTGAGCGACAGAAAAAAAGATACATTCGGAAAGAAAACAACAAGAAACAGATAATGTAAAGTATAGATAGATTTTACAAGTGTATACAATTAGAATAAGAGTATATACACAGTTTTTTTTAAACATATAAGTAGAGTTTAAATAGAAATGAATTACATGGATTAGTCCATCAAGTTAACAAGGAATGAAAATAGGACGTTATACCGACAGACAAAAAGTCTATATGGTGAAATATGTAGAGAATTAGACAGAAATTTATAGGTAGGTATATATGGAGAAAATTAGATCGAATAGAGTTATGTGAAGATTTTTAATTGAGATAAAAATGTCAATGGTACGAGCGGGATTCGAACTCACGATCTTCGGTTAGATACGCCGCTGCTCTACCACTTGAGCTATAGTGACTTCGATCCACTCGGACATCAACTCCCCATCTCAACCCCACCTTTTGAATTTTCCCTCCTTTTTGCCATTTTTATCTCAACTAAAAACCTTAATTAATTGTAATATATTAATTGGTCAAGCGGACCACAAAATTAGTGAAATTATGTAAAGACTTATGGCTTTTATCTTTATTGTATAATTATATTAAATATGTCCTACACTATAATTTTAAAATAAAATGTTGGATACAAATATGAATATATATGCGAAATATAACAAATCAGGTTTATTAGGACAAATCGTATATTGATAGAAATATTTGTGGTCGGTATTGTTGGAAAACAAGAAAGATCAAAAGTTAAATTTTGAGCACTTGTTAAATCTGAAAGCGCCCGCGTAGGTCAATAAAATATTTATTTTCGCCGGATAATAAACCTTTATTCCCATCGATGCTATTGTCTTAATACTAGGGATCGGAGGCAAGCCGATGATTTCCTCTTCAGTTCAATTTAAATGCTATGTCATTACCGTGAAAATTACATTACAGACTCGGTGGATCTAATTCAGCCATTACAAACAAATTGATGTGGAAGTTGCGATGGTTTTTGATTCTGCCGTTTGATTTTGGTCAAATTAGGTGGACCCTTTCTCACGCCGATTGTATTTCCTTAAAGAGATTTAACCGTTTTGACAGAAGGGTATAAAAGACGAGAGGTAATAGACGGGTGGGTAAAAGTTGGGAATAAAACAAATCGTAAAAAGAGCTGAGATGTGAAATGGCACTTTTCCCCTTTTGGGACGAGGTATAATATACCTGAGTTGCTAAGCCTAGGTGCATTTCAAGGCTAACACCTTGATTAAACATACGACAAATAAATTGATCGCTAGAAAGCGATAAAAAGTATTTTCACCCCCACGAAAATATTTTATCCTTTTTTTTAAATTCAATTACGAATTTAATCTAAGTATTATCAAACTGCCATGAGTATCTTTACTCGAACCAATTCACCTGGTTTGTCTCACCCTCATTGAGTTAAGAAATTTGAGAGGAAAAGAAATTATTTTGAAATAAAAATTAACCTTACGCTGCATAGGACGTAGAAAATTTGAGCACTTAATATTAAGTCTTTTCGAAAGGGAGAATTTCAAAATTTGTATTTTTGTGTGGTGTTTAGTGACCGTTAGTTACTGATTATTTGGAGATCGTGAGATGCGTTCTGGTGTGATGTGGGTTTAGACGAACATTTTCTTTATCGTCCAACGTTTCGATCTTTATTGAGATCATCTTCAGGTCCTGCAACTTATAAATATTGTTTAAATTGTACAAATACATGTAGGATATGAAAAAATGAATTCATACAATGTTAGAAATTTCAGAAACAATGAAATTATTTGTATTCATTTGTATTTTGTATTTGTGTTTTGTATTCATTTGTATTTTTTTACTGACGGACTAACTGATAAACCAAATATAAGGTACTTCCCGAATAGCTTGGGCAAAAAGATAGGTTTTATGTAGCAAGTAAAATGAAAAATCTGAAAAAATTGCAATTTTTTCAAAATCAGTATCACTTTGGGGGAGGAGGGTGTAGGTCTAACCATCAAAATTATGAGGCATACAATTAAAAACAAATTTGCTACAAAGGTAGGTCTTACATTAAAAAAAGTAAAAATCCGAAAATTGCAATATTCCCAAAATTAGTGGAGGTTTAGGGGGTTGTAATTTATTACAATTAAATTTTGGATGTGGAAAAGTGAATTTATACAATGCAAAATATATTTTATATATTAAGTGAAAAATACAAAATGCCTTATACAAAAATGTCTTTTCTATACCGACATCCTTCCCCACCCCTTCAAAATCCAACGTATATAAACACAAAATAGCAAAATCTCATTGGCACTCTCGACACGACACGCAAGAATGGCACAATTACACAGAAGACAAACACTTTGAGTGAGTAGAAATACTTTGATTGAATATATAAAATATATTTTGCATTGTATAAATTCACTTTTCCACATCCAAAATGTAATTGTAATATGTAAACAATGTTTGTAAATCCCAGGCCCTGAAGATGATCTCAATAAAGATCGAATCGTTGCCATGTTAAAGAAAATGTTTTTCTGAAACCTACGTCACACCAGACGGCATCTCACGATTTCTAAATAAATATAAGTAAAAATGTGTTATTCGGTAAAAAGTAAGGTTTTATGTAGCAAGAAAAGGAACAAATCTGAAAATTGCAATATTCCCAAAATCAGTACAGGTTTAGGGGGGGTGGTGGTCTCATCATCAAAATTATATGACACTTCACCTATAATTAAAAATGGATATTCGGTAAAAAGGAAGGTTTTATATAGCAAGATAGCAATGTATGATATCCTAAGAAAAACCTAACCGTAATAAAAGGGCCAAGTTACAGACGGCCTTCAAAAATTCAAAAAATTATCAATGCAATATTTTTATCAGTGCTCCATCCACTGTGGCCAAGTCCGTTTTTTTAGTCCAGAACTTAAGAGAACTCAAAAGAAAATATAAAAGTGCCAGACGTCCTCCCAAAACGTCAGCCTACCAAAGTAGTGACATCTACATTAGTTTTTAAAAGATAGTTCCTAGTCAAAGTTAGTTGTTTTCAACTACTATTACATAAACAAATCCACTCCATCATTTCTAGTGACATCTACATAGTGGCCAATTAACTCTTACTGTTATGAGCAATACTGTTCTTTTATTTTTCCATTCCCCTGAAAGCTTTTCATCCTTCAGAAATCCAGTGAATCATCGAAACCTTCCCAAAACAAAAGGTCCTGGATATAACCTTATAACTTCCGAAATTCTTCGTTTCCGTCCTAAAAAAGCAACTTTTTCTAATATACCCTATTTATTCTAAAAGCAGGAAGCTTATCTATCCTAAGAACTCATTCTACTTTACAATGGAATTTTTCCATTATAAAAATGACCTCAAAGCCCCATAAAAAATTGATCTCAATCGTTTCGCTCGATAAACCTCTTATGCCAGGAAAAATCCTCGAGAAGGTCCTGAAAATAATCCTTCCCAATTTAGAAGATACATTATCCCATTTCCCCAGTTTGACTTCGGTAAGTACCAGTCCAAAATCCAGCAATATTTCTGTGTTGCAAACGCTGTCTCTTCCTCTTTTGACCTGACACATCCTTGATGTATCATGTCTCAAGGCTATGATAGGATTTGGCATCTTGTTTGAAGCTCAGAAGCACCCTTCCCATCAGCTACTTACTCATATTCCGATCATACCTGGCTGATCGCTTCTATCACGTCAACCAAGGAACATCATTCAAAGACTACAATCCTTAAGGCTGGAGTTCCACAGGGTAGTATCGTTGGAACCAACATTTATTCAAAGTATACTGCTGACCTCTCTAACCATCCCAATAGATTCATTCACACTTTTTCGGATGATAATGATATCCTAACCTCCAATAAAGATTTTTTTAAAAATTTGATTACAATGTTAATGCACTGAATCCTTAATCAGAACTATAGAACTTTTTTTTTAAATTAAATTTATTTATTAAAACTGGTCTTATTAGACCAACCATTAATTTTACAATAATATTATAGAATAATGTTTACATTCTTATAAACCTATTGGTACAATAAGATTTACATTTTACTTACTATTCACTATACATTTTTAACTACATAAGTTCATATGGTTTTGTTCTTTTTAATCTTCTGACCATGTTTCGGCCGTAAGAGTTTGGTCGCTTCCACAATCTCGTGCTGGCTGAGGCGAGCCTGGTATTTGGCGGCAAATCTTTGTATTTCCGCCGTGACTTCAGGGATCTTAAGATCCCTATGTAAGTCCTTATTCCTTATTTCCTTATGTACCAAGGTGCATTGACCATGGTACGTAAGATTTTATTTTGGAGTGTTTGTATAATTTTGATATTGCTGTGTTTGGTAAAACCC
The DNA here is from genome assembly GCF_000648675.2 of Cimex lectularius. Classification (NCBI taxonomy): domain Eukaryota; kingdom Metazoa; phylum Arthropoda; class Insecta; order Hemiptera; family Cimicidae; genus Cimex; species Cimex lectularius. The sequence continues at coordinate 1,534,215 of NW_019392993.1, forward strand.
CATAGTTGAATACCGTATGTCCACATAGGCTTTATGACTTGTTTATATAATTATATTTTATATTGTATAGCAAGGTTGGAGACACGTCGTATCAACCAGTATAGTTGTCTATACCTTAAACCTATTTCTGTCCTTTTATTCTCCACGTGTTCTTTCCATCTCAGCTTGGCATCTAAGGTCATTCCCAGATATTTAGCTGTATTGCTGTATGGTATAGTAGTTCCATCGACTGTGAGCGACGGAACATGGTCCACGTTTTTGCTTGTAAAGATTAGTTGAACTGATTTATACTGATTTAGCTTGATTTTCCATTTTTGTGCCCATTCGTTTATCTTATTACATGCAATTTGTAGGATTTTGGTTGAATGGGTGATGGTCGGTCCTAGTGACATCACCGTTGTGTCATCTGCAAACGTAGCAATTTTTACTCCATCTATTTTCGGAAAATCACTGGTGTATAACAAGTAAAGTAGTGGACCTAATATGCTACCTTGTGGCACTCCTGCATTTATTGTTTTTAATTTTAAATATTGATCTTCTTGTTTGACTCTAAACAGTCTGTCAGTTAGGTAGGAACTGATAATATCGACATACTGCTTTGGTAGCATACCTTTTAGTTTATTGATGTCCTTCATGCCAAACCTTGTCAAAAGCTTGTGAGACATCAAAGAAGATAGCAGAACAAATTTGTTTTTCTTCAAGAGATTTTTCTATTACGTCCGCTACTCGGTGAATTTGGTCTATTGTTGAGTGTCTTGTTCGGAATCCAAATTGGTGGTCAGGAATGATTTTATTTATTTTTTTAACGATGTGTTTTATTCGTTTTAATAATAACTTTTCGAAGAGTTTAGACACTGTTGGTAGTAGCGATATTGGTTTATATGATTTGACCTCGTTCACCGGTTTTTCTTTTCCTTTTTTTTTTAATCATAATGACTTCTGCGAATTTCCAGATGCTGGGAACATATTTCAGTCTGATTGCAGCATTAAATAGGTATGTTAGTTTAACTATACCCTTTTTGGGCAATTGTTACGTATTTCTCCAGTGATAAGGTCATATCCTGGAGTCTTTTTAAAAGGTAAATTTTTAATTTCTTGTGCTACTTCTTTAGGTAAAACTAGCTTTATATTTTCTTCTTGTGGCGTGGTTGTTATTTCAAGTAAGCTGCCATTGATGATTTCATTTATTTTGAAGATTTCAGCAAGGTAACTAGCAAACAATTCGGGTTTTTCTCTGCTGTCTCTCGCCCAAGTACCATCCTCTTTTTTTAATGGAGGAATTTGGGCGATTGGTCTTTTAATTTTTTTATGGCCTTCCAGAGAGTAGTCAGTGGCTTCGCCTGGTGTTAGATCTTCTAGATAGTTTCTGATTGAATCGTCATGTAGTTTTTTTAGCTTTCGTTTAAGGTTTTGAGCCATATGGTTAAGAATGTTTTTGTCTGCAGGGTCTCTTGATTGTTGCCATCTTCTCCTAGCCTTTCTTTTCTGATTTATTAGTTCTTTAATTTCCTTGCGGTAGTTGAAGCCAATTGTTATATGGATAGTCCGTCTAGTATTACACCATGCTGAAGTCTGAATGATTGAGTGAACACCTCTGCTTCATTATCTAATTGTTCTTCCATTTTTAGAGGAACGCTATAGAACTAATATGTTAGTCCTGTCGTCTGACCGGCTTTACATAGGCCCAAGGAGGATTTCTGTTAGTCTAGAACGATTTTTATGCTGCATACTCCTTGTACCTTTTGGTACACTCTAATCGTTCAAACTTACTTAAATACAAAATTAGTGAATCATTTCACTGGACCATCAATAAAGGGTTCAAATAAATGTTTTGGTCATCGCCTAGTATTTTTGCCGATTGAAAGACAAAACGCAGCACATGGAGCTACTTCTAGGCAACTCCTCGAATTTGTAAACTTGGATTTGTATATTTTCACCACCCTTTCTTAAGGACTAAAATGTTATGTTAGAACAGCAGATGCGGCCTAGTTACTGGAACGTAACTAGGGGTGTTTTCTAAGGGAAGTCAAGTATAAACAATTGCTTTTGGAAACAACAGCTGTTGCGGAAGCTTATGTTTTGACCTTTAGCGGAAACGGGCCGCGCTGCCCTGGTCGCGTCCGGAAGTGGGACAAGTGTTTAAAAAGAGCCATTCTATTAAAGACGTCATCAATGATATTATTACACTGTCATAGTGACGTTTGCGAATTTATTCAAATTTAAACTTGTGAAATCAGAATGGTTTTGTTGGGTAATTGTTCATTCTTTCTATTTTCCGTTAAAAGTAACAAGTGTAGAATTATAATGTCAAATCTAGTAACAAAAATGAAAAGGGAATGCAATTAGGGTTCTATTATTCACAATTCCCTCCGTTGAAGCCGTTGGGGTTTTATAAACTCAATTTAAATTGCTGACCATTGTATTATGGACTGACCCCCTCATCACACCTGGTGGCCTAACGTCTGTTGAAACTTAAAAAAACAAACAAAAATTTTCATATAAAAAACATACAATAAAACGTTAAGTATATATCTTGACAATTTAACCATTGGCTAAATAATACCATACTGGAATTGAGAGAAAAGGCTATTGCATGATTTTGATTAAACTTTCAGGAAGAGATGATATGAGGGACACACATTTACTATATTTGTTTGTTGTACTAGGTTTCTTTTCTTTGTTTTGTAGCTAATTTTTGTTTTATTTACGTTAAAGGAGGTTATTATAATATTAACGAAGAAGAAAAGCACGACTTTTAACTATATACTATTTAATCTATATTTATTATTCTTTATATGTTTATGTTTTAAAAACGTGAACAACTTTAACAAAGAAATAAAGCTTGACCCTTAAATATTGATTTATCCTTAAATATTTTTCCCATTTGTTTGTTTTAATTTAAAAAAAAATAGCATCGCGGAAAAACGTTGAAACATTAATATGATACCCAAACCATTCATAACCACGGCCTTAACCCTGCCTATTCTAATCTAACCATGCCTTAATCTCACCTAAACCAAACCCTACCATAATCTAAAGCACGACCTTCCAGTTATATTTCTTCTCATTTTGTTTATTTTCTAGTTTGTAGCTAAAAAAACTAATCAATTCAGAGTTTTTTAAATATTTTTACTCCTCTTTTAGAAAGAAAATAATCAACATTTTATAATTACTCATGAATAACTTACAAAGGTATGTTTTTTTATTTATCCTCAAACAAGCATAAAAACCGGACAAAATGTAAAACTCGCGCTTCGATCTCGCATATTTTTTCTGTTTCAAGGAAAAACGTTAGATCATTGATATGTAACTTAAACCTTATCTATCTAACCCTAACTTCACCCTAATCTAACCATAACTTAACCCTAAACTACTCTAACCTAAATCCAATCCAACCCTCAACAAATCTCATCCAACCCCTTACCAAATTCTTACCTAACCCTATTTTAAAGCTCGGCCTTCCACTATATCCCCTTTTTTCTTGCTTTGTTTATTTTCTATTGTACACGTAAGCTAATAAGTAAATTTCGCACTGTCTTTGTTTTATTTTTTACTCCACTCTTCCAAGTAAAGAAATTAAATAAACAAAATATAAATATAAAAGTTTTACAAAATTTAAAACTCGCTTCGTGAAGATACATTGGCTCATGGATAGAAAACCTAACCTGTCCCTAATCATATTCCTAACCTTACCTATTCTATCATAACCTAAGCAGTCCCTAACTCTAAACGTAAACGTCACGTTATCTAGCTTAACCTAACCGTAATCAAACCCTACCTTACCCTAATTTAACTCTAACCTAACCTAAAATATTTTTTTCTTTTAGTTTTGTTTATTTTCTGTTTTGTAATTAAGCTAACAAATAAATTTTCCATTTTCCTTGTTTTATTTTTACTCCATTCTTCCAAGGAAAGAAAGTAAATAAAAATACAAATATTTAACTCTAACCTAACCTAAAATATTTTTTTCTTTTAGTTTTGTTTATTTTCTGTTTTGTAGTTAAGCTAACAAATAAATTTTCCATTTTCCTTGTTTTATTTTTACTCCATTCTTCCAAGGAAAGAAAGTAAATAAAAATACAAATATTTAACTCTAACCTAACCTAAAATATTTTTTTCTTTTAGTTTTGTTTATTTTCTGTTTTGTAGTTAAGCTAACAAATAAATTTTGCATTTTCCTTGTTTTATTTTTACTCCATTCTTCCAAGGAAAGAAAGTAAATAACAATATAAATATAAAAGCCCTACAAAATTTAAAACTCGTATATATTTTCTGCTTCGTGGAAATACATTGGCTCATGGATAGAAAACCTAACTTGTCCCCAGTCAAACCCCATCATTTCTAACCCTACCTATCCTAACATAACTTAAGCCTTCCCTAACTCTAGCCCTAAATATTTCCCTACCTACCTAGCTTAACCTAACCGTAACCGAAACCTAACTAACCATAATTTAGCCCTAATTTAACTCTACCCTAATTTAATTTTTTTTTCTTTTAGTTTTGTTTATTTTTTGTTTTGTAGTTAAGCTAACAAATAAATTTTGCATTGTCCTTGTTTTATTTTTATCCCGCTCTTCCAAGCAAACAAAAAGTAAGTAGACAAACTATAAACATAAAAACCTGGCGAAAATTAAAACTCGCACTTTGCATTCAAATATTTTTTCAGCTTCACAGAAAATGATTGAATTATGGACATGAAACAAGCCTCTAACATCATCCATAATCTAACCATTGTTAACTTAATATGTCCCAACCAATGTTTTGCAAAAAATTGTTTGTACCAGTCCAAAAACATATCCATACTTAAGTATCTTGAAAATGTGAACAAAAATACATGACTAAGAAAATAAAATAAATTAGTAACAAAAGTAAGGGATGAAATAAATGTCGTTTTTCCTGTTATTCCTCTATGATTTCGAACCTTGTAACGGCTAAATTAAAAAGACACGTATTAATTGCATGATTTTATATATGTATTCATTTTTGTTAAAATGAAATAAGTATATTTTTTCATGAGCTTTCTCTTGGGGCCTGCAGCGTGATGAATCTGTATTTTAGCCTTTTGTAAAGTTGATAAAACAAGTACTGGCTGACCAAAATTCATTAATGTGGTATGTATTATACAATAATGATCTTGTCCCAATAATAGGGGTGATTTCCGGTTCATTCTGTTTCCAAGAAAAATAAAACGCGACGATTTCACGTTGTTCATTTTGGCCAAAGTTACGTGACCGTATTGCTAACAGGGCCGTTAATTTTTTTCCCTTTTCTTTACGACTTTGGATGTGTCAAAGGGTTCGCCGTTTTATGCCGCTAACAGGAAACGGCGTCAGAGGATTTTAGAGTGCCCGTAAACGTGGGCAGCGAGTGAATCCCATGGGGGCAAAAAAAATTCCGGAGCCCGATGCAATCTCTATGGAAAGATATTACATAGTGATAATTCACAAGGATTCAAATACCCGCAGGTCAGAGAGATGAAAGCCGTTTTCATCGATTTGATCAAGCTAAATTTATGGAAGGCTAATAAAAAGAGAAGACAAATCTGGTGGCTTTATTGTTTCAAAATGGAAATACGGTTGGGATCAGTAAAAGGTATTTGATGTCAGTAGACTTAAAACTATCTGCCTTCTAACAGTCTAAACTACCCTCTTTCGTATTGTCAAACATAACAAATTCTATATCAACAGTAACATAATTCAAGCGTTTTTGAGTTTTTTTATCATGCAACTAAGTGCTAACTAAATATCTACCTGCATTGCATCGCAAATATCTATTGTAAGAATCTATCTGTTGCTATTGTTATTTCTTTGTAAATGTCCTCCTAATAAAACCAGTACAAAAGTCAATATGTTCCAGTAAAATCAAGTATCAAATTATAAAAAGTTGTTGCAAACAGCACAAAACAACCTACATAACATACAGTTTGATTGATGGTTAAATGCACCTATTTTTGTGTCTAACGATAAAGTATGAGCTTAAGAGATGCATAAATCTTTCTGAAAGGAAAGCAAAGTAAATTTCGCAAGTAGGCATCCAGGAAATTTAAATTAAATCTAGTCGATTTTAGGTGGGCGGTATGTTTACAAAAGCAACAGAAATTTAACTGTTTAGAAAAATAAGAATGTCGAGAAGAAAGAGTATTAACCTTAAAGATATCTATTTGATAGTTCTTGTACATTTTTTAGTTATCAAATATATATATATATATATATATATATATATATATAAAGGTGTCCCAAAATTAACGCAAGATGCCATTTTTGCAGTAAATTGTTGGAAACCCTGAAAAAAGAACAATTTGACAGCTGAGAGTTAAGGGTTAATAAAAATGGAACATCAACAAGAGGATGCTGATCTTTAGAGCAAACTCATCCTAAGCAATGAAGCACATTTTCAACTTGATAGCTTTGTTAATCGCCGAAATTACCGTGTTTGGGAGAACCCACATGTGATTATCGAAAACAAATGCACCCACAACTGTTTGGTGCGGATTTTGGGCTGGAGGCATCATTGGACCATACTTTTTTAAAAATGAGGCTGGTCAAGCAGTAACTGTTACTGGTGCTCGATACCGCGACATGAAAACACAGTTCTTTCTGCCGAAATTGGATGCTATTGATGTGGTTTCAACAAGACGGTGCCACATGCCATACATCCAGTGAAACTTCAATTACTGCATGAGACATTTCCTGGTCGTGTACTCTCTCGTTTCGGTGATCAGAATTGGCCCTCTAGATCGTGTGATTTAACACCATTCGATTTCTTGTTATGGGGTTATTTGAAGTCAAAGGTCTATGTCAACAAGCCCACAACCACCCGTGCATTACAAGAGGAAATTAAACGCTGCGTCAACGAAATTCAGCCACAATTATGCAGAAAGGGCATGAAAAATTTCGACAAAAGAGTGCGTATGTGCCAGCAAAGCCGTGGAGGCCATTTGCCCGATGCCATAAATAACCTTACCCTATGTACTTTATGATTCATTGAAAATAACAATCTATAGACTAAAAAGTGTGTTTTCTTTTTAATGCAAACCTTGCGTTCATTTTGGGGCACCCTTTATATATATATTTACACACATCAATAACAAAAAGATACCGATTTACTACACTTAATTAAGGTTTTTAGTTGAGATAAAAAAGTCAATGGCACGAGCGGAATTCGAACCCACGATCTTCGGCTAGATACGCCGCTGCTCTACCACTTGAGCTATCGTGACCTCGATCCACTCGGAAACTAACTTCCCATCTCAACCGCATCTNAGTATACTTCATTTAAATTCATTAAATTCACTAATTTCGTGGTCCGCTTGACCAATTAATATATTACAATTAATTAAGGTTTTTAGTTGAGATAAATGTCATTTGTCGCCGAGAATCCAATCCAATTACACGACATTTGAAAAATGGCAAAAAGGAGGGAAAAATCAAAAGGTGGGGTTGAGATGGGAAGTTGGTGTCCGAGTGGATCGAGGTCAAGATAGCTCAAGTGGTAGAGCAGCGGCGTATCTAGCCGAAGATCGTGGGTTCGAATCCCGCTCGTGCCATTGACTTTTTTTATCTCAACTAAAAACCTTAATTAATTGTAATATATTAATTGGTCAAGTGGACCACGAAATTAGGGAATTAAATACCGATTTACGTTCAAATCAACTACTTAGGACTATGCCTAGGCAGCAAACTGATGTGGAATCACCACTTAAGGGACAACAACTTTACGAAGACTTGGACAACTAGGAAGAAGTCTAGGACCGAAACCCGTGTCCTTTGAATATACCAAGGTAACATGGTACTATGGAGTTCGGTCGTGCCATCAATCGTCAAAACTTCTTACTACGTCACCACCCACCGCTTCCTCAACGTGCCTTTTGTCAACGAACTGATCCGTTCCAGATTCAAAAGTTTCATATTTACCTCTCGATTCATCCTAACCCTATCAAGTCCTGTATACACTCCCATCCTGAGAACGCCACTTCGTCGATGGTCTCCAGACCTCCATGTCCCTTATTCCGTTATTCTGAGTGCCAGCATGGTGAGTGGCCAAACCCCTAAGTCTGAAGGTCCAAAATAGTCATAGTAAACTTTTCTAGATTAGTTTTGGGTAGACAGGATTTCAGTCCTAGAAGTCTTCCTAGTTGTCCACGTCTTCTGTAAAGTTGTCTCTAAAGTGGTGATTCCAGTTTGCTGTCTAGGCATAGTCTTAAGAAGATTATTTGAATGGATGTCGGTATCTCTTTCTTGTCAATGTACAGTGGAGAGCAAGATTGTTTCTTCAATGTAAACGTACGCTGTATTTTTCTTCATTCAGTCTTGTCCTCCACTTTTTGCACTAGTGTTCGATAAGCTCAAGGTGTTCTTCGATGTTGGAGGGTTCGAGTTACGTACAAAATAGGGGTATTGGCCGTACAGGTGGTGATTTCCGAGAATTCGTTGCCGCTTCTCACTCTGAAGCAGTGATAAGTTAAATACGAGTCCAAAATAAGGTATTAAAAAAAATACAATAACGAAATATGTTGAAAGGTTTGATTATGACTCAATGAGCTCGATGTATCAACACATTATCACTGCCATGGAGTCGTTTAGAATAATTAGAACAAAAATTGCTTATAATAAATCAAGCTAACAAGTGGACGTTATTGTTTGTTGTAATTGACAATTACCATATCCGGATTTAGTTTGAACAGCGTGTAAAGCGCCGTCGGATCTGACTAATGGCCACTACTTTGACTACTTCGACCGTTCATTTATCAAACTCAGGTGTAAGCAATCGTAATTGCGTCGTTATTTTTCTAGGAGTGACGTTTTCTGGACTGGCGGCCTTATTAATTTCTTCATTTACACGAGTAACTCGACTTGGGGGCGTAATGCCGCGATATGAACGGCCTCACGTTTCCTTTGACAAGATACAATCTCCGGTATTTGTTATTTATGCAGTTCAGTAACAACGTGTTATTAATTCTTTTTTTTTTCTTTCCTGGAGGGAGTCGTGTTGAACTTCGACATTTAAAAGAGATATTTCATCCCGTGGTGTGGTCCCGCGTGGTGTTGGCTATAAAACACACTCAATTAGAAAAAAAAGAAAACACCGTGTAAACCTACGCTAACCTAAAATTTACAATCGTGCAATACATAATACCAAATATGTACTACATATCGCCGTAGATAAAACATACTAGCGTTTATGACAAATTCATAAAGATCCTAAACAATATTTTTTTTATTATCTCTCTCACCACAGTATGTGCCTACTCCTTCACTATTTCCTCTTTTTCTTTTTCTTTTTCTTTCTATCAATAATTGTACTTATACACTCTCTCCCTCACAATATTGTACGTGTACTCAACTAATTAAGAATAACTTCGTAAAACATAATAATGATTTACATGTATATTTTGTTTTCCTCTTTCTCTCCTTTTTTTCTTGCGATTTTCTTTACTTTTTATCAGTACCTTCTTAACTATGTTTTTCATCATATATCGTACACTATCTCTCTCTCTCTCTAGATTTATATATATTTCGCTCTCGCCCAATCCGCCTCTCTCTCACTCTTTCTCTCACACTTTTTTTTCACCCTGTCTCTTTCTATCTCTTTCCCCTTTCTCTTTGTTTTTCTGTATTTCTATNCTCTCTCTCTCTCTCTCTCTCTCTCTCTCTCTCTCTCTCTCTCTCTTACAAACACTCATTATTTTGCACATGTTTCACTCCCTCTCTTTTTATTCCTCTTTCTTTTCTCCTCTCTTTTTCTCTTACCCTCTTTGCATGTTTCTCTCTCTCTCTCTCATATTCTGTGTTCTTCTCTGTCTCTTTCTATCTCTTCCCCTTTCTCTTTCTGTTCTATGTATCCGACTGTTTTTCTGTCTCTCTCTCTCTCTCTCTCTCTCTCTCTCTCTCTCTCTCTCTCTCTCTCTCTCTCTCTTTCTTTCTCTAAAACACTCAATCTTTTGCTTATTTTTTACACCCTCTCTTTTTATTCCTCTTTCTTTTTTCGCTCATTTTTCTCTTTCTCTCTTTGCATGTTTCTCTCTCTATCTCTCTCAATCTCTGTTCCTCTTTGTCTCTTTCTATCTCTTCCCCGTTCTCTTTCTCTTATATGTAGCCGACAGTCTTTCTGTCTGGCTCTCTCCCTCCCTCTCCCTCTTTTTCTTCGTCACACTCTCTCTCTCTCTCTATTACTCAATTACAATACATTTAGTATAATCCTTCCCTTTCAACATTCACTTTTATTAATTTTTTTTTCACTTATTACAACTTTTATAGCGTTCTTACACGCACTTCTCTCTCTTGTATGTCTTCGACTCTCTCCTCTCTTTCTCTCTCTCACTCTCTCTCTCACTCTCTCTCTCTCTCTCTCTCTCTCTCTCTCTCTCTCTTTCACCTCTCCGACACCTGCAATTGCAGAATGATAACAGCTTAGAAAGAGCGAGAATCAGAAAGAAAATTCCGTAAAGAAGAGGATCAAGAGAGAAATAACACATAACCATTATACAGGAGTATGTTGAAATGAAATCTCGGATATATAAACACCATTTCAGATATGAACACAAAGAGAAACATAAAAGATTAAGGCAAAGCATCCATCGAATAAAAATGCCCGAAAGGAAAAACGTTTAAACACAAGAAAGAAAGATGTTAGAACTATAAATTTAAATATGTATAATTAGTTTATGGACGACATGTCAACTACTGTATCATTTCTCCTTTATGAACTCCCCCATTTAAAAATACTACCTTAGAAAATTTGAAATTGGAGTTAAAAATTTTAATTTCTTCACTTTGAATAGGTTAATTAACATAGTTTATATTTCTAGGGGGGGATTTTTAAAAATTTTAAACGGTAAAAAACACATTAAAGGCGAAAATCGTTTCCAGGGCAGGATCGGCTATTGACCGTAAAGCTGGTAGCCCACATAACATTTTAAAAGCGACTAAAAAGCAAATTGTTCGTGTTATGTCACAGCCCATGGGCTAGATTTTCCGTTTTGGTTGTAACGCTCTTTAAAAATTAAATGCCACCTAAAGCAGTCCTATTTATAATTGTCGATGAAGGGGAATTTTAAAATCACTCTGTTAAACTTTTTAAACTTTTCTCACTTGTCTATCTTATTGTTACAGAATTGAAATTAATAGATTAAATAATCCTGCAATAGGTTGGAGTAATAATTTAAATAATTGATAAATGAATATTTAGCGTTAACACGTATTTCATTGAGTTACCATCACGAATTGACCATTTCTCTTTTATCGATTTTGTCACTTTACTTCCCTAAACCGATAAGGATATAGGTCTGTGTTTGACTTTCGCGGTGAAAAACCGATCGATAATCCTTAAGATGTTAAAAGTTTGCCCGCGGTGTTTGCGCAAGGTGTGGTAATGACCGAGGCGCTTTGAGAGATTACACACTCGATATTAAGTCGACGGTATCAATTGCAATGAACAAATATATAAGATAATACCAGCGAGGATAGACGGACCCAGACATGCGACCAACCGGGGCCCTTTGACCAAACTTTCAGATCTTATGGAACGGTTTACAGCATTATTAAAAGAACAACGCTCAGTATTTAACAACTCTTCATTGTTCTGTTTAAACTTTGAACTGTACTTTTCCAGACATGATTCCACTAATTGTTGTTATGTCTGTTATAGTTTCCTTTCCGGACCCGCATCGGGCGTGAATCAAACCCATCTGTATTGGCGGAACATTTCATATTTAATAACTATCTTCCTCCTTTCTTCTTAATGGTTTTTAAATTGTATTTGGAATCCTTTTAATAAGAGCAGTGCCGAAGCAGAAAAAATGATTAATGACTATTACGAAACTCGTTGAAACGTTGAAAAAGCAAAGATGTTGTATGTCAGTCACACACACACACACACACACACACACACACACACACACACCACAATCACTTATTCACACAAAATAAAATCCGCTGGTAATGAAGAAATTTTGGAGAGATAGATACAGACAGACAAGCAAACAGACTGACAGATAAAGAGAGAGAGGGAGAGGGAGAGGGAGAGGGAGAGAGAGAGAGAGAGAGAGAGAAGGAGAGAGGTTGAGAGAGAAAATGGGAGAGAGGAGTTAAAGAAAGAGAGAGACGACTGTTCGCCAAATCTAAATTTAAATACATATACATATAACAAAAACAATACAAAAATTTAAATAAAACATTTACAAAAAAGAAGACAAGGAAGAACGTTTGGATCTTTTAGTCTTATCTTTAATAATTTCACCGTTACTTGAATAAGCTACATGACATTGATGAGATTTTCCTTTGCGACAATTTTTTTTCTAGTTTTAACCTTTTCTTAATAATCGGTACCTTACTTGTTTCTTCTTAAAACTCTCTTTACCTTATGCAGGAAGTTAAGTGTCCGGATTTGCATCTGTTTATCGTTTTTGTTTATTTCATTTTCTTTCTGCTAAACATATGCCATTGAAAATGACTTGCCTGAACAAAGAATAAAAATTGATGGCGCAGTGAGGAAACATAATATATAACTTTCTATAATTAATTATTTTGGACCTTTTCCGTTAATATGCCTCCGCAGCACTCGCGCTCGTTGATAGGGATCGAGACAAAAGTCAGGTCTCTGAGCTTCCGCTCCTGTCCTATGTTGTCTTATGTTTTGAGTCATGGTGTATGGTTATATACCTTTGTATTCTATCTGTTGTACTGTAATTGTAGGTATTGGTGTATTTTATTGTATACCAGTTGTCAAAGAGTTCGGTGTTAAATAAAATGAACCTTCCGGCACTATACGACGCTGTCAAAACCAAGGAATCGACAGTTCGTTTCCTTCAGGAATAGGGCCTTCTTCAACAAGCCGTGCGATGTTTAGGAGGACACAACGCGAGACTGCATTTGACAGGATCGGGTGACAAGTGGAGGTGCGACAAACGTGGGTGCAAGGCGGGAATGGCGTTAAGAAGTATCTAACTGGCTCAAGACTGCCATATTCTACTATCGTGCTGTTCATATACGCTTGTGCATACGAAATAGCAAGCGTTAAATTTTGTGAAAGAGAGTGTAACACGTTCGTTGATTGGTGCAACTACATTCACGAAGACTGTTCGAACTCTATTTTTCGTAGACATTGGAACATTGGTGGCCCCAATTGCACTGTGGGAATTGATAAATCGCTGTTTTCGTGCCGGAAAACCAACCCCGGGAGAATCTTAGCAAAGCAGTGGTTTTTAGGTGGCATTTGCCGCGAAACGAGAGAAAGTTTTCTAGTCGCCGTTACGGACAGATCAGCCGCCACTCTCATCCCCATACTTCGGGATCGGATCGCTGCTGGGTCTGTCAACATCACAGATCCCAGGATTCTAGTTTCCGCCATATGACAGTGAACTACTCTCTCAATTTTGTGACCTGACCACCCGTGCACATACTCAGTCCATTAAGAGTGCAAGGGGAAAAGCAAAGGCGAGGAACAAATGGCAGTGGGGTAATAGCCGAAGTTTATTGGACTCCGGTCTATGTGAATTTATATGGCGCCAGTCATGTACGGCAAGAATTATACATGTTTTCGAAGACATCCTTAGTGGAATAGATGAATTTTGGCCCCCAGGGGCTCAAATGTGATTTCCTTTATTACCAATTTATACTCTTAACAATTATTACACGAATTATCTAAAACAAAATGTTTCAGTATTTATGATTTCCTTTAAAGAAGGATATGTCACATTAAGGGAAAAGGCCATTATTTTTAATAAAAAAGGATATCTTAGGTATTATGTTGATCTATATGTTAGCGTCTCACATGTACAAAAATATAAAAAATATGTTATTATCTATCCCACATTTCACGCTTGGTAGCGGCAGTAAAGTCTTCGGGTCTCTAGGAGCCATCTTTTGTTTAATATAGACTCGAGGACCTGCCGTGGTGAGCGAGATCGGCCTGCAATTCGAGGGTTGTTGACTGGGGTCTTAACTTTTTTCCTGATCGGTACGACGATGGCCTCCTTCCATTGGTCTGGTTATCTTCCACTGTCTTACATCTCGTGGTACATCTTCCTTCAGTAGGCGACGTTTTGCCACCTTCGACAGATGGCTGAGGATTTCATTTGGGACCCCATCGATTTATCTTTTAAAACATTTAGGTTTTCTTCAAGCTCGGCCGTCGCGAGGAGTTTGTTATATACCTCGTCTGTGACGCTAGGGAAATCCAGTATAACCTGTTCAATTCGGCGATTCTCACGTTGGAATCTTTATGGGTAGGAATGAACATTCCAGACTGCTGCATAATGTTCTGCGAGCAAATCAGCTACTCAATTCGGTTCAGTGGTTGCTTTATCACCTAACATACCTGATAGGTGTCGTGTTTCTCTTATCTGCTATTAGGTGTACCCTATTCCATATTTGTGCCGGGGGAAATCAATGTTTAATCCGAACACATGTTGTTCAATGGATGGTTTCTTTTTTTGGTGGATTGCAGTTCTTTGCTTTTTATAATCCACCTGGTTGTCAATCGTAGGTTGCCTCTTAAACTTTTTGAATGGTTTTTTACTTGTTAGCAGATTTGCAAGTCTCGGTCCACCAAGGCACCCTGTATATTCTCACAGGACTGTTCAGGGTTTTTTTAAATTTCTTCAGTGATGATTCGACATCGCGACCACTCATCTCTGGCAGTTTCAGGGCATTCTAGAATTTCGTCCAGTCGGCTTTTTTTATGTTGTACCTAATAGCGGGTATCTAATGCGTCGTAGGATGGAACTTTCGATGATGATTGGCACATGATCGCTACCGTAGTCGTTTTTAATGTATGCATTCCATAAGAGGCTAGCAGCAGTAGACGGAGAAGCAAAGCTCAGGCAGCAACTTCGGCGATTTGTCTGAAACTTTTTGTAACCAATTAAATGTAGGACAGAAGGCCTTCCGACATTCGCCGATTAAAGGGTGCCACTAAAGGTAAACCTCCCCCTATCTGAACCCTGGGGCGCCGGGGTTAGGAATAAGAGAGAGGTTAGTGTGGGGACGGGTTGTTACGGGAATGAAAGGTAGGGTTATGTAAGGGGATGGGGAGTTCGGCCACCAGTTACGGCGGGTACTGGATATTGTCCAACATAAAAATATAACAAGGTTTAACATTATTAATAAAAAAGAGTTCTAAGAGACATGTAAAACCACTCGCGGGTTAAGTCAGCATTTTTCTTCTTCTCTAGACTTCTTCATTATTGAACACTGATTAAATGATCTTTCCAATACTGTCGATAATACTGCGTCAGGTTAAAAATTTGCAACTGTTTCTTTCATTTTTTAAAATTCAGAATTTTCATTTTCAGCTATGACTATTTTTAATTTATACACATCGCGCTGAAAAGACACGATAAAAGTATTAATTGTCCAGTGATTTAATGTTTAAAGACCGATTTAAATACCAAAGGATAGCCTGCAATTTTAAAGTGATTTAACTTTTAAATGTCATTCATAAGTGCTCACCGAATTATAGTTATTATCTGGTGGAAAATACTATTAATTCTAATTTTCATATATGTTTTCAACGAGTAAACAATAAAAATATATATTAATTAATAATGGGTAAGGGGGGTTCTGACCAAAGTGAATCCTCCTCCTCTTCACCCTTCGTTGACGCATAACGTTATAAATTACAGTTCATAGACAATTTAAAAGTTAAATGCCTAGAAATTGATAGATTTTTTTCAACAGCAATTTAATTTTAAAAACTCGTTCAATGATTGTACAAGTTTTGGCAGAGGTTCCAGACATGTAGTCGCATAGGAATTATTAAAATGGCTATGGAATACCTACAGTTTTTTTGCTTTAACAGCCCATCCAATTTTTTATACAACTTTATCAACAATTAAACAATTAAATTCTAAGTTAATGTGGACTGCGATCACTGATTAGGGCGTCCGACTCGCATCTGGCTCGCTCGCGGTTCTGGGTAAGAATCCACCCACATCCCATGGAATTTTTAATTGAAACAATAATTATTTAAAAATAAAATGGCTTGTCCTCTCATCGACACCCGACGGGTAGTTGGAAGTTAAGCCCTCTTGTATGACAGAACTTTACTTTTTGAATTACAATGTTATTCCTTTTATGTGAGTGATTTAATTTTTAAATGTCCACAAAATTGGTTTAGGAGGTGCAACATTGTTCCATGCCATCATCTAATTCTTCTTTTTTACAAGGGATTTAATGTTTAAATAGCACAGAGAAATACGAAGCTGAACCTCTTGTTTTATCAGTGATTTAATTTTTAAAAATCCTTTAAATAATCGAACCCACCCCTCATGTTTTCCATCGTATCACATTTACCATTTAAAATTTAAATGCCCTTTTTAAATACCTGTATTCTGAAAGAATATAGTTATTATGTAATCATTGAAAGCGAATTAATTAATTTACAGGTAGAATGATTATAGGATTTTAATTATTTTTTTTAAATTTTTAATAAAATAATAGCAAAAATTAACAATTAATGCATTGTATGGTAGCCAAGTAGTAGAGTGGGGGAATTATGTTATGACGAGGAATTTTAGCACACTTTTCTTATACACACTCAGTGAATACACCCAGTACAAAATACAGTTTTGAGTGCATTTAAAAATTAAATGCCCAGTTAAATCAAACGTTTTGTACAAGGGATTTAATGTTTAAATGCCCAAGTGAAATACTAAACCGAATCTCTTGTTTTATAAGAGTTATTTAATTTGTAATATCCATTAAATAAACGATATCCATAAAAAATTAAATGCCTTTTTAAATGCTTATATTCCGAAGGAGTACAGTAATTACGTAATTATTAAAAGCCCGTTAATTAATTTATATTTAGAATAATAATATGAAATAATTAATTTTCTAATTGTTTTATTAAATGACATAAAAAATTAATTTTAATTTTTAAAATGCAGATAAAACTGTATTTTGAGTGTGTGTTTGAAATGAGTGAGTGGGGATGAGCAAAGGCAGCTACGTAATATCCTTCGTCCTAATATCCTTCCCTCACTCCCCCTCTTTTCTATTGTACAATACTTCCATTAATTATTAATGTTTATCGTTTTTGTATGTCATTTAGTAAAACAATTAAAAAATTAATTTTCCCATATTATCATTGTAAATATAAATTAATTAGTAGGCTTTATTAATTACGTAACCACTGAATTCTTTAGGAATGTGGGTATTTAAAAAGGCATTTAATTTTTAAATGCCAAGTACGTCCACTTTGAAAACTGTACTGGTACGTTTGCAGGTCGTTTATTTAGTGGATATTTAAAATTTAAATCACTCTGATAAAACAAGAGATTCAGCTTAGTATTTAACTGGGGTATTTAAATATTAAATCCCTTGTATAAAACGTGTGATGTAAACATGGGATTTAATTTTTAAATTGAACTACAATCGTATTTTAAATTGGATGGATTGACTGACTGGGGATGAGAAAAGGGCAGCTACGATCTTGAATTTAATTGTTTTAAGGATTGATTTAATTTTTAAATATTCAGCAAATATTCAAGTACCACAACAATTTATTTGAACGCCGCTATACTTCATCATGTAATCAGACTGGCATTTAAAAATTAAATGCCTGTTTAAAAACCTTTATGCAAAAGTAGTACAGTAATTATGTCATAAAAGCCTATCAACTAATCTCATGACATTTCAGTGATAAGCAAAAAACCAAAACAGTAACTATTAATGATTGTATTGTACGGGAGAAAATTGGGGAAGTGGGGGAAGGATATCAGGACGTAAGATGTATGCCGTCCTTTCCCCCCTCCTTTAATTCACCCAGTTTAAAGTTCACTTTTATCTTTACTTTAAAAATTAAATCCCCAGTTAAATCAATCCTATTCAATGGATTTAATGTTTTAATACCTCAGTAAAATACTAAGGTGAATTTCTTGTTTAATCAGAGTGATTTAATTTTTAAATACGCCTTGAATAACTAAGAAACCATGCCACAAGTGCAATTTTTCAGTTGTAATCGCATTTGGCATATAAAAATTAAATAGCGATTTAAATGCCAATATTGCGAAAAAAGCAAAGTTATTACGTATTTATCAAAAGACCAAAAATTAATTTAGATCATGAGTGATAATAAGAATTTAATTATTTTTTTAAATTGTTTTACTAAATGGCAAAAAAACGTACACAACAAAAATGAACTGGTAATGGATGCAGAAGAGTGGGGGTAAATATTAGGACGACGCTGTCCTTTTCTCATCCCCACTCTGTCAATCTATCCAGTTTAAAATACAATTGTATCCTTCATTTAAAAATTAAATCCCATGTTTAAATCACCGAGGGGATTTAATATTTAAATACCCCAGTGAAATACTAAGCTGAATCTCTTGTTTTATCAGAGTGATTTAAATTTTAAATATCCATTAAATAAACGAGTAATAACGTAACACCATAGTTTTCAAAGTTATCATATTTGGCATTTAAAAATTAAATTTCTTTTTAAATACCTACATTCCTAAAGAATACAGTAGTTACGTTATTAAAAGCCCATTAATTAATTTATAGTTACAATAATAATATGGGAAAATTAATTTTTTAATTTTTTTACTAAATGGCATACAAAAACCGGTAAACATTAATTATTAATGAAAGTATTGTGCACTAGAAAAGTGGCGGAGAGGCGGCAAGGATATTAGGACGAAGGATAGTACATAGGTGCTCATTCCCACTCACTCATTTCAAAGACATTCAAAATACCGATTTATCTGCATTTTAAAAATTAAATCCCCAGTTAAATCTGTTCTTTTTTGCAAGGGTTTTAATGTTTACATGGCCTAGTGAAATAATATGCTAGAATCTCTTGTATTATCAGAGGGATTTAATTTTTAAATAACCATTACATAAGCGTGTAACCAACCTACCACTACAGATTTCCATGTGATCATATTTGCCATTTAAAAATTAAATGTCTTTTTAAATGCTTCTATTCCGAAATAGTACAGTAGTTATGTAATTATTAAAAGACCGTTGTTTAATTGATATCTAGAGTGATAATGTGACATATTTAGTTTTTTAATTTTTTAATAAAAAAACAATAAACATTAATTATTTATTAATAAAAGTATCATTGTACAATAGAAAGGGGCGGAGTGGGGGAAGGATTTCAGGACGATGGATAGTAGTACTTTTTCCCATCCCCACTTACTCATTTCACATATACTCAAAATACAGTTAGATCTGAGATTTAAAAATTAAATGCCCAGTTAAATCAATCCTCTTTTACAAGGATTTTAACGTTTAAATACCTCAGTGAAATTCTAAGCTGAATTTCTTGTTTGTTCTGAGTGATTTAATTTTAAATACTCATTGAATAATTGGGAAACCACCAATACGATTTTCCGTGTCCATATTTGGCATTTAAAAATTAAATGCCTTTTAAAATATCTATATTCTATCTATTTTAAATAACTATGTTTCATTTTTGTATGTAGGAAGTAATGTTTAAATCCCCTAGTGAAATACTAAGCTAATTCCTTGTTTATCGGAGTGATTTAATTTTTAAATTTCCATACTATAATCGAATATAAAAATTAAATGATCATTCAAATGCCTTGACTTTGGTATATTTTCATCGTGATTGTATATTTATGAAATGACCAATAACAATTTCACTCATGTATTAATTATCGTAATATATATATTTTTTTTAATAGTTTTAATAAATGTCTATAAACAAACAAAAGTTAACTATTATTGGATTTTTGCACAGTAGAGAAGCATTTCAGGACGAAGAATATAGGCTTCCCTTTCTCCCCTTGATGATTAATCAATAATAATTAATTAGATAATAATTATTATTCATCCTGTTTAACGCGCATTTTTACGAACAATTTAAAAATTAAATCCCCTGTTAAATTTATGTTTTCAAAAGGAATTTAATGTTTAAATATCCAATAAATAGGATTAGATTTAATTAAGAATTTAGATTAATTAGAACTTGGAAACCTTGCACCCCCCATTTACGGATCAGACATATAATTAGAAATAGCATTTAAAACTTAAAGGCCTATAGAAATACCGTTTTAATCGCGAAGTTTCTTTTTGTATGTGGTGATAAGTAACCGTTAATCGATAATTATTCAGAAATCATGAAATGCCATCTGGTGTGACGTAGGTTTCAGAAAAACATTTTCTTTATCGTGCCAACGTTTCGATCTTTATTGACATCATCTTCAGGGCCTGGGATTTACAAACATTGTTTACATTTAACAAATACATATAGGATATGGAAAAAAGTGAATTTATACAATGCAAAATATAGATATATTATTTTTTTAATTCAATTTTTTCCACATCCTATATGTATTTGTTAAATGTAAACAATGTTTGTAAATCCCAGGCCCCGAAGATGATGTCAATAAAAGATCGAAACGTTGGCACGATAAAGAAAATGTTTTTCTGAAACCTACATCACACCAGACCGCATCTCACGATTTCTGAATAATTTTCTTTTCATAGTTATTTAAATGTCAAATGACTATTAAAAATGTTACCCTTGGAATTAGTGAATAATACAACCGCAAATTTTAGTTTAAAATACTTTAATTAGCAATTTAAAAATTAAATACCCATTTAAATAGGTAGTTTTACTGCGGTTTATTTTTTAATTGTCCAGAAAATAATTCACTGCTGCCACCGTTCTTGGACACTATATAATATATTTTTCTTCTAATGAATCTTAGCAAACGTTACTTTTTTAAAAATTGTCCTAGATTAAAAACAAAACAATAACAAAAATGTTGAATCAATAAGTTTTATTGAAGTGATAAGAGAGTGGGGACAAATTGCTCTCGTTCTGTTTCTCCCTTTCATTTGCCCAATCCGTCCAATCTAAAACACAGTTTCAACTTTAAAATTTAAATTCCCAGTTCACTGCGTTGGCAATTTTTTTTAAATTTTTAAATACCCATTAAATAGAGCAGTATTTGAATCAATAGGCGTTGAAAATTAACCCCCAATTTAAAAAAATTTACAATTTAAAAAATTAATGATTATTCGGAAATCATGAGATGNAGTATAATCTACATTGAATTTACTTATTCAGAAATCGTGAGATGCGGTCTGGTGTGATGTAGGTTTCAGAAAAACATTTTCTTTATCGTGTCAACGTTTCGATCTTTATTGAGATCATCTTCAGGGCCTGGGATTTACAAACATTGTTTACATTTAACAAATACATGTACGATGTGGAAAAAAGTGAATTTATACAATACAAAAAAATATTTTTTTATATTTAATCAAAGTATTTCTACTCACTCAAAATGTTTGTTTTCTGCTAAAAAATGCTTTGATTGAATATAAAAATATTTTTTTTTGCACTGTGTAAATTCAATTTTTCCACATCCTACATGTATTTGTTAAATTTAAACAATGTTTGTAAATCCCAGGCCCTGAAGATGATCTCAATAAAAATCGAATCGTTGGCACGATAAAGAAAATGTTTTTCTAAAACCTACGTCACACCAGACCACATCTCACGATCTCCGAATAATCATCGACTTAGGTCACTAATCACCACACATTAAAAAATTAAATGTCTTTTTAAATGTTTTATAAAAACCTCTATCATTTAAACTAGAACTTTACAAGGAATTTAAAAATTAAATAGCTATTTGATTTCTTAAATAAATCATGTGTTTTGTAGATGTGATCGATCGTTTAAATGCCCACTATATGCTGAATAAACTATTAAAAATAACAAAAAAATAAATAAATGAATTTATTAAACTTTATACAATTTTGTTTTATACAATTGAATTTTCAATAGAAAATCGACAACAGTCCGTTTACAATGTTGGTGGTTTCATCTAATAAATGCGCATACATCGTAAATAAATAACAAAGGAATATATTTTATTTTAAACTTACAGATAAAATCTCTAACGTTTTAATGTAACAACAAATTCTTTACTCGAAAGGTCTTTAAACTGTTATTTAAGGAAATTCAAATTATTGTCTCAATTTTGTTAATATTTAAGTATCCATACATCAATTACTTTTGAAATAAAAATTATGGCGGAATACAACTTCTTCATAACTCGTGTCCCACACGAAAATACATTTGTAATGTCAATTTAAAACGCATTTTCAATGTTTATGGGGATTTAAAAATTAAATGTCTATTTAAATCCCTAGTTAAATCGTTTTTGATGGATTTAATTAATTTGTAAATAATCATTTGATAGCCAAATTTGTGACAAATGAGAAGGATCATCGTATTTGGTAGAGGGCCATCTTGGCATGGGTTCCAGGCACATAGAGAACCGTAGAGCAGGTATAAAAGGTGGGAACAGAGAAGTTGATAAGACAGCGAAGTTGGCCACGACGAGACGACATGATCCCATCGACGCTGCACCAGACAACGCAAGTGCCTTATCCATCCTTAAATCTTTATTGGAACGAATTTATTTATTAGTGAAAATGAAGTGGCCAGACCCCTCGATTCCCGAGGATTATCCCCACGATTGAATGAGATGTATGTTGTACGTCGTTATTTAATGACTTGAATGAAACGTGAGAATGAAAAAGAACTTATTTGAATCAATGTAGTGATTGAACGTAATTTATTAGTATGGGAGGAGAGGGTAGTAATATGGAGTACTTTGGCCCAGAGTGAAAGAAGTTTGGTGTGTGAATATAATTTATTAGCCTGAATGAATGTACTTTTTTTCTCCAGTCGCCCAGAAAAATATCGAGTTATCTGGGGCACTATTAAAGCTAACCTGGCTAACTTGTTTGTAATCGTACTTTTTTTTTATTGTATACGTGTCATTTGTATATTTATTGTATGTATATTTTGATCATTGATCTAGGAGGCCCTGACGTAGAGAGGTTGGCTTTGTAACTTTAAGAAAGAAAATAAAATAATTTCAATAAATTACCTTCCATTATTTGTTGGTAATTTTTGTTGCTTGTTTATGAAGGAATAATGATTTAAATAAGTGTATTTTTTGATGATACGTATGTATTTGTATCGTTGTGGTTTCAGGGCCACCGGCCCCACTCCCTCATGCAAAACTCTTAAAATTCCTTTCTGTATGTTTCATCAGCGATTTAATGTTTAAAATAGAATTATATAAAACATTTACTTTCGTTTACTGTGTATGTTTATGTCAATAAAGAAATTTACAGCATTCGCATAATATGGTATAATGAATAGAATTCAAATTAATTTATTTAATGAAAGCTATAAAAGTGTACAAAAACAATTAGCTTTTTTAATGAACTGTTATTACAGTTTAAAAAAAGCCCATTAGAAGTTTATCGATGGTCCTACCCCTATTCAAATATTTCAGAGAGATCAATTAAATGCAAATAGAAAATTTTCAAAAGGCTATGCCGAAGGTGAGAAAATATCCTTCCGTTCCTTTTTTCCCCGACGGCGTTTAATTGTTTAAATTGACCCCGAGCCCTTTCAAAATGATAATGAATAGTGGTGGGGCTGTAAAATATTTTATAGGGCGAATAAGGGACGGCTATAAGTTCGGGCCGTAATTATCCCGGGAGCCCAAGGAGGTCCCGGGCCAACCCGGCCTTTCTCGGAATCCGTCTCAGGGGAAACAGGTATTAATTGAAGAGGGACTTTATCGCCTTGCGGGCTTATCTGCCCTGGAAGCGCTAAACGTTTTGTCCGTCTTGGCACCACGGTGACGTCCGGGGGGGGGAATCTAGGAAAATAACATGGATATAAACTTCACCTCACCCTACATCGATAACTGATTACAGGTTATTTTTAACTCTTAACTCAAACTACATAAACATTCAGGTTTTTTTTGAATATGGCAGATTTTAACTTATCCTTTCAAATCAAAATCTGTTTTACTTAAGCACTATCTGAAGTAGCCATAGATGGACGAACTTGAAAACCTCCGAGTGTTGATACATTTTTGAAGACTGCCGTATATTGTCTCCAGCTTGATATCCCTGAGTAGGCCAGTGCTAATTTCCTATGATACATTGATTATGGTCGACAGTGCTCTACTTCCTGGCAGAGTGCAATATGCCACAAGTAAGTCCGAATGGGCTTCAGTTATAATTGGTTAGATGAATGTAGTTTTTCACTTTTGTAGAGAACCAATATCAATGAAAAGGCAATCGTCCTATTACTACTTCCCCGCATTGTACTGCAGGCAATCTACAGGTCTAGTTTGGAAGTTACTTGTCAATTTGATTCACTTATCCATTAACATGCACAACGTCGCAATATGTTATGATCATGACACATCATTATACGTCCTGTACGACATTGACAGATAACCGCCACCATTGTTCATAATGTCTTATGCACACGAGTGGTCTAAGTACGTGTAGGATGCAGGACAATAATGCTTGACCTACTGTACAGGAGAATCTTCCGAAGTTCCTGTACAAGATGAGAAAGATCCGGCTTAAAATTGTATGTCCGGAGTAGGGAATTCGACTTATCTTTCGAATGCCTGACGATGGTGGGATCGAAGAAGCTATAGTTGAGGTAACAAAATAGACAATTAAAAATTCAAAGTTCATTTGATTATTCAGAAATCGTGAGATGCGGTCTGGTGTGATGTTGGTTTCAGAAAAACATTTTCTTTAGCGTGCCAACGTTTCGATCTTTATTGACATCGTCTTCAGGTCTGGGATGTACAAACATTGTTTAAATTTAACAAATGCATGTAGGATGTGGAAAAAAGTGAATTTATACAATGCAAAAAAATATTTTTTTATATTCAATCAAAGTATTCCTATCAATTTAAACAATGTTTGTAAATCCCAGGCCCTGAAGATGATGTCAATAAAGATCGAAACGTTGGCACGATAAAGAAAATGTTTTTCTGAAACCTACATCACACCAGACCGCATCTCACGATTTCTGAATAATTATCGACCAATGGTCACTAATCACCACACAGTTCATTTATGAGTTTGTCTCTTCTACAAAACAAAACATCATAAAAACAATAGTTTTAATTCAATTATGTCTGCATAAAGTAAAAATAAAATAGTCAGATTTATTTTTCTTAACTTAGCTAACTTCTATTGGGAGTTTAAATTTAAATTTAAAACAATAAAGCTTGAAAAATAAATAAGAAAAAAATAGTTATTTGGCAACTAAAAAGATACTTGTACTGTTACCAACATTAAACAAACTGTACGAATTAAAAATATTATTTTTTAACAATAATAAGGGATCTTTATTAGCTTAACTATCTTAGGATATGTAGGGAAATGTTGTTCGATGTGTCTCGCTTCTATATAGAGAACTATACAGAGAACATGTTGGAATGCCACCCGGTATAAGAATTCTTAATTTTCAGCTCAGCTAAGTATATAGGAAGGTTATTTCTTCGATTTATCCAGCGTCCGAGGTCGTCCAAAAAGTGCTCAATGGGGTGCAAAGCAGGGCGACTAGCTGGCCTTTTCAGAGGGCGAATATTGACATTACGAATACAGCATGACACTGGCGGTGACATGCAGTCCGGCATGTTACATAAACAAGAATTGCTCAACAATAGCAGAAACAAATGGCACTACGTATTCCTTAAGAATTTCTGTCACGTATAGTTCTGCATTAAGTAAAGTTATAGTATTGGGTTGTCCGGAAAATAATGCAGGATTTTAAGTTTTCATTAAAAAAAATCTATATAAAATATTCTGTTTACGTTTGCAGGATTACTCATTTGTATGAATGTCAACACTTATTAATCCTCTTCCAAATGATATTGTTTGTTCNATTATTTTGATTAAAGAACATTGCTTTAAAGTAACTAGTTTCTTTTTTTTTGTTTAATACCAAAATCCTGCATTATTTTCCGGACAACCCAATAAAAACGTTTAAGTCAGTTTTGGCCTCCGAAGAAATTCCACCCCACGCTATAAGTAAGCTACCTCACAATTATTCAGAAATCGTGAGATGCGATCTGGTGTGACGTAGGTTTCAGAAAAATATTTTCTTTATCGTACCAACGTTTCAATCTTTATTGAGATCATCTTCAGGGCTGGCACGATAAAGAAAATGTTTTTCTGAAACCTACATCACACCAGACCGCATCTCACGATTTCTGAATAATTATCGATTAACGGTCACTAATCACCACACATTTCTACCTCACAATGGTCTACTCTTCTGGTAATGCTGCATGTTGCTTTCCAGCCGGTCGATTCGAAGACGTCTGTTAGGAGATAAAACCTATATACTAATCCAAGATTCACGTTTATTAACGTTTACTTATTGAGCCTTTGTCTAAAAATGTAAAAAAAGTAAATTGCTAAGGAAAATGAAAACAAAAAGATGGACACATAAAATTTGTTTTAATTTTGTTTTAGATTTTTAATTAACATATCGCGTATTTCCTCCTCTTGCGTTAATTACATCTTGAAGATACCTTGAAAAGGTTGGCTCTGGGAAAAATTACAGGTTTAGTACCTTTCATTTCGCCTTCTCCACACTCTTTCACGCACATCTTGAGATCTTTGAGCAAATTTAAACTCATCTGTAAAATGTACAGCAGACGAATCGTCCAAAGACCGAAGGCAGTGTTCTCAAGCAAATGCGAACAGTGAAAGTCTGTTTGTTCTGGTCGATTCTGGTCCTGTTACGGGGCGAAAAATCATCAGTCCATGCTGATTTTATCTTCTTCGAGCAGTGCTTTCAGAAATTTGGACACCTCGAACTTCCTGGAGCTGATGAATCGCTTGAGCAAAACTAAGGTGCCAGTTTCGCAAAATTCTCGTAGTCAAAAAACGGTCGTCCTGTGATTCTGTTATCTTAGGACGTCCAGAACTGGGCCTTCTATAGTAGGACTCAGGCGCATACCTGTACATCATCAATAAGTGCCACACCATGAGTGGCATTTTTAAGGCTAAAAACTGAAATTAAGTAGAAAACTAAAGAGTTTATTGCTTCAGAATTCAATTGAGACTGAATAAACATTTTAAATTTCGTACAAAGTAAACATTGAAAAATCCTTTATCTTTGTTTTGGACTAAGGATTAAATTTTGTTTACCTCTAATTGATATTCCCAATTTAAAACTCAGCACAAACAAATATTTATTGAAAAAATGAGACAAATTAAGGGCAGAATTTTCTTTAATCGAAAATATGAAAAAAACTCACTTGGGTGGAACTTTTTGCCTGTCAGTGCATAACATTCCTTTATTCAGTTTCTGTCCAATCCCTTGCAAACATTCGTCCCGATGTGCTCTGGCAAACACTGAACTGGGATGTGACATGTCTGAAGAGCGTAACCGTTTCTCGTACACATCTTGCACGATTTGTCCCTTAGCCAACTTTGAGAAGCTCCAGAAGCTGAGGAAAACCGATTTCTCAGAGTGTGCAGTCTGATAAATCGGTCTTCGGTTGGTTCCGTAGTTCTTGGGCGCCCAATCCTGGTCTCTAAGTAGCCGTATAGCCTTGGGCTTAATTGCCCGACGGACCAGCGTTTTAGGAAAACCTAAAAACTCGCGCCATGTACCGCTGACTTCTCCCGTCCTCAACTAGTGCAATGGTACTTTCTCATTGAATACGAGCATTTTTACTCTCTTCTAAGTCAATTCTTCAGTTCAATCTTCCTATTTATGTTACTAATTTGTGCCGTCTTTTCGCAAGAAACCCTGCCCTTTCTCGACAAGGGAAAATGTAAACAGAAGGGGAGAAAGGAGCCGAAGGTATTCCACCTTCCCGGCTGAGAAGTTCACGGGCGGGCGGGGGTGTAGGGAGCAGAATTCTAAGAACGGTCCGGTCCCAGAATAGAATGGGATGGGGTACAAAAAACTTCGGCTCCCCCTCGAGCGGTATCTGGCGCCCTGCTACAAATTAGGTGAGATACCGTCAGGTGAATTGTATAGTCAACTAAGGAGGCGAACCCGTGAGAAAAGCATTAGAGGAGCACGCTTTTTAATAACTGATATGCACGGGCCGATTCGAACCGGCTCGGCCCCCATTCGCCGCATTTTTTTCTTTATCGCGTTACTTGAAAATTACATACATCTCCGCCTTTATGAAGGATACGGCTCCGGGTGCGGAAAATCGTTTTAATACGACTATCTGATCCAGATGCTGAGATTAGAAGAAACCTTCTTCGTCCAAAAGCGAATACCTGTTTTTCATAGTTTCTCCATTATTTAAGAGCGAGGTTATGGTTTTTTGAACATACCGTACCCTTACAAAAGAGCCATTATCGATACATTCAAGTTAAACGTTCACAGAGAGCTTAAAATGGAAAATCGGTCGTGGGATTTGGTCATCAGTTTCAGTCAATGCACCTGAATTTACCTAGTGACATGAGATACCAGAAAATATTCGATACCAGTACTCGATACTTGTATCAAAAGAAATATTCGATACTGCTCAAATATCGAAAGAAATTATTCGATACTAATGAGTACTTACTCATATGAGTTCATTGTCGTTTATTCATAAATGATCAGCTTACTCACTATCGACTTGTGGGTAAAATTCACTCATGCGTTAAAATAAACAAAAATTTGCAGATTTTTCATATTTTTAAGTATTTTTTTCATTCAGTGGGTAGGTAGGTAAGAACAAGGAAAAGCTGTCAACACATTTTAACAAAATTGATATTTCAATTTTATCGTTATGGAGTTTTGAGAAAATTGATCAACCGTTTTCTTTTCAAATGTTTGAAAAGATTAGACGTATTCCCGCACAGTTTACAAGATGCAGACGATTCAGTTTTCTTAGTAAAATAACCTTATGCCTTACTTTTGGGAGGAGATTGGGTATGTACCTATGAGAAGGAAGGGGATCACTTTTTAAGTACTTGAAGACAAAAACATTTTATTAAAAAAATTACTCAAATAAAACGTGCGAGGTGTGACACGGGGAAGAATTATGAGTTACCAGAATATCAGCAGAGTTATCAACCACCAATTCGAAATCACGATTAACTTTGTTGACCCATGCCGCGTGTAGGCGCTCCGAACAGAACTACTCAACTCCCAATTTGATGAAAGGTATGTTTCCAACGGAAAATACAAACCATTATTACTTGAACACTCGATGAAAAAATTCGTTTATCCTATTTTACATAAAACTGTACTTCGTTATAATTTAGGTCGTTGAAAGACATTAGTTTCGTAACAACAAACGAACTATGATTAAAGTTTTTTCTGTTTTAATTTGTCATTTCAATCATACTTACGATGAATCGAAATGGACAATCATTAGAATTCGTAAATATGGGTCGACGTTAATTTAAAGTACGTACAATTAACCGGTTATTGTTGTTGGTGATGACGATGATGAGGACGAGGAAGAATTTTTTGTATTCTCCAAGCACTGCAGCCTTCTGGCTTATTGCTCTTTTCCTAGTTCCCCAGTTCAATTGACAAGATCCTTTATTAAAAAGTAGTAGGTCATTGAGTGCCTTTGTACCCTAGGCTAAAGCTCCATTGAACAGTTGCTTCGCAACCGAACATGATATGGGTTGCAGTGTCTTTTCATAAACTACAAAAGGGGTCATCATTCAATATATCCATGTTGTAGGCGTTTTCTGAGATGTCAGTGACCGGTATAAATCCCTAATACTTTCTTGTGTATTTTACCCTGCTTAACTGTAACAATGGGTTTGGCGAGTGTTTTTAAACCATGAGTTTCCTACGTCTGGCACATCTAGAGTTGGTAAAATTCTACGTTTGTTTTGTATGAATCAATTCTAAGATGGAGGAGTGTAAGTTTGATCTTGTTATCCCGCGTATGTTATGGGTAGTTTGCCTACTAACTACTATTCCGTGTCAATTATTCCTTTATGGCATTGTGAAGTTATTGTTTACCCAGTTTTGGAGATTTTGGATGCATTCACAGACTATTTTGTATGTAACCTTTCTACGTGCTAATTCTTTTAAATCTGCTTGGATCCTATGAGGATTTTTTGTCAGTTCAACGTCTTTTAAGATTTTGTATGGCACTAGCTTTGATACCGTTGATACAGCTTGAAAGACCGAGGTGTACTTGTAATTAGTTTGATTGCACATATTTTAGGTTAGCATAGAATATAGCTGACCTGGCCCGGCTTCTTGACTTTTTTTGGAGCCAACTGTATATACATATAATTGAATTTGTTTTTCATCTTGATTTCTTCTTCTCCTTTGCAGTCACTTAAAACACAGAAAAATCTCGTTTAGATTTAGATTTAGAAAGTTCTTCCCTTCCTGTAGATAAATATAAACAATTTTTAAGCCAAACCTCAAGTACTAACAGAGTGGATTATTGTGAGCGGAGAGGTCTAGTTGAAATGTGTTATTATAAAGATAATAATGTTGCCGGAAAAAGAAATAAAATAACATTCGACACTTTTCAGCCTTCTGCCAGTACGACAAGCAGCGAAAAAGTTCGTAAGACTCTCGATGACTCGTCAAATCAAATTCCAGTCAGAAAAGATGGAAATCAGTCTGTGCAAGATATGATGCCACTTTTAAACACTGATATTTGGAGAGATTTTATGGCCCATGCCAGCGGTAGATCAAGGTGTGCGAGTGGGGTTTTGAAAACTTCTCCACTTTTTCAGAGAAACATCGACCATGACGATACTCAACTCCAAACAAGTCCTACAAAATGTCTATCTCCATTAAGGAATGTCAGCATCGACCTCGATGAACCTGCAAGTGTAAAAAACAGTGTTACGGTTAAACACACCCCAAGAAATTGTTATAGCACAAAAAGAACTCTCTATGGATTATTCTCCTGTCTGTTCAATGAACGAAAACATATCCTCCAATCTTTCTAACCCCTTTCTAGGCTCAGACCAAAACCCGTTGATGCATTTAGACTCAATTCTCAACAGCCAAACCAATGAAAACATGCAGCAGCTTTTAGAAGACGAAATGAAGAGGAAAAGTATCTTGGCACAGCTGTTAGAAGTGTGTAAACTAGATTCTCATATAAACACGACTCTGCAATACGTAAGTCTAAGCTTTTTTATTCAAATCTATTGTATATTTACTAGGTTTCACAACTTAGAACTTGATTAGGGTTTTTAATAAATTTTAAAATATTAGAGAATTCAATATAATTATATATATTTTTTATCGTTTAAATTTATCTTAAGAGAAAAAGGAATTTACAGCAATTTTGTTTTCATGCGCGTCTTAATGATTCATTACATGCATTATTATAATGCATGGAAGTGTTTGGTATGGTAATGAGGATACTAGAAAGCGGGTTTGTGCTCCCAGACACTGCAGCCTCTGGCTTATTGTACCTTCCTAGTTCAGTGCAATAGACTCAATCCTTCTCCGTAGAAGTATCAGGTCATCGAATGTCGCTGCTGCAATTTCATTCCCTAGACTTTTTCGTATGCTAGAATTAATCTCCATTGAGCTGTTGCTTCGCATGCAAAGATGATATGGGTGGCTGTTTCGTCCTTCTCATTACATAATCTGCAAATGGGATCATCGCTGTATATACCCATGTTGTGTAGATGTTTTCTCAGAGATGTTCTACCAGGTACCTTTAGTAGTCCTACCACTCCTCTGAGTTTGGCCCTCTCCAATTGTAGCTGTGTTTTTGCCAGTCTCGGCGAGGGTTCTTCCATCATACGTTTACTATGTCTAGCACTGCTAGAGTTTATCCAGTTCTCCTTTTGTTTTGTTTGGATCCATTCTGCGATGGAGGATTCTATATTTGTTTTTATTATCCAAGTATAGGTTTGGGGCCTATGTATGGTCTAGCAGATCCTCCTCTGGCCAGACTGTCTGCTTTGTCATTACCCAAAATTCCTCTGTGCCCTGGCACCCAAGATATCATCAGGTTGTTGTGTTTCCCCAGGTTTTGGAGATGTTGGATGCATTCACTGATTAATTTTATGTGATCTTTTTACACGCTAATGCTTTAATGGCTCTTGGCTATCAGATCTTATGAGATCTTATGAAGATTTTTTGTCAGTGTAACCTCTTATAAGATTTTCCAGGGCACAAGCTTTGATGGCATGTATTTCTACTTGAAAGACCAAAGTGTACTTCCCTAATGAGTTTGATTGCTCATGTTTTGGGCTAGTACAGAAAACGTCCAATCCGTTTCCTTCGTTTTTTTTAAAGCTATTTGTACACCATATTGTATGCTCTCCTGTGTTCTTCCTCTCCTTTATAGTTCGTTCAGACTTTATAGGATGTAAAGAATATTTCCGGGATCATATAGCCAATCCCCATTTCTAAGAACGGGTGTCTGATTTTACTAATTATGGTAGTATGCCCGAATTGTTTAGTTCCTATCCAATTTGATTGTTTTTAGGGCCTAAATCAGCTTTTCCTAGCTTCTCCTTGCGTAAATGTTTCTATCGGAGATAGGTTTAGCAGAATTTCTTGTGAATTTGTAGGGGTTGTTCTCATTTTCCCTGTGATACATAGGTTTGCTAGTCTTTGTATGCAGCCTAGAGATTAAGTAGCTACTTTCGTTGAGCTTGGTTCACCAGAAGAGTTTACTTTAGGAACAATAAATTTTATTAACGCATTTTCCTGTAGTGTAATCGAAGAGCCATAATAGGGAAAATTTTTGCTTGCAAATACGAAGGCATAAATCAAATACTCTAAAATCGAGATAGAGTTGAGTTGTACCCTCTATTTATATTTAATAATATCTTTATTATAGAATTCTAAACAATAATTATTGTAGAAATTTTACATGTTGTGGTATCTTCGCAAACTAGGATCCCATATGTTATCGAGGATTGTGCTAATGGAAAATAAACAGATATCATTAAATTTGGGTAAAGTTGAATTTCTTCAAATTTTAATAATTAATTTTCTAAACCTTTTACCAAAGCATCAATACGAAACTTAAATTTAAATTTATTATCAAAAATTATTCGTAAGTTCAGTAGTTTTCGTGGTCCGATTGACCAATTAATATCTTTCAATTAATTAAAATTTTTAGTTGAGATAAAAAGTCAGTGTCACAAGCGGGATTCGAACCAACGACCTTTCGGCTAGATACGCAGCTGCTCTACCACTTGAGCTATCGTGACTTCGATCCACTCGGACGATAACTTCCCTTCTTAACCCCACTTTTTTAATTTTCCCTCCTTTTTGCCATTTTTCAAATATCGTGTAATCTATTTGATTCTCGGCGAAAAATGGAATGGCCACGGAGAGCTTTAGTGAAGGTATTCTTCATTTCAACTTTCACTTTAAATTCTCTAGTTTTTGTGGTCCGGTTGACCAATTAATATCTTTCAATTAATTAAGGTTTTTTATCTCATCTAAAAACCTTAATTAATTGAAAGATTATTCATAAATATTTAACTTGCTTAGAAAAGGGTATAATCGGGTAATTACAGTTAAATGTATTTATACAATAATGTAATACTTATTTTCATTTAAGTTGTTTTGATTTCAGAGACTAAATTTAATGATTTTAGTTTTAAGTTTATTTAAAAGTAAGAAATGACTAACTACTTATTAACTACTATTATTTCATCAGTAATATGTGAGAAACTCTTGTAAAATATGTCATATAAATAAATAAAAACCTAATCTAACGGCATACCTTTCGGATATAAGCATAACGAGCTAATCTCCCTCGTCCAAAAGAAAAAAGAAAGACCAGTTGTTTTAATATTGCGCCAATTTTCTAAAATTCGTTGAACCGTAAACAATACATTCTTGTGTAAGGTTGGAAATTGGCATTCACGTCGGGCAGACAATGCCGAATAAAGACAAGAGGAACAGGCTGAAAGGTGGTCGCGATCTTTTGTGGGCCGTCCCTTCTCGCCAAGTGTCAAACACAATGGGCCTGGTTTGGGGAAGAAAACATCACAAAAGAGCTGGCGTGTGATGGCGCCAACGAGCTCCTGTGTCCAACGACAAACAACGGTTTCCGACACTACTTCTTTTTTATGACCGATTCAGGTAATTTTGTAGAAGCCAGGATCAACATATAGTGACTTATGATTGATTCTTCGCTTGATAACAGCGATTATAAATTGTAAGGGATTTTTACCAAATGATATATTAATGATAATGACCAAATGCTAGTGAATAGTTTTATATTGGAAGTACAATACGACTAAATGAGATTATGTGACAAGTACTCGCATGTTCAGATTAAAAGTGAAAAATAGACGGACCAGAGGTTAATAGTTAGATAAATAGAATGGTAGGAATAGATATATAGACATATAGAAATAAATAGTAGATATAAAGATAGACATATAGACATTAATAAGAATACATGTATAGATAGATACATAGGGATAGAAATAGATAGGGGTAGATAGATAGATGGGTATCGATATGAAAAGATAGAGATAGATACATAGAGATAGACAGATAGATAGAGATGGAAAGAATGAAAGAAAGAGAGAGAGAGAGAGAGATGGAGAGATGGAGAGATGGAGAGATGGAGGGAGAGAGAGATAGACAGATAGATAGATAGAGATGGAAAGAGTGAGAGAGAGAGATGGAGAGAAGGAGGGAGAGAGTGAGAGAGGGAGAGAGAGAGGGAGAGGGAGAGAGGGAGAGAGAGAGAGGGGCGGGAGAGAGAGAGATAGAAAGAGAGAGATAGATATAAATAGAAGAAAAAGAAAAACCAACAGTCTATAAACACAAAATGTGACCAGATAGAAGATTGGATAAGAAAAGGAATAAAAGAAATCTCGGCTTACATAAGCAGCAACCACAAACGGAATGAAAAGGGAAAAATAATGGATTAATCTAAAAATGTCAAGCAAAAATGGGGATAGAATAGGAATAGGCAAAAAGGAAGATAGAGAAGATGACATGACTTAATAAAATAACAGGACCAACAAGAGGAACACAATGAGAAAATGGCAGATGGAACTACAATCTATGAGAATGGGTTGACTGTTAAACGTTACAAAAGGTGTGGTGATTAGTGACCATTAATCGATAATTTTTCAGAAATCGTGAGATGCGGTCTGGTGTGATGTACGTTTCAGAAAAACATTTTCTTTATCCGTTTCGATCTTTATTGAGATCATCTTCAGGGCCTGGGATTTACAAACATTGTTTAAATTTACATACAACAAATACATGTACGATGTGTAAAAAAGTGAATTTATACAATGCAAAAAATATATTTTTTATATTCAATCAAAGTATATCTCACTGGCACTCTCAACATGCAAGAATGGCATACTTACGCAGAAAACAAACACTTTGAGTGAGTAGAAATACTTTCTGATTTCTGAATTTTCAGCATTGTATTTCTGTCGGGACACTTTTTTTATCATCGAACCATGCGTACCTATTTATCTTTTGCATTTACAAACAAAATTTCTCACGATTTCTGAATACAAAAGGTGTCTTTCGAGGATTTTATACATTAAAAAAAGAAGCCTGATGGGTCTGTAAGAGGATGTGGCATTCTGAGGATTGTTCGAAGTATTGGGGAGGTAATCAGTAATTCAGGGGACTTTTTGTAACATTTAACTCCAGAAGTATGAAAAAGTTTAAGAGAGTACCACTTGCATAGGTGGTAATGTTAGTGCAGGGATTCTCAGGGAGCCTCGTGCGAGGGGAAGGCAAAGAGTGTTAGGAAATGCATGGAGGCCCTGACGGAAGTCAGTGACACTAATGACCTGACCCTGGACATTCGGGGCATAGAGGCAACGAAAAGGTTGACATGCTGGCCAAAAAGGGAGCCAACATGGACTCTATGGGCCCAGAACTATACTGCGACTTTTAAAATGGATCCTTAATGAGTCCAAAACCTGGCAGAAAATTCCACAGGTATGAGCCACGCGAAGAGATTCATAGAAGGACCATCCGCAAAACTTACAAAAGAATTACCTGAAGGCAACCGCAACCGAACCAGTGTTCTGGTTGGACTCCTGCCAGGGCACTGCCACTTAAGAAAGCACATGCACCGGATAGGAGTACAGACAGAAGAAACACTGTGCAGATCTGGCAGGAAGACGAGGAGACCGCAGAACACATTTTATCTTTCTATGAAGGTGCAGGTTCTTGCAACTAGGACAAGAAAACCCACAAGCTGGCGAAGTTGTGGAGGCTGGTTAATAGCCTGAAGCTGCTAGTGAGTTATAATTAACAGTGGAGCACAATAGATCTTTTTAGGTCGAGGTGGAGTACGCCTTGTGGCCGCCTCTCTTATCCCGATTGTAGGGATATAAGAAAGTCAGCAATATAAAAAATCAAAAATGGCCCGCTGGCTATATACTGCAGTAATAAAATCCAATTTATAACAACGATGGCTCACTAATCTGGTGGATCAAAGATCAGCTAAAACAAGCTATTCATGCAGTAGGTAGAATTCAAAAACTAGCAAACCTGCGTATAACAGTGGAAATGAAAACAAGTCCGTCAGATGCACTAAACCTACATCTATTGGAAATAATTGTACAAGGAGAAACTAGGAAAAGCTCATTCCCCCTAGAAAAAATCTCACTACATGGAAATTTCTTCGTGCATACAACAACACAATAAAATCGGCCATCCAATTTTAGAAATGGGGACTGACTACATGAACCTGGAAACACTCTTTACATACACACTTTTTACATAAACACTCAACAGACTACGAAGAAGAAGAATAATTCAGGTGGACATCGTATGTAATGATATGGTATACAGATGGCTCCAAAGAAATGAAAGAACTGGATCACGTATTTTCCACATGAGCTCAAAATATGAGCAATCAAACTCATCAGGGAAGTTTATATTGGTCTATCAAACCGAAATACATGCCATCATCGCCTGTGTCTTACAAAATCTTTAAAAAAAGGGTACACCGATAAAAATTCTTTATATGATCGGAGAGACAAGCATATATTAAAACAGTAGCATTAAATAACATCAGAAGTCAGCGAATGCTTCCAAAATCTCCAAAGCCTGGGGAAACTCAATAACCTGACGATATCTTGGGTACTGGGGAACAAGAGAATTTTGTGTAATGAAAAAGCAGACCCACTGGCAGAGGAGGTTCTCCATGATTATATTATAGGTCTTGAAGCTATACTTTTGATAACAAAAAAACACAGAATCCAACATCACTCACAGAATGGATCCAAAAAACAAGGCAAAAGGTGAATTGGATAAACTCTAGAAGTGTTAGACACAGTTAACTTATAACAGCCAATAAATCCAATAAAACAAACATTATACAAGAATGAACCAAAAAAGCTTCCTTGTGGGACCCCCAGTTGTATCTACCTGTTTATTTTTTTCTATTTTTTTCGACCGGCTAACTACTAGGGTCATTGCCGGCACCTCACGTATATAAGCTTCTCGCATTTTTCTTTGTTTCATTTCAACTTTATCTCTATCTCATTCACTATATCTCTTCTTTTAATTTTGTTTCCTACCGACCAAACAGAGGAGTGTCTTGTTGCTCGTTCCTACCTCTGCTGGGTCCCAGGACACATGGGAGTCGAAGGTAATGAGAAAGCGGACTCCCTGGCAAGAAAAGGGGCTGCCACACCGCTAATAGGACCTGAACCCTTCTGTGGAATAGGAACACACACTATCAACGAATACCTCAGACAGAAGGATAAAAAGAAAATGAGCGAACTTTGGAATTCACTTATTGGACACAGACAATCCAAGAATCTTCTAACCAACTTTGGCAAGAAAGAAATCACAGAATGTGTCAAAGGAAGCAGGAACAGACTGCGAATCCTAACAGGATTCCTGACAGGACACTGTAGATTAAATGGACATCTAAAGAAAATTGGAATAATCCAAGATGGCACATGCAGATTCTGCAAAGAAGCAGAAGAGACACCAACACACTTACTAACAAACTGCGGAGCTACACTAGCCCGCAGGAGGAAGTGTTTTGGGATGTACAATGTGACCATAGAAGAACTACAACCACTGAAACCGGGCCTATTAATCAAGTTTCTTGATGAAATAGGACTCACCGATGTGCTTTAGGCAGAGCACAGGGGATACAATAGCTCTTAAAGGGCGCAGTATACCATACCCTGAAATATTACATCTACATCTACATCTCTGCTCGTTCCTACCATCCCACACGTGGTTTGTTAAAAATACTTCAATATTTACAGACTCACTAACAATACCCACTCACGCTAAGAAAATCTACAATCTACCTAATCTACAATGGGCAGGGCTCAGTGTACAGGTGCACGACTGAGGTCCTGCCCCTACAACTAAATAAAAAGTCGGTAGGATAGTCATAATCCTACCGACTTCCTTCCATTCCTGGTGATAAATACATTCATACAGTATGTACATAATTTCATTCATCCATTAAACTAATTTCCTTTTGACCGGCTTGTGGAGTACGCGATATTCCTTGACATCCACGTCCATTTACACAAAACATTCACGCTAATAAATACGTTCATATTGGAGATGTCGCGGTATCTCGCAGTATTACTACAACCTTGATAGCGGTGATCTGTCCCTCACATCACACAACAAATATATAATTACCTAAACTAATTTGGCGGGCCTGTGAGCTACTCGATATTCAGTCACAGCCACACCAAGACATACCTCAACACCCACGCTAATAAATACATTCACACTGAAAAATGGAGATATACCATCTATTATCTGAGTATTCGTTGCCGTACCAATACTCTCAAGCAGTGATTATTTACAGGATTCCAGGATAACAAGGAGTGGATAGGAAGCTTTTATGTTTATAACACTTTCTAAAACCAAGTTGTTGAATCCAAATATTATCTATTCTTTTGGATAAATAGACAAATTATGTAGTGTACCGTTGTAAATATTAAAAGGTTAAAAAACCCAACTCGATGGACGTTCGAACAAAATTTAATCAAAAGAATTTATCTCATCTCGCGCCTTGGCCTTTGGGCGTGCAATCTCCAAATCTTTTAAGCCATTTTTTTCTCATGATTAAACGTCTCTTCTCACTTTTGATTAACTGGTTTCCAGTGCCGAATCATTAAAGGTCAGTTCTTTTAGAAATTAAATCATGATCTTAGCCCATTCAAGGTTCCGTTTAATAATGATAATCGAGCTGTGTAGTCTCTTTTTCAAACGCCGCGATAAATCCTGCGTTTGTTTCTCCACCGGGATAACGAGTTATCAACTTATAATAGAACGATAAATATCCAGTTGTCGCATATAGCGCAATGTGAAAAAAGTCACATTGTCTTGTGTTCACTGGAAAAATACTGAAACAATTGCCAAAAAAGGGTATAGTTAAACTAACATACCTATTTAATGCTGCAATCAGACTGAAATATGTTCCCAGCATCTGGAAATTCGCAGAAGTCATTATGATCAAAACAACAGGAAAACCGGCGAACGAGGTCAAATTATATAGACCAATATCGCTACTACCAACAGTGTCTAAACTCATCGAAAAGTTATTATTAAAACGAATAAAACTCATCGTTGAAAAAAAAGAAAATCATTCCTGACCACCAATTTGGATTCCGAACAAGACACTCAACAATAGACCAAATTCACCGAGTAACGGACGTAATAGAAAAATCTCTCGAAGAAAAACAAATTTGTTCTGCTATCTTCCTTGATGTCTCACAAGCTTTTGACAAGGTCTGGCATGAAGGACTCATCAATAAACTAAAAGGTATGCTACCAAAGCAGTATGTCGATATTATCAGTTCCTACCTAACTGACAGACTGTTTAGAGTCAAACAAGAAGATCAATATGCAAAATTAAAAACAATAAATGCAGGAGTGCCACAAGGTAGCATATTAGGTCCACTGCTTTACTTGTTATACACCAGTGATTTTCTGAAAATAGATGGAGTAAAAATTGCAACGTTTGCAGATGACAAAACGGTGATGTCACTAGGACCGACTATCACCCACTCAACCAAAATCCTCCAAAATGCATGTAATAAGATAAACGAATGGACAAAAAAATGAAAAATCAAGCTAAATCAACATAAATCAGTTCATCTAATCTTTACAAACAAAAAGGTGGACCATGTTCCGTCGCTCACAATCGATGGAACTACTATACCATACAGCAATACAGCTAAATATCTGGGAATGACCTTAGATGCCAAGCTGAGATGGAAAGAACACGTGAAGAATAAAAGAACAGAAATAGGTTTAAGGTATGGACAACTATACTGGAGGTGTCTCCAACCTTGCTATACAAAATAAAATATTATTATATAAACAAGTCAAAAAGCCTATGTGGACATATGGTATTCAACTATGGGGTTGTACCAAACACAGCAATATCAAAATCATACAAACACTCCAAAATAAAATCTTACGTAACATGGTCAATGCACCTTGGTACATAAGGAATAAGGACTTACATAGGGATCTTAAGATCCCTGAAGTCACGGCGGAAATACAAAGATTTGCCGCCAAATACCAGGCTCGCCTCAGCCAGCACGAGAATGTGGAAGCGACCAAACTCTTACATAACCGAAACATGGTCAGAAGATTAAAAAAGGACAAAGCCATATAAACTTGTGTAGTTAAAAATGAATAGTGAAATGTAAATCTTATTGTACCAATGGGTTTATAAAAATGTAAACATTTATTTATTCTATAATATTATTGTAAAATTAATGGTTGGTCTGATAAAACCAGTTTTAATAAATAAATTTAATTTTTAAAAAAATTGTCTTGTGTTCAATTTGAGTTATCCTTAACGTCAATAATTGAAAAACTAAGTTTAAAAAATTCGGATATAGCATGCATTTTGCCTATTATATGTTAGAAAATGTATGATGAAATGTAAATATGTTAGTGAATTTTAGTTTCAACCATCTACTGGATTACATATTTTTGATGTTTGGAGCAATAATATTACCTACGTTACATCAGCCCTTCAAGAAAAGAGTTATGGAAGAGGTGCACAGCGGTTAGCAAACCTTAGACCGTCCATTAGTATGTTTTAATCCCGAAATAACTCAGTTGTGTTAAGCAAATTCTAGATTTGGATTTAACAAAGTAAGCGCAGGTTAGGTGAATAAAAGGTTTCTTAAAAAAATAATCATTTGGTAGTAAAGCGTTAAAAATAAACGAAGTATGATCAAGTTCTCTGAGTACGTTTATTCACGCTTCATTTATGATAAAGCATGTGCAATATAGGGCCAGGGCATATATAAAATAATCTACTGACAATAAATCCAATAAGGCTAGATTCAATTATTCACACAAATAATTCCTATAAGAGATAACAGTAGATAAATCTATAAAATTAAACAATCTGGAACGCTGAGTCATTCTCAGATAGGATTTTGAAATATGGATTCTTTTGCTGAAAACAAAACAGAATCTTTGATCACAGGGAATTGTATAGTTTATCGTAAAGAGGTTAATCCTTTCTACCTTAAGGAAACGCGTTCCTTCCACTTACTGAAGATTATTATTCTATTTTCATGGAAGAATAGAAGATATCAGCATTTTCTAATCGGTTCGATACGAACAAACATGCCTAATTTAACACGGCTATAAGCGATTAGTCTCAGAAAATTAATTTAAAAACGTCTCAAAGCTTTTCCTATGAATAAGCTACACACGAGTGCGGAATCCTAGTTTTAATCGCTCCCGGTTAATTAGGGGTGCGTTTTGATCCGGCCGCGTTGTAAAATAACGATCCGGTGAAACCGCCTATTCAGCTGGGCTTTTTATGATTTCTCGTAACCCGTTTAAAAGAGGAGAAGGCATAAATTCCAAGTGGAGCCGATCGGCTAGCGCCACAGCTAATCCCTTTTACCAAATAGTATTTTTTTCCTGGGAAAACGTAATTCTCAGACGAACCACCCGTGACGGAACACCCAACGTGTTAATTTACTGGCAAACATTTAATAACTTCTCCTAATAAATTAACTGGAAATTACCTCACGAAGTTACATTGTACCGAATCAAGACTAAACAGACAAATTACAAAGCATCATTTAATTTTTTGAAAATCTGGCCCAGACAAATAATTCATACATTAAATATGGTTTAGAAGCATTCCAACGGGATGAAAGGGAATACAGAAATATCAAGGTCTAAAACACCGTTATAAAAACGAATCTTGAGAGTATCAGGTACCTTCGGTCAAGGCCTGTGTTTTCCTTGTCAATTACCACCCAAAAATGGGCTTAACTGAAAAATCGATAATGAAGAAGAAAAATGATCGGTTCATTCGGACCAAACGAAGAACGAAGAAAGAAAAACTGACGATCCTTTATTCTCGAACAATCATGAATCAGTCGTATTCTTGTCAGTTCGTCCGATGTATTTCAAATCCACTAATTTCGTGGTCTGCTTGACCAATTAATATATTACAATTAATTAAGGTTTTTAGTTGAGATAAAAAAAAGTCAATGGTACGAGCGGGATTCGAACCCACGAAAAATAGCAAAAAAGGCAAAACTCAAAAGATGGGATTGAGATAGGAAGTTGGTGTCCGAGTGGATCGAGGTCACTATAGCTCAAGTGGTAGAGCAGCGGCGTATCTAACCGAAGATCGTGGGTTCGAATCCCGCTCGTGCCATTGACTTTTTTATCCCAACTAAAAACCTTTATTAATTGTAATATTTCAAAAACTTTGACGATCTAAATAAGAAAAATTGATTAAACTTAATTGAACACCATGATCAAGAACAAAGCGAGAAGAGGCGGACCAGGTCTGATGACATTCCTGTTTGTATTATTTTAAAACTCTAATCACTTTTCAATATTGAAACAAGTTCTGCTATAATTAAACATTCCGACCTTTATGGCTTACAAGCTCATGTTCACATGGCGATATGAACTTACTTGGATATTCATTTTGCCTTATAAAACAATCAAGAGAATATGTACGCTATGTTTTCATAGTTTTTATGTTCTGCAACATTCTCATTTCTCTTTCTATCTCTCCATCGCAACTCTCATTCACCATCTTTCTCTATTTATATATANTCAATATCTTGTATCGAAAGAAAAACACTTTCTTCTCTACTTACTCTCTCTCTCTCTCTCTCTCTCTCTCTCTCTCTCTCTCTCTCTCTCTCTCTCTCTATCTCTATCTATCTATCTATCTTTCATTCTGTCTCGTTCTTTCTCTGACTATCCAAGAAAAAGTTAATGTCGTGTACAAAAATATTATTGTAAAAATTAACCTACGATAGTGATTTCGAATTCCATTCGTTTTTGGGATAATATTAAGGCTAGATGATATTTTGAGTTGTAAATTATCTTCAAAAGGCTGGAATTAAAGGCCTTGTATCAATTTTTCAGGCGTCTGGCTTCTGGGGCAGCTCCTACCGCTTCCAGACAAAAAGCGTCAGCGGTGGGCTCGCGAAAAAAATGAAATTAATGGTCTTACTTAGGCGGTAGGGTTAAGGAATCGGACGAAGGGATAAAGCGATCAACGATTTTCACTACCTGAGCACAACTATTTCGGAGTTAATTAGAGGCAGATCTATTGTAGGGGCCGGGAATAGAATGGGATGCCATTCAGGAGGATGTTAATGGAAAGCGAAAGATGGTGGGACCCGATAGCCCTGTTAGGAAAGCCAAACTCGGTTCGATCATAGTCGATTGA
Organism: Cimex lectularius; assembly: GCF_000648675.2. Lineage (NCBI taxonomy): Eukaryota > Metazoa > Arthropoda > Insecta > Hemiptera > Cimicidae > Cimex > Cimex lectularius. Next base: position 1,577,641 of record NW_019392993.1, read on the forward strand.
AGCAACATTTTTTGAATAGGGGCATGGAAATTAAATCATGATTTTACCACGGCGTATTTTGGGTTGTTAAGTCGAGTAAATCAGATTTCAGTTATGTTATGTTCAGTTATTATTTTATGCACTTTTATTAAAAAACTATCACACGCTTGGTTATGTGTTTTTTGCTAGAACTTTTCGAGAGCCATCCCAAGAGTCCCTACGGGATCAGTGGATCATATCGATTAGTGGTTTTTTTAAATATATATTGAACAATTTACTCTTGTCAATCACTTTTTCACATATGAAAAATATGGTCGATTGGAGCCCTTGGAAGGGTCGGCGGATAGGAAAAAGGAACGGATTGTTACGGCTTCATTGAAAAGCCGTCGAAGACACGAGCATGGGGGCGTTGGAATGTTTTAGCGTGACAATAAACCACGCCCTGGTCATTAGCTCCGAGCTGAATGGAAATCACGTTACGACTCCGAGGTTTCCTCTTTTCTAGCCGAAGATACACAAGGAGCTACAGTTCGGATCTAACAACGATCCAAAAACGGTCCAAATTGGCCCCCTCATCATCTCTCAGCGAGGTTATTGGTTTGAGACGATCCTTGAAATAAGACGATTTATATCATCACTCTTCTTCTCCTTTGGCCGCGCTATTACCGAGTATATGAATATTAATCGGTTTCGTCCTGTCATTAAATGCAGCCCGACTTGCATTCCGAGCCAAACGCCCGTCCGGCATTAAAATCGACGATAATTTACTCCTTGCGATCTTCGAGCTACAAGACGAAAAAATAAACAAAGAAATCATATTGGACAAAATTTATATTTATATTCACTAGTTTTCGTGGTCCGCTTGAACAATTAATATCTTTCAATTAATTAAGGTTTTTAGTTGAGATAAAAAGGTAAGTGTCACGAGCGGGATTCGAACCCACAACCTTCGGCTAGATACGCCGCTACTCTACCATCCAGCTCGTGACACTGACTTTTTTATCCCAACTAAAAACCTTAATTAATTGAAAGATTTATATTTATATAATATTTTCACAACCATCTAATCATTTATATATAAAGTCCCTATATTGAGAAATTGAGAAATGATTTATGTTACAGTTGCTAAATGATTACGACCCCGACTGAGTTTTTATACGGCTGATTCTGCACAGGGGTTGAAATGAGTCTTTTGAGACATTTTCCCATGGAAAATGTTTTCGCCATTAAAAAATTCTCCTTGGGATTTAGAAGGGCGTGGAACATTCGCCCCTTTGTGGCGATCCGACTGAACCGTGTGTCATTCGAAGGGTAAAAGGGGATGTTAACAAAAAACATTTCTCGCCTCGCCTTATTAAAGGCATGAAATCTGATAATTGCTTCATTCCGACTCCTACAACTTGCCGACTCTTCGTGATGGCCATGTGTAAATAGAAAATAGTCTTAATATTTCATTTCGAACCATATTTAATATAGTCTCGGAGATGTAATTGACGTAAGAACCGGGCGTCGTTTCATTTACTTTGAATCAACAATATATAAAAACAAAATGCGGTTATAACTTGGGACATATCAAGTGTAGTCCCATGAAGGCTAAAACCTTTAAATGTAGCTCATCTGATGATTATCTATCAAAAACCGAACAATGTCAACAAAAATAACTTGACTCCTTCCAGGTCAGAGGATTGCTAGTATAACTCAGCCAGGATCAGAGGGTCAGAAAACAAAAATTTAAAAGTGAAAATACCACTAGTACTAAAATACAATTGTAATAATCGACTATCATGAAAATATGTCATATAAAGTTCAAATTTGGGGACCGCGGTAGCCGAGTGGTTAGCATGAGAGACTCTCACGCCGCGGTCGTGGGTTCGATTCCCACCGTTGCCCCTGGCCCTTTTTTCCCAATAACCCCCCAAATTTGAACACACATATACGAAATTGTCACATGGCTAATATGCATAGTTCATAACGCCAAAAAAAAAAAAAAAAAAAAAGTTCAAATTCGATGAACTCGAGTTGAATCGGTACTGGATCACTTGATGTTACTTAAGTTCGTTTCGGCTTTTCGACATCTTCAGTGAGAGACTACGGTACTTTGCAGTTCTTCATTTAATATGGTGCCAACCCACATACTCTCTTTCTTTGTACTCTCTACATTCCGCCTTTTTCTGGGACACACATCCACATATACACACACACTCTCCTTTTCATGGTTGTGATTTTCTTTCTTTTTTTTCTTTATCTGTCTCTCTGTCTGTCTCTTTCTTTCTCTCTCTCTCCATCCCTCCATCTCTCTCTCTCTCTCTCTATCTACTTATCTATATCTCTACATATTGATACCCATCTTCTATCCCTATCTATTTCTGTATGTCCATCCTGTATTCCTATTAATGTCTATATATCCTATTTCTTCCTATATGTCTATATATCTATTCTCTCTCCCTCTCTCTCTCTTTCTCTCTCTCTCTCTCTCTCTCTCTCTCTCTACATATATATTTTATCTATCTCTCTGTCTATGTAACAATATTATATTTATCTATTTATCTCCCCATGTTAATGTATTTATCTAGTATCTATTGATTTATATATATCTCACTTCCTCTCTTAGTAGTTATGTTGTTTTTTGGCATTAATTTTTCTGCTTTTTCTACGGTTTTGTCCGTTATTTTTTATTTCTGTCACCCCCCTCCCTTCGTACTTACCCTGTCATTTTTTGGCCTTACTTTTTCTTCTTCTTTTTCTATAGTTTTGTCCTTTATATTGTCTTGTTTTTATTGCTTCTCTTTACCTTTTGCTTTCATGCAAACACACACTTCCTCCCTTTCTGGAGAATATCTGCCTCCATTTCCAGAGCTTTAGCTCTTTCTATTTATATGTCTCACTCCCTCTCTCTCTCTCTCTCTCTCTCTCTTTTTTTTCTCTTTCTCTTTCTCTCTATCCTGTCTCTTTCTTTCTGTCTCTCTCTTTATACCTATATATTTTATCTATCTGTCTATCTAACCATATATTTTGTTTTTCTATCCATATATATGTATTCATCTAGTGTCTACTGATTTATATATATCTCACTTCCTCTACATACATATAATGTTGTTTTTTGGTTTTAATTTTTTTTCTTTTTCTATCGTTTTGTCCTTTATTTTTTACTTCTGTCACTCCCTCTCTTCGGACATACCCTGTAAATTCTTGGCCTTAACTTTACTTCTTCTTTTACTATGGATTTTCCTTTATGTTGTCTTGTTCTTCTTGCTCTCTCTTTCTCCCTTCCTTTTACGCAAAAAACACACACACACACCCCTCCTCTCTTTCTCGAGAATATCTATCACCATCTCCAAGGCTTCAACACTACAGCACTCACTCTTTCTATTTCTCTCTCTCTCGCGCTCTCTCTCTCTCTCTCTCTCTCTCTCTCTCACTATCTATCTATCTATCTCTACCTCTATCTATCTCTCATTCTCACTCAGGAATCTAGTCATATTTTATGTTTTTTTTTACTTTTCTTCTATGTACCGAAAAATATTTTCTTATTGGGTATCTGTTAGGATTCCGTCTGGTTTACGAATAAGTCCTCGGTATAATGGGATTGTATTCCAAAATAGATTCATACTTAAAACCTCATTAAAGGACCATCGAAGGAACTAACAGCAGAACTACTAAACCTAGATCGTGTTATCACCAAAACGACAGTACCCTGCAGCCGGAGCCATATGTACAGACTCGGAATTGTAGAAACAACTTTGTGCAGTTATTGCCAGAAAGAAGAAAAACTGAGGAACATGTTATTTCGAACGCTTTTTGACTATAAGCGTAACTTATTAGCTTAAATTATTTATGTAATTGTAACACTTATTGTGTCATTGGAAAAGCCTGAAAACACCGGGGCCCCTAACAAAGAATTGGGATCTTGTAAAATGGAAGCTTATCGATTCGGGTTGAGCAAGGTCGTAAAGAGCTAGTTACTTCTAGTAACCTAAACCTATCCTAGGATTCGTTAATGTGTTCCCTGTGTTAAATTTGACCACTATTAACCGAATCTTCTTCTCTTGGATTGTGTTTTTATGCGCTTTATCAAGATTATATATAAATTCACTATTTTTCGTGGTCCGTTTGACCAATTAATATCATTCAATTAATTAAGGTTTTAAGTTGAGATAAAAAGTCAGTGTCACGACCGGGATTCGAACCCACGACCTTCTACCACTTCTACGCCGCTACTCTACCACTTGAGCGTATCAAGCCGTACGTCGTGGGTTCGAATCCCGCTCGTGACACTGACTTTTTTATCTCAACTTAAAACCTTAATTAATTGAATTATATATAAATCTTACATAAAAACAATAGATTTGTCTGAGTAATGAAAAATTAAAGTATTACTGTAAGTATGGTACGTAAAGTATAGATGATATTTCTTGTTCTACAGCTGGTTTCGATCACGCCCGTATATACATTTTATACAATCCAACTCGGGAATAAGTAACGAGACTAGTTTCAATCCAGAGATGAAATTCACAGAACCAATTTTAAATAATAATGGTTTGTCCGTCATTTATCCCCCTTCTTACTTCTTTCAGCATTTCTCAATCCCACTCAATAATGCACCTATGGTTTTTAACAATAAATTAAACTGGAACATCTGAAAGAAATCAGCGGGCGAATAGGAAGCGTGGCGACTAACTGGTTGGCAAGAAATCGTTACGACAAAGTCGTGTGCGAATTGGCAGCTAGTTTGCGTTTGAAAGGGGCCCCTCGAGAACCCCTCGGCATGTGTTTTATGCCGGTGGAGAGGCCGGTCCGGCTTGAATGGAAAGAAAGGGATCTCAATGGAAACTGGTTCTGCAGATGAGATTTGGACGAAGAGGAAGTCGGATTAAGCAGCGGCAGAAAATTGTCGCCCGGTCATTTGGCCCCAGTCTAGACGGGTCCCCTCCTATTGTCCAAACAATTAATTTCGCCAGCTCCCTTTCTCACGGATATTAGACATATCGTTAAATCACGAATGACGAAGTCCTCGAGACAATCCCCAAATCGGCAAACATTGAGAACAGCTGAAGGTTAAATTCAAAAATGCCATTGACCCCTTTATTTAGAAAAAAATCTGAAATAATAATAATAATAATAATAAATCTTTTTTTGCAGGAATGTGCGTTACATATATGGTGACTGGCGATAAGTGTCGAAAATTTCAGGTGTTTCTACTCACCATATGCAACAAAAAAACTTCCTATAAACCCCTGTCCAAATCTCAACGGTAAAGAATTAATTTAAGGTTTTGGTTTTTTTTTTCAACTTAGGTCCACTAAATTGCTTACAACTTCAGAATTACTGACTGTAGAAAAATCTGATATGTGCCATCTGAAAGAACGTTAAATTTGCTGTAAGTAACCTATTTACATTGCACAATTGATGGAAAAATTCAGCACGAAAAATTCAGAAAAAAGAAAAATGTTGAAATTTGTGAATTTCTTTAAAATATTGGATTGGTAACTGTTAATAACTACAAACTCACTTTTTTCGATGGCGCAAGGCCAAGGTGTTCGTTGATACCGGATGTTGGATTGATGTTAGAAGACAAAATTGCGGTACTGCATCGGTGGAATGGTGTTGGAATGTATAGAAAAGTTAGGGGTACAAGGCATACAGAATGGGGCCAAGAATTTTCCCTTGTGGGACTCCGCCGTGTGTGAATCTGATATCAGAGTATTCTTTGCCGCACCTCTCTCTACATCAGCGGTGAGTTAGTTAGATAGAATTTCAGAATAAAGTAATAAGTTAAAAAAAAAATTAATTAAAAAAAAAACTAAATATATATATGCACGCTATATATATATGCATGCTGAGCTTTTACTTTCTCCTCTTTTTGAAAATCCATTTCATTTTCAATAGCATGTTTTTTAGACAAATATTGAACTATTACTGAAGTATAACAAAAATAAACATTGATAATTTTAAAACGTAACTTCCATAAACTAAGACCCACAATCTCTTTCTCTCTTAGTAAACTGAAATGTATACATTTCTTGTACGAACGCATGAATTACGTTTAAAAATATAAAGTAGCAGTGGGAAATAATTTATAGTTTTAGCTGGTTACGTTTTAGCCAGGACAAGTCAAAACCTTTGAGTCATTCAAGTGAAAACAATTACACGGGTAATTCAAACATTTGCTCGCAAGTTTGCTCAACGAGTTCTTCGCGTGTTTTTGCCTCTTTTGCCTTGTCAGATTTTCTCGCACTTTTTCGAAATGGATTGTTGTAATTGACGATTGAATAATGAGCGGTGTTACGCCTTTTGAGAGTTTTGCTAGGCTAATGGTACGAATGTCCCCCCACAGGTCCTATAATAACTGTCAGTGCCGCGCGTTCTAATTGGCCCTCGAAGCCGAAGAGGAGCGAATTCAAAATTTAAATTATAGGTCTAATTTCGCCGGAAGACATACCAATCCAAGGACGTCGTTTTAAAAGGCATTCTTGTTACTTCATCAGTTCCAAAATAAACCGACATCCGACAGACTATGAAAATGTCTTAAACACAAAAACAAATATATGATTACATGAAGTAATCCTAAGGGAAAAACCCATTTCATCAATTTACACACTTGAATTTTGATGTTTGTATTAAAGGTGAAATAAAAACAAAAACTACTTTAACACTCCGAGAAATACACTAAAAAAATTAAAGCAGACGTTAAACAGTGGATCCCGCTGACTAAGCATTCAAGAAAAGAAGATTTTTATCTACTCACAAGGCTTAGAATTGGGCACACACGAATTACCAGTGGATTTCTAATCTCACGGAACCTCTGCCCTTGTGTTTAACATGCTGAGTTGTAATCACGGTTAAAGACATACTATTGGTCTGTAAGAAAATCCAAAGGGCAGGTTTCAGCAGAACCTTTGGATCCTCATAGTACGAAATATTTAGTCACCAAGGAAAAATAATTTCGATATTGTTCAATTTTTTGAAGGAGACAGAATTTAATGGAATAATTTGATTTGAAAAGAGTAAAAGTATAAAAGTGAGGTCTTATGGTTGAGCTAGATGTATGAGGGTACAAATTTTTATCTGCATCTATCTTAATTCTTTCTATATTTATCATCCTCTGTCTATCTGTCGGTTTCTACATCTTTCTTTCTTTATCATCTCTTTTTCTCCCTCTCTCTCACCTTCCCTCCTTCTCTCTATCTCTGTCTATATATATCTTATTTTATTACCATCTCCGTCGCTATTTCTCTATTTATATTTTTTGTTTAATGTACAGCATATCATTGTATCTTATCACTTTTGACTGCTTCACTCCTATCACAAAGTCTCAATTTATAAAATAATACAACTATCTCAACTACTTACTCTTTCACTCATTTACTCTTTCTCTCTGTATCGCTCACTCTCTTACTCCCATTCTCGTTCTTTCTCTTACTCTATTGATCTTTATCTATTCTTTTATCTTCTATATTTATTTATCTCTGCCTCTCTCTCATCCTCTATTGGATTGTAAGAGAAGTCCAACAGTCCTAATTCTGCTCTCAATCAATCTATCTCTCAAGGCGGATTTTTTCTCTCGCATTCTTTCTCTCCTTTATTTTTAAACATATCTACATATCGTACTATTATTTCATTTTCATTTGTATACGTTCGCATCCTTGTCTGTTTTTCCATTCTCTCTCTCTTTCTTTTCCTCTTCTTTCTCTCTCTCTCTCTCTCACACGCACTCACTACCTCACTCGTTCCCTCTTTAATTGTGCAAGTGCGCCACCAGTAAGACCTTGTCTTTGATATTCACAAGCATGCTAAATATGCTATTGTGTTATTACGTACATTATTCTGAATCTACCAGAACGACCTTTTGTGATGATAGTAGAAAACGATAATTTTCGAGATGCTAATGAGATAAATTTTTTGAGATGCCTCTTGTATAAGCGAACGTGTTCTGGATTCATAGGTTTTGCGAGTATATAATTTTGTTTGTAAATGCAAAAGATAAATAGGTAAGCATGGCTCGATGATGAAAAAAGTGGCCCGACAGAAATACAATAATGAAAATTCAGAAATCAGAAAGTATTTCTACTCACTCAAAGTGTTTGTTTTCTGCGTAAGTATGCCATTCTTGCGTGTCGTATTGAGAGTGCCAGTGAGATATACTTTGATTGAATGTACAAAATATATTTTTTGCATTGTATAAATTCACTTTTTTCCACATCCTACATGTATTTGTTAAATTTAAAAAATGTTTGTAAATCCCAGGCGCTGAAGATGATCTCAATAAAGATCGAAACGTTGGCACGATAAAGAAAATGTTTTTCTGAAACCTACATCACACCAGACCGCATCTCACGATTTCTGAATAATCATGGTCACTAATCACCACACATTGATGAAATTCAATTTTGTTCAAATTTTGTTACCTTTTTTATATTTTCTTTTCAAGCATAACTTGTTTCTTGTTTTCGTATTATTTTGTGAACACTTCCACGTGGAAGATGAACCAAAGCTTAACATTAGTCGACCGGTTCTGTTGACAATAAATTTCTATCAATGCGAAAATAGCTTCTTCGCGTCACAAATTTTATCGATTATAAAACACCCGATTATCTCAGTTTACGGGAATAATTTTAATGTCCGTTAACTCGATAACTATTTTACTTGATGGATCTGGTGAAGTTAGACCACTTTTATACGGTTTAGTACAGGGTCTCAGTTTTTGACATGATGCTAGCCTTAAATATCATCTATACTCTCAACTTATTCCAAAGCATGAGCTGTCATACATAAGGCTTCAGAACCTTTTTTTTACGCCTAAACATCAACAGTGTAGTGTAAGAGCGTCGTGTTTGATTCAATTCAAAGCCGGTTCGTTTTTGTAATGAGAGTAAAGTCATTATTTGAAAAGAGCGAGGCTAGGACCTGTTATGAAATTCATAATAATAAGAGTTCATTGGAGCGCGAGTTCGGCTATATCGCCCTACAAGACATGAATATGAAAAAGGCTTGATGAATGCTTCCGCCCGGCATTCCTGTTTGTGTGTCAATGTTTGTCCAATGGTAGGCAAACACATGTTCGATCTCTATGAAGAAACTTATTTAGTAACGAAGGAAAAATAGAAAAAAAGGGAAACCGCGCTACGAGCCGGGCCACCGCCAGCTGGGCCGTGGACAGGAATGTTGCCTGGCAGGAAGTTTCAATCATTTATGCAGAACTGGCTGGATGAATCCTCCTCCTTTCCAGATACGAAAACCGTGACCGACTTCTATAGGCAGTCACGCGAACTACTTAAAATATCCCTTAACGAGTTATTAGAAGAAGGAAGAATGTACCAAAAACGTGTATTTAGTATGTTCGGCGGCGTTAGGCTTTTACTCAATTCTGATTGACTCGAATCCTGTATTTATTTCACTGTTAACCTGCCAATTTCATACCAAAGAGAGATCTTGGATTGAAGGCAATTGGAATCCTCTTTTTGTACCTGGCTATCGTAATTTGCACTCAAATATACCAGATTTACAACAACAAAAATATTGAAAATACACTTCTTTTTTGAATAATAAAAAGTTATATTCTAGGCATAATTAATAATTACAAAATAACACCTCCACTTCTAGGTCTAATATTATTCGCTCTTCTTTGAATCGGTGAAATACAAACGATATATTTTCGTTGTCGAAGACTATAATTTATATAATTTTTAGTTATTCAGGAAAGCGCGATACGTGAACACACGATACAAATTCAAAAAAGGTTGTAAAATAATAAAAACAAGATTAATATGATGATTTGAACAAATAAGCTTGCCTATGCATTCGATGGCGAGGTAGAAGAGGAGTTCAAAAGGTAGGTGCCAATATATTGACAGAGCAGTAGAGTAAACAGTAGAAAAAAAGAGATTTAATCTCAATTATTTATTTCATACAGATATAGAAAAATGATAACTAGAGAAATAATTAAATGCTAACATGTATGATTTTATAGTAGTAGAACATTACGTAAATCAATCAAAAAATAATTTATTAGCATAGAAGAATTTATTTCTCTTTTTTTCTTATTTCTTCACTTATTTCCCTCCCTCCTTTCAATCTCTGTATACCTATCATTACTTACTTAATCTCTCCGTAATTATCTTTTTGTCTATTCATTTCTACGAATGACTAATTTCAAACCTTCTCTGTGTATGTATATTTATAATTCGAACTTGCATGTTATTCATGCTATATGTTATTCATATATTTATTTATCTATTTTTTCTTTATCGCAAACGTCTCTTACTTTTCTCTCCTGCTTTTAATCTAACCATTTACATATATATTTACCTTGCTCTCACTCTCTCTCTCTCTCTCTCTTACTTTCATTATCACTCGTTTAATCAAATTATGCCACACACATTCTCTCACATTCTTTCTTACTCAGTCGGTCACCTTCTTTCAACGACCTTCTTTCTTCCTCTCTTTCTCCTTCTTCCTCTCAGTCTCTCCATCTTGCTCCCCTTTCTACGTTATATATATATAATTTTTTACTTTTGCTTGACATGCGTTGATCTACTTGTCAATCTTTTTTTCTTGCTTCTCTTTCTCCCTACCTTTCTTTTTATTATGTCCTTTCTCTCTCTCACTCTCACTTTCTGTTTATCACTAAGTCTTTCTCACTACCTGTCTTTTGTCTCTGTTTCATCCATCTTCACACACAAACGCGAGTCTCTCTCTCTCCTCCCTGTCAATCTATCTATGCATTTATCTATCTTTGTGTCCTCTCTATTTGTCTACATATGTCACTGTTTTGTTCTTCTCCTTCCCTCCCTCTCTCTCTCTCTCTCTCTCTCTCTCTGTCTCTCTATCTCTCTCTCTCTCTCTCTCTCTCTCTCTCTGTCTCGCTCTCTCTCTCTATTTCTTTCTTTCACTCTCCTCTCTCACTATCAATCTATCTATGTATTTATCTACCTTTGTGTCCTCTCTATTTGTCTACATATGTCACTCTTTTGTTCTTCTCTCTCTTTCTTTCTCTCTCTCTTCTATCTCACTATCAATCTATCTATGTATTTATCTGTCTTTGAGTCCTCTCTATTTATCTACAAATGTCACTGTTTTGTTCTTCTCTCTCTCTCTCTCTCTCTCTCTCTCTCTCTCTCTCTCTCTCTCTCTCTCTCTATCTATCTATCTATCTATCTATCTATCTATCTATCTATCTATCTATCTATCTATCTATCCATTCATCTATCTATCTGTTTATTCACTATCTTATTCATTTATCTATCTATCGAACTATCTATCTTTATATCTAATCTACGTATTTTCCCTCCATTTATCTATGTCATAGTTTTGTTCTTGTCTTTCTCTCGCCCTTTCTCTTTATCTTTCTATCTCTCTCTCACTATCTCAACTCCTCTCCTTTTCTTCCTGTTTCTCTCATTCATCCATCTCATATTACCTGTCATTTCTCTTTTTATCGTTTTTATAAATTATATGTGTTTATTTTTCTTTATATCTCTTATATCTCTCATCCATTCACTTTCTGTTCAGAATAATTTGCACTTATGTAGGTAGCTATGACCCTTAATATCATGTTAGCTGTAATATATTTATACATATCTGTAGATACATAGCGGGAGATCATCGGATAGGTGTATGTTAAAATATAATAATTGAGGGGTTAAGTTAAATATTGAATTTGAACACAGCAACAAAAAAGATTTATTTTTGAAAAAAGAAATCCGGTACTATTCAAAGTACATATCAATATCGTTGGGCAGGAAATTGCCTAATTTAATTTCAATCCGCGGGAGAGGGCCACGTGCCTCGGTGAATTTTATTTTTCTTCGTTTCTTCTATCCATTCCTGGGATCCGTCTGCCTTCTCATTTATCACCCAACCGATTTTGTAGGTCTTCGTGTGATTTTGTAAGTTCAAACGGAAGGATTCATGTCCACCGTGAGTACGCTATGGAATGCGGCGTCTTTCGGAAAGAGGACACGGGTCTCGAATTAAAAAGACAAAATTCATTTCCTCTTCTCTTTTTTCTCTCTTTCTGTCGTCCTTTCTTAGAAACGATTTCGTAATTCCTAAATAACAAGTAGGTACGTGTGACGCATTCCGTTTATTGTTAGACCGCCGACGCGTAGAAAAGGAGGCGAGAGGCCTAAGATGAACTCGTTCTTTTGAATACCCCAAGGACGTTTTCAAAAAAGCAATCTCGCAGCTCTAGCCCGCCGATAAATTTCATTTAAGGTAACTTTCTCACGAGCATTGAGACGATGCGACAACTGTAACAAAATCCAACTCGGAACAAAAATACTGACGGCCGCCTGCAAATTTTGGTAAAAAGATCTAAATTGGATAAAAATCGGCCTAAGAATTTGAAGAGAAATGCGCATTTTCTCACAAGAACCAAAATATGTCAGGCTAACGCTGATGAAAAGGCGTAAAAAGGCTGTGTTTCAAATATAGTAATACCAATTCATAAAGTAAGTACCAAGTCGACAGCTTAAAAAAATTAATTATCCCATAATTTTAAAAAAATAATATAAATCTTTTTGTATATATAATCCAGTTGGTAAAGTTAAAAATATGAAATTCAGTAGCAGGTGTGGCGGATTGTAGACGGACTTTAAAGTTTAGATGACTTATCTACTCTAGAATGCATGATATCTATTCTAATCATGTAAAAAAATTAATTTCTTCTGTAGAAGAAGAATTAGAAGTTATTTCATATTTACTTTTAAGGAAAACGTGATGTGTTAAGGGTTGCCTGGTAATGAACCTGTGTTTAGTCAGTCCGGTCTGCCAACGCACTAGTAACGAGGTAGGCAGACCAGGATGACTACAGGTCCTTATCAAGTATGATAAAAACCATACTAAATCAGGATGTCCCAAAGTATTGAATTTATGACACCTCAGGAGATAAGGTGTAATAAGTATTGTTATACGAAATTGTCTAACAATGAAACATCAACGGCCGAAAAGCGATGCCTTCCGAATATTAATTTGCCGGCGTCCGACGCAATCAGATGTTTACCTTGGATACCATCTCAGCCACCGTTTATAGCCCGTGAGTATTTTAAATCCGTAGATGGCCCAACAATGAATCTGGCTCCATTCATTTGTTCCTAGCATCACCATTATCAATAGTCGATGGTTCACTTGTCTCTTACTAATGGCCATTCGATGAACATCGATTGTGTATTAATATCTTTCATTAATCGGTCCTCACGACTCGACAATTATAAATGTTCGGTTAAAAGGGACCGTTTGCATTTAACAAGTATATACCATATTTCATAATATCTGTCGCATAAATTATTTAAATATGCAAATAACCAACACAAAATATTTTTTTTTCCTCCCACCCGCTATTCAAGTAAAGGTTTTGTAGAAATCACATCATTCCCTCATTATTTGTCTCAATCTTTCTCTCATTTGCACTATGGCGTTGTTTTTTCTCTCGTACCCTTTTTCTACCTTTATCTCTATATATATGTATGTTTATGGCACTATTACTTCTTTTTTATTAATAATATACGTTCGTATTTTTGCCTGACTTTCAATCTCTCTCACTCAGTTTCTAGCTTATTCTTTATATCGTACTGCCCCCCCACCCTCTCATTCTCACACACCCTCACTCTCTTTCTCTTTTTTCTGTACCAAGATATCATTTTTCTCCCCACAATCTCTCTCTCTCTCTCTTTTTACATATTTCTCTACTATTTTCTACACTTCTCTACTTTTTACTGTTCTTACTATTTCTCCCTATGTCTGTGTTTCTCTCTCTCTCTCTCTCTCTCTCTCTCTCTCTCTCTCTCTCTCTCTTTCTCTTTCTCTTTACATATTTCTGTACTATTTTCTACACTTCTCTACTTTTTACTGTTCTTACTATTTCTCCCTATGTCTGTGTTTCTCTCTCTCTCTCTCTCTCTCTCTCTCTCTTACCTATCCTGTAAGTAGTTATTTATTTTTCTAACGTCTTTTTCTCCCATCTTTCTTTTTTTGTTTTCTGTTTCAATTCTATCTCTTTTTCAGTTCAAAAACAACACAAAACACAAAATCACGATGTTCCTACTCTTCCTCTTTCTGTTTGTATGTCATTCTCTCTCTCACTTTCTCTGCTCATACATGTAATTCGCACGCACTCTTACATTCTCATTGACTTCACTTTTTTCTAATTCTTCTCGAATCTTTCTCTCTCTCTTTTTGTCTGTCTGTCTGTCTCTCTCTCTCTCTCTCTCTCTCTCTCTCTCTCTCTCTCTCTATCTCTTTCTCCATCTTTCTATCTATCGACCTTTACATTTCTCTCTCATAACACACGCATAACCAACACTTACATATAAGCACACATAATCTCTCACTCTTTTTGGATTTTTCTCGTTTATCATATGCCTCTTTGGATATTTTACCCCATTCTTATTCTATCTATTTAACTACTGTTTGTGTGTGTCATATTATCTTTTTAATCTCTTACTATTAATATTAGTCTCTCATGCAGTCATTTTGAATTTTTTTATCCTTAACCTGTTTATCCTCGCTATCAAATTAAGTTACTATTCGGTACTGATTTTATCTTAACGGCCTAAAAGCTTTTATTCGTTTCTCGTGTTAACATTTTTTAGCATAACGATTCATTATCTTTAAATATATGCTTCTCATCAACAGGAAAGTTCGGTCAATTAATGCAGGTCTCTCTTACTTTTCTAATTACAAAAAAATTGTACAATTGAATTTTATGTTTTAACACGTGCTAATTTCATAAATATACATGGTATTACCTACTGAAAAACCGACATTTGCCAATTAAATTGTAATATGGCGTTAAATCAGCGAGAAATGTGTTGCTTTTGAGTGGAACGTCAATCCCCATTGTGAGCTAAGTGACAAACTGCATCCTATTCACCTCGGGGCTTTTTTTACTCACTTTTCTGGAGAACGATCAACTCAACAAAGAAAGAATGGAAATAATCTCATTGTAAAAGAGTGACTTTTTGTGAGGTTTTCCTCCACAGGTCGTTTTCAATTATGTTATTGAATCGGAGTGACAAGTCATTTACGAGTGTATTTTGTATACTTTATTTAGCCCCTCGACCTTTTACAAGTTATTTTCGAAATTTAATAAATAATATAAATATCTATCTGATGGTCGGTTCTTCCAAATTGAAATGATACGTTTTAGGGAAGGTTAATGCTATTGAAAAAGAAAGATAATAGGGAAAAACGTTAAAAACAATGGAACAATGGAGAGTAGAGGTGAGGAGAAACATTGAGAAGGATAAAAAAACAAACAAGGCATGCAATTCTGACACTCTACTTCATTCTCATCCCCTCAATCTATGCATGGATCTGCCTCCTTATCTTCTTTCTTATTCTCTTCTTTTTCAAGCATACACATTCCAGAACCTATCTCTCGCTTTCTCTCTTTCTCTCTCTCTCTCTCTCTCTCTCTCTATCTATCTATCTATCTATCTCTCTTTTTCTTTTTTCCCTCTCACCCTTTCTCTCTCTCCCTCTCTCTCTCTCTCTCTCTCTCTCTCTCTCTCTCTCTCTCTCTTTTGGCTTTTTATTTATCTTTTTCTTTCTATCTATTTTTCACCCTTTATATTTAATTTACATCACACTGTTTTCTTCCTCACTACCAATGCATGAATCTCGCTCTAACCCTCTTACTTCGGTTTTGACTGACGATTTATTTAGATAATTTTTTAATTCTTTTTTATTATCTCCTTAATATTTATATATTTATGTACTGTACATCATGCACGCTAACTCACTAACATTGCTCTCTTCTCTCTCTCACTCTCTCTCACTCTCTCTCTCTCTCATTTGCTCTCCCGCTCACCCTGTTTCTGTTGGTATTCCTCACTATTGTCCGTCTCCTCCCTCTTTCTCTTTCCGCTCTCCCATTCGCCCTGTTTTTGCTGGTACTTCTAACTATTGTTTCTCTCTCCTCCCTCTCGCTCTCTCACCCACTCACTTACGCTCTCTCTCTCTCTCCTCCCATTCTCCTTTTTTTTCTCTACCTCTAACCATTTAGTATTTATATATGTGTATATGTGTACAGTAAAAAAGTTATATTTGTATTATTATACATGTTTTTTATTTGGAATTATGTAACCTTTCTTTGTATGTAAGATTGTTCGTTAAATGTACGAAAGGTCGATGAGACCTAATTTTGCGGGCTTTTATAAATAAATATAATAAACCTCCCTCTCCTCTCTCACTCACACACTCACTTTCTCCTTCTCTCCTTCTTCCTCTTTCTCTCTGCCTTTCTCTCCCTCCAGTTCTTCCAATTAGATACGTTACGAACTCCAAGTGTAATACGTTTACAAAATCAGTCAATAAATGTTATTTTTGAAAACAAAAAATTTTTCTCAACCAGATTGACAGTCTTTTACTTTAATTTCAACAAAACAAACAATTTCTTTTCATTTTTTCCTCACAGGATTAAGCGCTATAATAAAAGGACGGCGTGTAAAAATTAATAACTAATCCAAATCGGAAAACTACTCCAAGTGCAACGTTGCCTTGAGGGTTTAGTTTCCCGGAGCGCCGTGAAATGGGTGAAGTTGCATCCACGCCCGACCGCTTTTATGTTGAAATTTCAGAATTCTCTTGACCTTTTAATTGTCAAGTTGTCATTATATTGATAAGATAATGGACTAAAAGATCGAGCAGGTAAAATTTTACCTTTTTAATTTTAAAAGAACAAAAACAGTATCTATATTATAGATGCCCCTTCAAAAACATTGGGTCTTCTCTTGTACAACTGTGTACTTCGAAATATGTGGATGAAGATAGTACAGATAGATAATGCAAAACAAACTTTTGGCCCATACAAAAAAAAGTGTTATTTACATTAATATTCTATTCATTGATAATTAATTAAGTATTGGAAAATAATAAGTACATCCAGAATATATTGGCCTAAAAATATATGTGTTGGCCCATCACAATTAAAAGTTCCAAATTTCAAACGAATAAGGAAACCTCCAAATACGATTCGTCGTGGATGGGTCAGCTGGAGACTTTAAGAAAGAGGGAAGTGATTGGAAGGATCATCAGTCGCCATTTTGCTCGGGCTTTGAGTGGATCGTTGTTAAACTGTAATTAGTAGTAATAAGTAGAAAATATTTAAATTTTTGAGACAAAAGATTTTGGAAGGTGTTTCATCGACTATTTGAAAGTATTCAATGTATAAATATTAAGAACGATTTTATTTTGAGTATTTAATTTGAAAGGGCTCAAAAGGTTACTTGAGATTTTACCTCATATCAAATTGTAAGTTATTTACTTTTTTATTGTATATCTTTAATTATTTTCATGAAACATTGGAATCAAATTTTAATTTTAACAATAAATTAAACTTTTTTTTGTGAAGTTATTTTATTTTTTCTCTCATTTTAATAAAAAAATTTAATAACGTCACATATGGTTTGCTAAAAAAGAGTGTAAGAAATATGGCCCCCGCTTGTTTATAGCGAAAATGAAAGGAGTTATATTGTTATAAATGCGTATATAAATTTTAAAAAATGTATAAATAATAAAGGAAGAGGAAACTTCTTTTAAAAAATGTATAAATAAACTTAAAAAATGTGTAAATAAAATCTAAAAGAAATGTATAAATAAAATTAAAACATGTATAAATAAAACATGACCTTATTAGATCAAACAAAATGTAACTTGACGTTGTAAACATTGTTTTTTTTTACTATATGGCCACAATAAAACACTTATTATTATTATTATTATTATTATCACCTTTGGGATATCTAAACTATATATATATTATGCAGGGTGGGCGGCCAAGACCCGAGGGGTTAAATGCCTGGGTAGACTCGTACCCCATCCCTAAAAGGTCCGGGACTTGGTAGGCTCACGTGTCCTGCATAAACCTCTTGGACTAACCCCAAGATTTTGGACCAATTTATCTCCTCTCCTTCAAAAATTTCAAATCTAGATCTAGCATACCTATCACACTCTGCGAGGTAGTGCCTTGCCGTTTCTTTTTTTATTTCGCAGAAGCGGCAAAAGAGAAGCGGGGGGGTAGGATACCCATTACGAAGAGGCGTCTTCTCAGTGGGCATCATATATCTAAACTAACACAAGGTAAGGGAAGACCACGGATGCAGGAACAACTATTTCAAGGAAATCTTGTTTGGTCTTATTAGGTCAATAGAATATTAAATATTATATTAAATATAAAATATTAGATATTTGCACGAGCTTACTTGTCAATCTAGGAACCAAAAATTATTTTAGGTTCCTAATTTAATTTTTTTAAAGTTAATTTTCCGCCGTTTTGTTCATAAATTTCAAGGATATTATATGTCGGTCGAAACATTTTGTTAAAGTAGGGTAATAAAATAATAAGCTGGATTGTATTAAATAAGATTAGTCGTATAAAAAGTTACAAAAACGAAAAGACGCTTCCAGTAAAGTAGGCCAAAAACATTTTAAATAAAAACTGGGATTTGTTTTCAACACCCTTAAACAACAAAACCCTTAAAAACGAATTTTCATAACAAACAACAAAATTGCCTTTTTTCGTTGGATTAATCCGGCAAAAAAATTTTTTTTATCGAGTTCCGGTGTTGCACTTAAAAATTCTTAACTTCTATAATTTTTATCCAATGTTATTACAATGGTTGGAAAGCAGGATTTATTTTCTTTGAACCTTTAACAATCTAACTTCTTGAACAACAAGACTTTTGCTTTCTATGTGATAATGAATGTGAAAAATGAGGATGAAACCATGGATTAATCCAACGTCTTAAATGGTGTTTAAAACAAACACGATTTTTTAATAAAAAGGTTTTAGGCCAACTTTACTGGAAGCTTCTTGTCGTTTTTTTAACATCTACTCCAATTTATTACATCCTCCTTATTATTTTAGAACCCTGCTTAACAAAGTGATTCGACTAAGGGAGGACAAAAAAGTAGAAAGTTAAGGTTAAAAAATTTAAATGAGAAAGCTAAAATCCTTTCGGACCTGAAATAATGTCAATCCATTTTTTTAAATATATTATTTGGCTTACTTTAATGTAAGTGTGTTTTCGTTTTTGTAAATGTTTATATATGTAATCTCATTTAATGCTATCCTGCATATTATTTTCTTAACTAAGATAAAAAACAAATCGCCTGATATATACAAAACTTGAAATATATCCGTAAGAAAGGCAGAAAATCAATTTTAAGAAACCTATTTAAAATACCTGCAAAATTTTTTCAGCTCCTTGGGCTCCTTGAAAAAATGGCTGGACACATTTCTAATATATTTAGGTTTAAAATAACCAAAAAAGTTTCCTTAAAATCAGTAGTCATATAATTTTATTAAAAAATTCATATAATTTTATTAAAAAATGATTATTGGTTAATGATTACAATTTGAAAATTAAACATCTGCTATGAAATTTGGGTGGAGGTGGAAATTTACTCCCTTAGCCTAATGTGACTGGATTTAGGAAAAACACATTAGAATTATTATAAGCAGTGAATAAATTATAACACACATGCAAAATAAGGAACGCAAATGGAAAAAGACATAGAAAATAGTCAAAAGTAAGAAAAAAAGCTGTAAAGTTCAAATATCAAGTATGATAAACGGTGGTCAGTCTTTAAGGAAATTTGGCGAGATAAATAAATGGACGATGGAGATAAAGGTGCCTGCTAAGCGTGCCGCGACCGGCTCAAGGATTGATCAGATCACCCGCTATCGAGGAGTGGGAGTAAAAAAGCGAAACGGTTACGGATACACGGGGCAAAAAAGAAAGGATCGCAATCCAACAATTAACCAAATTATATTTAACGCATATAAGTAGTTATCCCGGGGCGGAGAGTCGTGGGAAAAGAGCCGGGCAGGGTCAGTGTCAAGGGCAAGGAGGGAGGCCTGGAGAGGGACGGGCGGGCCTCAGTCGCGAAGAAGAGGGGCCGGGAGCAGAGCTTTCTCACTTGAGACCAGACAATATTAGACCGGGGAAGGCACCTACGGCAATGAATGGAATGCCCTAGCCCACTAGCCTACTGCAGAGCCTAGACCTTACCGGCCAAACCACTCCTAGACAAGAGCGATGCCGCTACGAAATCATAGACCTCCCGCCAGACCTATTATTAGAACACTTTCCTCTCTTTTTATTCATTCTTTACAAAGAGAACCTCTGTTCCTATCGCTATTACCTACCTTTTTTTAAATGTTTTTTTGTTGGTTTATTTGAAAAAATTGTTTTAAGAAAGTACCATTTACCTTTAATGAAGTCATTGCATGGACTTCGTGAGAATGATTATGCTACAAGTAACTATTTCATGACGAGGCAACATTACCTACGTAACTTTCATGCTGTATTTCTTTATTTTACCAAATCATAAAGTCCTAATAATTAAATATAATTAACTCGTGGATTACAACTACACTACCTAACCAAACTACAGCATACTACGTTAGCGACAATGGCTGAAACTGTTTACACTCGCATTAAAATAGAAAGAAGACCCAAGCCAAAGTTAAATAGATAAGAAGAGAAATCCGTGATCCGTCAAAGGAATAAATGTGTTGCGTCCTTTAGCAAGTGCAAACAATTTTTTAATTAGATCTCACATTCTCGAGGACCATTAAATCTCTTCCAAAGATGGGTATTGGTGGAAGAAAATCCAACAAATGAATTCCCTCTACAAGAGCCCAGAATGTCTCTCCTTAGGGGACTTTGTGTGGAAGGACGTTTCACAACTACGAAGGATGGTACAGACAGTGAGTACTGTCGAACAATATCATTTTACCATTAACAGAGGAAAGGTGTAGGAATTATTAGTTTTGCTCATGGCTTCAGAAGATTTTCTCGTGTAAAATATCTCCCGAAGAATGAACAGCAAGAATACCACCCCTTTTACGTGAAAAGGTACCAGAGTGTATTAGTTCTTTTTTGGTTTGTACGATTTGTCCAAACACAAAAAAAAACTACATTTACTATTCTACATCATCAAATACTTCAATGGATGTCGCCCTTGCCTCATGTTAAATATTTATTACAATTAATTAAGGTTTTTAGTTGAGATAAAAAAAGTCAATGGCACGAGCGCGATTCGAACCCACGATCTTCGGATTGATACGCGACTGCTCTACCACTTGAGCTATCGTGACCTCGATCCACTCGGACACTAATTCCCATCTCAACCTCACCTTTTGAATTTTCCCTCCTTTAAATATTTATGCACGAAAATGCGCCCTGTCGCTTTTCTCGACTAAGAAAAGAAGGTGGAAATGGGTCGTACAAGTTTTGCAGTGGCCCACGCTCTCTTCATGATGATGAGAAGGAGGAAGAGGAGGATAATAAGAAGCGTGGGTTTGGTATTCCTTAAGCACAGTACTGTTCCTAGTTCCTTAGTTTAGTTAAAATGACTCTATCCTTCTTTTAAGATGTAATTCCATTTTCCGTCATTCTGCTATTCTTCTTCTTGCTGCCGTAGGTTTCGTCTCCAGTGATTGATTCCTTTTCGTACATAATATGGTTGGCAGTTTCTTCTTCTGCATAACCCCTAAATCGGGTTATCATTGAATATATCCATGTGTACGTAAATATATAGGTAGCGCTCACCGGTGTTATATACTCTGTAAATATCGTAATTTGTTTGGCTGTTTTTAACTATGAGTTCACTATTTCTGACACTTCTGGAGATAAAACACTTTTTGGCTGATTCTTGGATGAAGGAGTCTGTGTTTGATCTTTTTACTCTCAGTATAGGTCCTGACCTAGAATTTGTTTGTGCCATGGAACCCAGGATGTTATCAGGTTGTTGTGTTTTCTTGGTTTTGGAGTTTTGGACCCATTCAAAGATTGATAAATAACAAGCATATGATCTTTTTACATGTTAATGGTTCTAGAGCCTCATGGCCAAAAAATGACATCCTTTAGTTATGTGGGACACTCGAGCAACCTTTCTCTACATGATGGACCCATTCGGCTTTGTTCGACAATGCTGTCTGTCTGTCAACCACGTATATCCTAATATTAGCCAGCAAAAATGTAATAACATAAATTAAATTGAGTGTTATTACAGATTTATTATCATTATTACTTCTTATTCATTGTAATTACATAAAATTTTGTTAGTTATTTTCATTTTTAATTTTATGTTTCAATAATTGCTTATTTTTAAATCAAAGAGAAATTATATGATATTGTTACAGGACTGTGCTGCTCATTTTTTATATATATTTCAAGGTATAGGTAATTTTAGATTCCCAGAAACAATAGGCTCTTTTTTCGTATTTCGAGATTTTTCAAGGAAGCCAGTCTTCTCCGCAATAGAAAAAATATCCAGACGCTTATTACAACTTTTTAACTCGCTAATGGTCACTGAGGAATGTCAAGTAGAAGTGACTTTTTTGGAATATGAAAAATCAGAAAGCTACTGGAAAAGGAAAAAGTCTAAAAAATTATTTGGCTGGACGGATGGGGGGTTATGATATTTCCGATAACGTAAATTAATATGATGTGCATATTTTTTTACCATTGTTTTATTATAAAGATTTAGTAAGTGTAAAGCATTTGTATCTGATTTTAATTTTTTTTTTTAATTTTAGTATCCAACTATAAGGATTATATATAGGTTTTGGATTATAACTTAGATTTTTTAAAGACATTTCCGTAAATACCCAACCCCCACTTGAATGTACTAATCTGACGTTTTTATTCCACCGAGGAATCAACAACAAACACGAGTTAATTTCCAAAGCTTTTATCTGAGATAAGCCGATCTGTGGGGTACGTCCTGGACGGACGGACGGGGGAAAAATAAATAAAAAAAATCAACCAAAGGGTGCTGTAAATAAGAAATATCTGTGAAGCGGCGATAAATCAGAATCCGTAGAGTCTGTAATCACGGCCGGTGGAATGCACTGGGCGGGATGAGGACATTTAGCTTGTTAACTGCGGGCTCAACGCGCCCCCGCAACACCCTTGAAGTACTTGCCATTTAGGTATAAAAATGGTATCAGCTTTTCCATTATCTTACGGCAAAATTTTTAAATCTGAAAACGAAACAAAACGGCATTCAAAATTAGCCTAATTTGTCATCCTCTGCATATCAGAAATGACCACATTGGGTCAAAACTCACCCACTGATTTTAGAATTTTATAACTACATACTAAAAAATAATGATTGGCCAAAAGTCCACTTATTCAAATTGCACTTAAAAACTTTCTACCTTATCTATTTCTCTATTCTCTCTCTCACTCTCTCTCTCTCTCTCTCTCTCTCTCTCTCTCTCTCTCTATCTATCTATCTTCCCCTCCTCTCTCTCTCGCTCTCTGTACCTCTATATCTCTACTGTTTCGATTTTCAACTTTAAATTTATTTTTTCTATGCGTTTGTTCTTTATTTTTTTTAAATTTTATTATCAATAATTACTCTCTTACTGGACATATAAAATGATCCCTCCTCTCTTAATATTTTCGATATCTCAAACACCACTTATGTGGTAGAGAGATCCAAGAGACCTAACTTTGCGTAATGAAATAAGGCATTATCAATCAAACAATCTCTTTCTCAATTCATAGATTTATACATTTTTTGTATAGACACAAAAACACTTTCTTTTCTCACTATCTCTTTCTCAGTTAATATATTTATCTAGCTATGTAACTATCTCTTGTCTAAATCTCTATTCTACTTTGTCTCAATCTTCATCTTTAATGTCTATTTTTTTCTATGGTTTTGAACTTTCTTGAAATTTCTTTTTCTTTTTCTTATCTATGGCCATATAATATCTTACCTATGCACAATGCACATGTAAGTTGACCTCTCTCTCATTTGCTCTTGCGTACTATTCTCCTCTCCCTCTCTCTTTTGTCTCTCTCTCTCTCTCTCTCTCAAGTTTGACAAGAACTGGTATAGATACTGCAGGTTACGCAATAAAAATAACAACCTTATAAGAAATAAACGACATCAAAATAAAGCCTTATGTCAAAATATCCTAAAGACTTCGTGAAAATTATAAATAAACAAATAAATTTAAACCATTGGTGCAAATAAAAGATTAGGCGCCTTTTATAACAACTCTTTATACCGCCCATCTAGAAAAATTCATTTTTAAAAATTAAAAAAAGTAGAAATTATTAAAAAAGTAAATACCATAAATTCAAAAACACTGGACCAGATGATATACTCATTTCATTGCTGAGATCAATTAACCTATCCTGTAATGTAGTTAATTGGTTTAGATCTAATAATTAAACAATTATTCTAATTGGGTATTTACCAATCTTGGGCCCTCAAGGTTCAACGCAATCGGCTTTACTGTTTATCCTTAAAAAAATTACTAACTGCCTCTTTTGTGTGTAGGTCGATGACCTGAATATTAGTATGAAAAATCACAATTATCAAGTATAAATGAAAGCATACTAAAACTAAATAGCGACGTAAAAACGTTTAAAAAATAGAGCGATGATCATGGTTTATCAATTAATATTAAAAGCTGTAAAACTATATTATTAGAACATCACCAACATTTTGCAAATTTAAAGAAAGATAATATTGTAGATATCAAAATGGATGATAGTATATTAATTTTAAACAACGAAATAAAAATTCTAGGCTTAGTAATAGATAAGTATTTAACTGGAATACACATATTGATAAGTTTGTAGCAAAATACATTCAATTGTGTAACAATTAAAAATAACTATTTAATATTAATAATACATACATGAAGCTAAAGATTTTTAATGCACTAATGCTTCAAAACATAACTTATACCCTTGCAGTAATTTCTTTCTACTAAAAATCTTCATAAGTTACATGTAATTATAAATATGTGTATTCGCTATAACTATGATTCTAGAATTTATGACAAATGCTATAGTTTATCCATTTTAAAAATTTATTATTTATTAAAATGAAAAATTTGACTATTTTCATAACACCATTATACCTATTTGATATTGTTTCTCATTTTAAAGTTAAAAAAAAAATTAGTTTTAAACGTCCTCTAATTGCATTTAAAATGCCGTTGTGTCGTACCCACTACTTTTATAATTCATTCTTTCCTAAACCTATAAAACTTTACAACAATTTATCCAATCATGTAAATCTAAACATATTTATAAGAAACATCTAAAATGCTTTTCTCTCGTGAGATTACGTTCAGTCATGCTCTGTACAACATCAATAATATTTAAAAATATAGGTATACAGGATAAAAATTATATTTGTATTATACGTATTTTGCATTTTTAATTATGTAAATTTTATTTGTATGTACGAATGCTCGTCAAATGTAAGAAAGGTCCATGACACTTAATTTTAACTCTCTCTCTCTCTCTCTCGCTCTCACACACACACACACACACACACACACACACACACACACACACACACACACACACACACACATACACATACACACTTTAAAACAAAAAGATTTTATGTATGTTATATTCATGTACAAATACACAAATACAAATTCACACTTTATAAATGCTCCTTTATATGCAAGGTCTTCTGCGTTGGTAATTTGTAGTTTAAGAATTAAAGTTGTTGAGGACAGAGTCCGATGATAAGGTTTTTATCTTTGAAGTAAATAATGATGTGGAATGCAGTGAGATAGTTCGTCTTTCTTTTATTTGTCCTTCTACTTAATTAAGTGAAAGACAAACAAAAGAAAGAAGGCCTGTAAGCATTTATGTTATCTAAAATGTAATTATGTTTTTTTTAAATTTTATCATTTTATTTTGCTTTTTCTAAGTCGTGTCAAGCATTTAACAATAATTATAATCTCTCCATAAATCACGGACTTTTTTTTACGTTATGTGGTACTTTTGTTAATTTGTAATTCAACAATAAGAAAACAACTGGTCCATATGGATTTAGGCAATTGTACTGATTCATGCCAAAATTGTTATTCATGTTTAACATTTTTCAGTTTTGGGCTCCAAATAATTGCCTAATACATAGGTAAATGTAATCGAACGGCTGTTAATCACCATATTAAATAAGCATTCATGCATGGAAAGGTAAGTGGAAGAAGTTCAGTTTAGATAGCAATATCTCGGTCAGTTTGATAGGGAAAAAAAGGAATGAGCGCAACGCCTTTTTTGAACGACGTGTTTCTGAAAGGGAAAAGACCTGGATTCCCGAGCCTGTTGGGTCGCAAATCAAGTAGAGAAGACCGGTAGAATTTATGGTGGGTCAGTATCTGGTTGCCGAGCAGACCCCTTTGGGAGCTACATTCCCGGTCATCCCTACCAACTGCATTCCACTCCGTCTACACTCGCTGATCGCATTTCCTCGGTATGCGGGGGAAGAGGGATTTTCCCAAATTTCCTTTTTGGGCTGACGACTCGAGAAGTGGGTCGAATTGGGAAAATAGCTGATTTACATTTAGAAAAGTGTCGCTTTCCCATCAAGGTCGACATTTTTCTTTGTACATATTTCAAATGGTTCAACATCAGAAAACCGATAACATTATTTTATTGGAATTGGCAGAGATACTCTGAACAATTTAACTTTTGTAGTTTCTTCGTTTCTTTCAGACAGACCCATCACTGAAGTTTCGGAGAAGAGGAAGCGCTAGGGCAGACCAAACCAATGAGGATAGGAAGGACAAAAATATCAGAAACGATCAAACTACTGGCTCAACATCTAGTAGAAATCCTAGAACATAAAAATCATATTTTGTAAAAATAGCCAATAAGATTCATGTTCTCTTGTTCAACAATCTTGTAACAAAGAAGAAAAAGAGCAAGACGAAATTATAAAAACTGATAGATAGTAACCTGCCATAATAATGAAATATCAGAAAAAAAGATCCTTTGGATCAAAACCCTTGAACTTTAAACTACTAATGTCCATTTTGGAATCACAATTGTCATTCTCGATTTTTTTAAAACTTTAATGTAGTGGACTATACCCTCCGTTGATGTTCCCCTTTTTCTTTTCGGACAGTTCTCAAGTATTCTCCACCCGAAATAAGCCCACATCCTTTTCCCAATTCATCACTTCCGGAGTCCCTCATGGCTCAAGCGACTGCGTATTTTTGCAGTAACATTAACGACCTAAATCCATAAAAGATTGTTTCCTTTCAAATGTTCTACCTTTTTACTGATGACTCCCAATTTACCTTTTTCCTACGTTCTGATTTGCAAGCTTGAATTGTAAATATTTAGTAAAGTTGAACTCCTGGGCCGCTAAAAACTTAACTTGAACACCCTCTCCTCACGCTTACCCTATCCTGCATCAAAGAACACCTACACCTCATAACAGACTGGTGCACTCGCTGGCACATCAAGCTAATTTTAAAAAAAACCATAAGGTGAGGTCAGAAGACAAAACTGCCCTCCAGTGAATATAAACATTACATTGGTAATCGACCATCCAACCAGACCCGCCATCTTGGATTTTACCTACACAGCATGGAACCCCCATACTAAACTATAAAGACAACAACTGAACCGAATTTACGGATTACTCAGACGCCTACTTGAACCTAACAATATACAAAGCATATCTTCAGCATACCGTTTTGACATGAAAGCAGGCGTGCCTCAGGGTTCAATTCTGGGACCTACACTTTTTTGCATCTTTTTAAATGCTTTGCCTACTCCCAAATACTGCCAACTCGCTTTGTACGCTGACGACATCGTGCTTTAGAGTTCATCCTGGAGGATTAGTGCGATGGTAAAAAAACATTAATAACGAGCTGGAAAGAGTAAGATGGTTCTGTACTAGATGGAATTCCAAAACCATTTGTATCCTACTCACGAAGCGTAGCCTCCTGCTCTCCCACAATATATTACTCGAGGGGAAGTCGTTTAAGTGGTTAAGAACTGTGAGGTATCTAGGAATCACTCTTCATACCAAATTGAATTTTGGTGCTCGCACAAGTAATCTGGCAGGCAACGGGAAAGCGGCTATACGAACATTTTCCCTTTGCTCAGAAATAAAGTATTTATTAAACCAATGTTGCTATAAGCATGCCCAGCATGGAATTTTACCTGTAAAACAAATCTTAACAAATTACAGGTAATTCAAAATAAATTTCTGCGGCTTGCCACTGCCTCTCCCAGATATTATAGATTGACAGACCTACACGAGCGAACTAACATGAAATGGGTAGAGGAGGAAATATACGATGAGATCTGCAATTTTTTTAGGCGTATGAGTGTCTCCTCAAATCCCATTTGCAGATCCATAGGTGCAACAAATGCAAATTGGAAACATAAGTGGATCAAACACAATGTACCTGGCTTATAAACTTGTCATAGTTTCAAATTCATCGTTATAAGAATATTTATATACCTATTTATGTATTTTATTATTTATTTTATTTTTTATTTATTTATTTATTTTATTTATTTATTTTGTTTTACTTTGCCTTAAGGTATTAGCCATGCAGTTTTTATTGATGGAGAGAGGACCGAGTAAATAAGGCGCCGAGACCCGACGTTTCCCCCCCCCCGGCCACTACTCCACCATTTATTGGTAAGTTACAACAAAAGTTGATCCTGTATATCTAAAGTTATATTTTCAGATTAGATGCCTTCAGAAACCAAAATAGCAGCGCATACACTTCCTTGTTCCCTGAGGCAACGAGCGTCTCAAGAGAGTAAGGTCTGTCCGGATCGTTAGGACATCAATACCGTTTAGCAGTTTACCTCTTGCGTTTTCAAACCTTGGACATTCCATTACTATATGGTTTAAATCTTCTGGGTAGCCATGTTACACAATTGGGGGACTTCTTAAGCCCGATGCTACACATATGTGCTCCCCACACACCATGGTTGCTTCGTATTTAAGACAATACGGTGAAATAATGTCGAGGTACCCTGACCCCTTGAAACCACGGTTCTTTCGGCACCAAAGGAAATCTGCTTCTATATAGTGAGCCTCCATCAACGGAATTATGGAACTCTTGCCCATCTGAAATCCACCTATGGTTCAGTACACTCTGGCAGTCACTTTTGGTCATTGCGTAGTCGCACGGCTCACCGTCAATGACCTCTTCCTTTGCAAATCAACTTTCTCGTTTTCCTTTATTCCAGAGTGACCTTTGATCCAGCCTAGGGTAACATTTATGCCCCTGGTGAGTAAATTATTAGTTATCACTAAAATGCTGGCCGTTATGTGATCGCATTTACAGTTTACTTTTATTCTTTCTATTTTAGAGATCACACCCTTTGAATCTGTCAAAACTGCGACTTTTTGAACTCATATATTTTCTTGGACGTACTGTAATGCCTTTAACACTGCCAAGGATTCGGACGAAAATATGGAGCATTTTTCCGGAAGGGCCAATTTCTTGTTTACCCTGAGCATCGGGTCGTACAATGCAAAGCCGGCCCTATCGTTTATTAGGGAGCCGTCGGATTTATTTACTTCTCATCTACACTTTTTATATGCATTTATTTAATTCTATATATAGACTTCATCCCTCTGCTTGTGGTTTTTTTTAAGATAAATTTTTTCCCACAAACTATTATGGAATTTCTCTTAACTATTTAAATATCAAAATGATTAGTTTAAATAGTAGGAAGTCAAAGTAAAATGTCACTATCCCTACATTTTAAAATTATTGTATATATTGTTGTGCACATGTACAAATACAAATTTATTCTATTCAAAGCATATTAGAACTTAATAGTCGAACTCTGGAGTTCCGCCAAAGAATCCAATCCTCTCAATCAAAAGTCCTCCATCATATCCTCTTCCCTCCCTTTTACGTTACTTACCAAACTATTCACCCATCTCTCATCCAATTCGTGTAGGACTTGATCCTACTTTTCTTTCTCTGAATTTCTTTTCTCTATCTCCTTGGTCGGATAAGCTCCTGCCGAATTTTTATTTCAATTGTCCTTGATCTGAACTTGCCCCGGTAGCCCGTATTTATAATATTTTCCGCTGATGCTTTTCCACTGCCAAGTGTCATCCCTTATTTTCTCCCTTTTTGATTACGGAGATGTTGGGTGCATGGGTCTTACAAAAGAGCTTGAAGATAAGATGTACGTCTAATAGATATTACAATTAATTAAGGTTTTTAGTTGAGATGAAAAAATGGCAAAAAGGAGGGAAAACTAATAAGGGGGTTGAGATAGGAAGTTGATGTCCGAGTGGATCGAGGTCACGAGAGCTCAAGTGGTAGAGCAGCGGCGTTTCTAGCCGAAGATCGTGGGTTCGAATCCCGCTCGTGCCCTAAACTTTTTTTCATCTCAACTAAAAACCTTAATTAATTGTAATGATTTAATTGGTCAAGCGGACCACCAAATTAGTGAATTTAAAGGTCTAATAGATAGTTTCGTATGTTTTATCTTCGGCTCCTCAAGGATGTCCAACTTGACACAACGTGTACACCGACATTATGTGGCAATACACTTTCTACCGCAGGCTCCTTCCTTTCCTCACTCCATCCATCTTTAAGCCCTCTCTTTTTGATCACTTAGTGATTACAACTTAGCATCATAAATTTTTAACTGGCCCCCTTTTAGATTAATTCCCATAGTAAAATATTTTTATTTCGTATGTTTATGCTTTTGCAAATAGACTTATCAGGCTCGAATCTTTGTTAACACGGTGTAATTTTTTTACTTTTTAAACGGACTTTAAGTACGAGAATAAAATTTATCTTTCATTTAATTCCTGGCTGATAGTACGCTGGCTCTGATAGTACTTGAATTTAATTAGTAAAGGCAATAAAATTGAATGTTAAGAAGATAAATAATTATGTATTCGTAAGTATAAAACTATTTCAGATAATCGTATGTGATTAAAAAAAGATCATTCCTTGCAAAATACTGCAAATAGCTAAGTAACATTAAAACCTAATGCATGTAATAATCTTTTAATTAGTTCAATAAACTGGTTTATTTCACAGGTAATTAAGCCCAGAATATATATTTTGGATTCTGTTAGTTCAATTATCACGTGCCATTAAAATTCCCAGGTACGTTCCACACATATCGTTAAAGCGTTGTAAAATACCATTACAACTTTGTAAAATGCAGTCGAACTTCCAAATATGTTTAGTCATTACCTCATGGTATTGAGGTCGCTTGTTCTTGTATTTTTTGTGATGCAGCGATGAATTCAGTGCCTAATTTACGCACTCATATAAAGGGTTATATCCTGGTTGTTCCAATAATTTTCTATATTAACATGTTTCGGCGTGGAGGAGCTTGATATTGTTTATTTTTAACTTATCATTTGCATATTTTTCATTAGATTCCAAGGATATTTTATGTGGTCTGCAAAGAAACGTAACGAGACCACTCGGTCCGAGTGGATCCGTGGGAAACAGGCAACTTGTTGCTTTTAATTCCACGTTTATTCGATTTCAGGCTACCACGGTAAACAGACGAAAAAGAGGTTCAGACAAGTTAATAGGATCCTTATTCCCCCTAAGAAGGCCTACATCAAAGCGTGACTCCGGATCCAAATTAAAACCATCCCGGTGGGGAAAATAAACAAAAAGTGGTTACCAAATAAATAAAATAAAATAAAACACACAAAATAGACCATTACATAAAGACGTCCATGGACGAGATGCCGGGACATTCATTTCATGAGATCAGACTGAATATATTTCATTAATAACGGGCTTTTAAGTTTAATGTTTATTTATTTGTTTGTGTGTGTGTGTGATATTATTTAGGTTTTCATTTCTACGCTTTAAAAACAAACCAACCAAATCTACCTCGGCTGTCTTCATTTTTCAGACTTATTGAGGCTCTGTAATTTTCAACAAATTTATTAGCAAAAACAAATTAATATCTAATTTTAATTAATCTTTCAATTAATTAAGTTGTTTTTTTGCGTTATGAACTATGCATATTAGCCATGTGACAATTCATATATGTGTGTTCAAATTTAGGAGGGTTATTGTGAAAAAAGGGCCAGAGGCGACGATGGGAATCGAACCCACGACCGCGGCGTGAGAGTCTCTCATGCTAACCACTCGGCTACCGCGGTCCCCAATTAAGGTTTTTAGTTGAGAAGAAAAAGTCAGTGTCACGAGCGGGATTCGAACCTTGACCTTCGGCTAGATACGCCGCTGCTCTACCACCTGAGCTATCGTGACTTCGATCCACTTCATCTCAACTAAAAACCTTAATTAATTGAAAGATATTAATTGGTCAAGCGGACCACGAAAACTAGTGAATTTTAAAGTTAAATGAAGTATATCGTCACTAAAGCTCTCCGTGGCCATTTCATTTGTAGCCGAGAATCAAATAGATTACACGACATTTGAAAAATGGCAAAAAGGAGGGAAAATTCGAGATGTGAGGTTGAGATGGGAAGTTAGTGTTCGAGTGGATCGAAGTCACGATTGCTCAGGTGGTAGAGCAGCGGCGTATCTAGCCGAAGGTCAAGGGTTCGAATCCTGCTAGTGACACTGACTTTTTCATCTCAACTAAAAACCTTAATTAATTGAAATTTTAAATAAAGACACTATAACAATCCTATCTCTCTAAAATTCGGCTGTTATGGAATTGTTTTGGTTATTTTATAGAGTTTATTTGTACTATGACATTGTAAGTCTTCCTGTAATTAACGAAAACCACCTCTGGCTGTCCAATTTGTACAAAATTTCGATTAGCCTAGAAGGAAAGGAATAAAACGAATTCACACATACCTCTACTAAATATGGAAAATGTTTCACCAATTGTCGTTTTTCAGAGGCACAGCGCTGTTAAGAAATGATACAGATGGACGTCGTCAGGTGAGCGGGAGAGGCGCGTAGCCTTCTTCTCATGGATGCCCCACCGGCAAAAAGAGCTTTTTATTGTTTCTGTTTCATTTATCTCGGCACCGGTCGACACCCACATTTATTACCGGCCTCCCTCATTATACTTCCCGAGTGTTTTAATTCTTTTCGTCTCTTTTTCGCTAGGGGTCAAGGATGTCCTCTATACCACCGAAGTCGCCTGGCTTTGTGTAAATACCAGTGGAGATGGTAATCGAAAAAATAAGGACGAGTTATTGTTTTCGAGTTATTAGGCCGGGATCATGTTCGAGCGTACGTGCGCGGAATCCTCATTTAACCCGGATGAATTGTTACCCTTTATCTACCATTCCCATCCCCTACCGAGACACCCCTGATTATTATATTAACTCTGGGAGACTATGAGGAATTCAGGCGGGCCATGCTAGTTCAAAGAGTAAAAAATTATATTTTACACTTGTCGCTTGTCTTAGCTATTCTTCAGGAGAAAGACATAAAGACCAATACGCAAATTAAGAAGATTCAAAAATCAAATTTGAATCATTTTAAAAACACTTGGACATTATTGACGATAATGGAATGCTAGCGATCGGTGGTTTGCAGCTAGCACGTCAGTCTTCTAGCTTATAGTTTTCCTAGTTTCCTAGTTCGGTTCCATTACAAGTAGTAAGGCATTGATTGACTGCTGAGATTCTTTTTCCCGTACGTTCGTGTTTCTATTGAGAGGTTGTTTCGCATTCGAAAATAATATGTATTTTTGCAAGTAGAACCTTTGAAACAGTATTGGCCAATTGCGTATTCGATCGGCGAGTCTCGCCATCCTTTCACACTGCATGATGATGATAAGGAGAGGGATACTAGAAGTAAAGGCGGGGGTTTGCTACTCCCGAAGTCATGCATTTTGTTGGTTTATTGTACTTTTGCTAGTTTCTTAGTGCAATTGACTCGATCCTTCATTTAAGAAGTAATAGGTCAATGTCAATGCTGCAACTGTTTAGCCTGAGCCTTCCTTTGTATTCAAGATTGCATCTCCATTAAGCAGTTGCATCACAATCGAAGATAATAAGGGAGGTAGTTTCTTCCTCCTCATTTCATAATTCATAATCCAAAAATGGGGTTATTGTTGAATACAGCCATGTGGTGTAGGTTTTTCTCAGATGCCACTGAACGATGATTATAATTTAAGGATACTAGGAAGCTAGAGTTTGGTATTTATGCACTGCAGCTTTTTGGTTTACTGTACTTTTCCTAGATCTTTGGTTCAGTTCAAGTCACCAGATCGTTCTTTTAATGAAGTAGGTTATTACTACAATTCTGGTTTCTAGGTCATCTTTGTTCACTACGTTATGTATACCAGATTTAGCGGACGATTCGCATCCAAAGATAGTATGGGAGGTAGTTTCTTCCTCCTCGTTGCCTAACATAAAAATGGGGTCATCGATGAATGCGCCCATGTTGTGTAGGTGTTTTTTTTTTCAGATCTCTCCTGAATATTACTATCTCTAACCGTATCAACGTGTCTGCCAGTTTTGGTAAGGGTTCTTTAATCATGAGTTTACTGTTTCTGGCACCTTTGGAGTTTGCCCACTTCTTTTGTTTTGTGTGGACCATATTTAGATGGTAGAGTCAGAGTATGATCATGTAATCACAATTATAGGTTAAGGGTCTTGCGCATCCTCCGTTGAAAAGTTTATCTGCGTATACAATTCTCAGAATTCTTTTCTGCTCTGTCACCAAAGCAGTGTTGTATTGTCAGATTTTTATGTGTTCTCAGGTTTTGGTGATTTTGGATGCTAATTTACTAGTTTGGCTGTCAGCATGCTAATGCTTTTAGGGCTGCTTGAGTGCCCGATCTTATAAACTTTGTTGTATTTCAGCTTGAAAGACAGAGGAGTACTTCCCTAATGAGTTCGATTGCTCGGTCTCTTAACATATAATCGTATTTGATTTTCTACAAATTTCTTTTTCTCCTCTAGTCTGTTTATAAGTTGGCGCAAAGTTATGGGGGATTTTATTTCATTATTTTAAATATTTAGTCCTTTATCTATGTAGTTGTACCAAAATATTAAGCCCGGCCATTAAGGCTAAAAAGTATTAATAATACACGAGGTTGAACAATGGAATGTGTAAGAAATGGATGGTCCATTTTCCTATCATATTATGTTTGGTATATGTACCTATGTAAAATTCCAGTTGTATAATGGTAAAAGAGATATCACGATAATTACAAATAAATGTAGTATAATATTTTTAATTTTTAAACTTTTTATACATATTCTTGAGTTTTCCAAAACGTCCTGAGCACAAAAGGCGGTATGACCGTTCTGAAAGCTGGTCTGGTCGGGAGCCAGCCGAAGTTTTATCCCGTCTAACCATAAAATAACAAATCCGGTACCAACTCTAAATTAGACCCGGGATATATCGGTGCATAGCCATCAGGATGGAGTCGGGTGTGAGAGAAGAATATAAAGAGGAGTGGAGGAGAGGAGGGTTCGGCGTGATAATTGAACGGGTTCCACGGCCGGATGGAGAGAAGGCTGTTTCATAAATGCCTAATCGTGCCTGTGGCCAAAAATAAACAAAAGAAGAATAAAAGAACCTTATATAAAAATAACTGACGATATAGATTAGCAATCCCGATGGCTGGAGCAATAAAAAGAATCCGGTCGCTATTTCAGATAAATTAAACGGATCGAGAACGGGAGAAATATGCCCGTCAAAATCGCAAATTTTCATATCGTATAAAATAAACTATACAAATAAATTAATTGGACGCTTCGTTACGTCATAAGCTACAAAAGGCTCATCTTCTGGCAGAATATAGAAAACATTATAAATTATTAGATTGAATCTTATACATTTCTTTTAAAGTTTCCTTCTCTTTCAAGTATTCTTTATTCAGACCGAATTTTTGTGTTATTGAAATTTTTTTATTGAGGTTTTACTCTATTCAACAAGCCTAAGTTGATATAATATTCACAGTTCATTTTTCATTGTTATTTGTGTTTTTGCTGTTTTTCGGTGTAAACCTCTTACAGCGTTTGCTTTTATTTTATTTTTTTATTGATCACATTATTTGTTTTAATAAATTTCCAAATTAATTTTTTTTTCAACCACAGCAGGTCCCCTTACACAGATCTTTAGCCGTTATAATTATAATTATATTATAACGTTTCCGGGATGGACCGCTGGGCGGCGATCTGGTTTTACAAGGATTTTTTTTCCCTGAGAGGTTTTATAACAATTTTTAAAGAGAATCTTTGGCGGTTAGAACATTTTTAAACAATATAAATAGACCATTTTGACTAGTAATAAAAACATGAGCACAATGAAACAATTAAATAAAAAGATTGTTAAATAGATCTTACTAGCTTAAATAAACCTGTTAGACTATATACCTTTATAAATCTAAACAAACATTTCATATAAATTATTTATATATATACATTAAAACTTAGACTAGATATTTCATTTAAGTAATTCAATTGTATACTCATATAAACATGAGAATAATGAAAACAAAATAAATTAATTTACTAAAACATGCTAGCTTAAATAACCTTAACGGACTATATACATTTATAACTTTAAATACAACTTCTCAAATATACAATTTAAATATGTACATATATATTAACATAAAAAACAAGACATTTTATTTAAATAATTCGATTATATACATATACAGTTATTAATAAAATGACTATATTGACTAGGGAATTAACATAGTGATCATAAAAACATATGAATAACAAACTTAACTACTTAATACTACCAGTTTAAATACATGATTAAACCATATACATTTATTTTTAAACTACCATTTTAAATAAATAATTTAACTATATACATTCATAATTTACACAATCAGTTCAAATAAACAGTTCACTAAGAGTAATTAAATTTGTACATTGAAGTTCTTTATTTACATACATAAAATTAAAAGCCCTTGTGGGAATTTTTTATTATCGATGATTTTCATTTTGATTTTGTGAGCTGTGTTTAGTTTTTTTTTTTTCATAGACATACTTTATAAACTTTATAAACTCTTTATAATTGTGTTTGTTCTTTGTCAGTTCTACCAATTTACTTTCATCATCTATTTTTGTTTTTATTTCCATTTCTAGTATTCTTCTTTTATGGTTAAAAATTTCGCATTTCGTCACAATATGTTCAGCACTTTCTATTTCCCCACATTGGCATAAATAGGTGTTTTTTAACTTGTAATTATATAAATATTTATTAAGTTACCCATGCCCTGTTAAAAACTGGGTAGTAATATAATTTTGTTGAAACTTCATACATCTATCTGAAAAACCGTCACAACTGGCGACCCACAAGAACGTGCTTATGTGTAACGTTCTTACAAGAATTGTATACATTTCAGTTTACTAAGAGAGAAAGATATTGTTTCTTAGTTTATCGACCTTTAGTTAGTTACGCTGTAAAATTATCAATGTATATTTTTGGTATACTTCAATAATATTGCCATATTTGTCTAGAAATCATGCTATTGAAAATTAAATTGATTTTCAAAAAAAGATGTAAAAGCTCAGTATATTCTACCTTATAATATTATTTTCTTTGTAAACTTATTATTTCATCCTGGAATTCTATTTAACTGGCAGGTTATGTAGAGTGAGGTGCGGCAAAGAATACTCTGATATCGGATTCGCACACGCCGGAGTCCCACAAGGGAAAATTCTTGGTCCCATCCTGTATGCCTTGTTCCCTACTAACTTTTCTACACATTTCAACATCCACCTATGCAGTACCGCAATTTTGTCTTCTAACATCAATCCAACCTCTGATATCAATGACCACTTTGACCTAAAGAAAGTCAGATCCAAAACATTAAAGCTATGACTGAATAAGAAAAAACGTACTCAGTGTTTATTTGGAAAAAACAGTCTTACCTTCGACAACTGACTTTCGTATGTTTTTGAAACTTTAATATTACTCAACTCATATACTAGGACGATGCATAGATTGCAGACTGACGTGGAATCCACTCACAAGATTTAAGAGAAAACAACTTTTCAGAATATTTGCATAACTACAAAAAAAGTTAGGATCCAAATCTGTTCTGTCTGTCAAAACTCTACTAACTTTAAACAAGACTTAAATTCACTAATTTCGTGGTCTGCTTGACCAATTAATATATTACAATTAATTAAGTTTTTTAGTTGAGATAAAAAAGTCAATGGCACGAGGGTTGAGATGGGAAGTTGGTGTCCGAGTGGATCGAGGTCACGTTAGCTCAAGTGGTAGAGCAGCGGCGTATCAAGCCGAAGATCGTGGGTTCGAATCCCGCTCGAATTAATTGTTTATACAAGACGTTAATACGACCACTTTGGGTGAAACTGTCGGGTTTTGCCAAGCCATCCTATATCGAACGTATTAAATTCTTCCAACAAAAAGTCCTTAGACAATTGTCAAAGCTCCTTACTACATATTTAACCTTACAATCCACAACGGCCTCAACATACCTTTTGTCTACGAACTGATTCGATCCCCCCTCCAAAATTTTCATTTTAACCGTACTGCTCAAGCACGCTCTACATCGTCCCATTCTAAACGACGATGGTCTCCAGACTTCTCGCCCTAAATATACCGATGTCTGTTTTGACCATGAAAGCTCATCTAACGCTATACAAATCATTACTGCAACCTTTGGACATGCGGCGTGGAAATGTGGTGTTTCACTAAGCAATCCATCTCTCCCAGTCTACAGTCCTCAGGAAAATTGTTCTCACTATCTTCAAAGATCTATACGTTACTTTTGCCAACAAACAGATTCGATCTATATATTATGCAAGGTGGGCGACCAAGACCAGAGAGGTTAAATGCCTGGGTAGACTCCCTGAAGGATCCGGGACTTGGTCGGGTCACGTGTCCTGCATAAACCTCTTGGACTTGTTCACAAACCCCAAGATTTTGGACCATTTTATCTCCTCTCCTTCAAAAGTTTCGAATCTAGACCTAGCGTACCTATCACACTCTGCGAGGTAGTGCCTTGCCATTTCTTCTTTTATTTCACAAAAGCGGCAAAAGAGGTCTGGTAGAATACCCATTACGAAGAGGTGTCTTCTCAGTGGGCAATGGTCCGTCAGGATACCTATCCTAATTCCCTTCCTTGAGTTAGAGAATAGCCATTTCGATTCTGCTGGTTTAATCTCCTTAACAAACTCTTTCGTTGCCTATGTCCCGGGGATAGATTCCATTCCTTAAGAAATTGTTTCATGCCCCAGTTTTCGCTGTGCTCATAGAGTGAGGTAATACCGGTTGTGTCCCGACAAACGCAGTATTTGAGCCTTCTTTGGCCAGGCTATCCGCCTCTTCATTGCCATAGTGTCCTTTATGTGCTGGTATCCAAATAAGGGTTACCCTATTCTCATCAAACCTGGAAGTGATTCAATTGATAAGATCTACAGTATCCTCCACCAGTCTAGATGTTGACAAATCTTTTTGTAATGACCTAAGACTAGCCTGACTGTCGGAAAATATTCTAATATTTTTCCATTGATTTTATTTTCATTTCTACAACACACATTAATGGCCCAGATTTCCGCCTGAAAAACGGAGGTTTTATTGCCAAGAGGGGAGGAGATGCTGATACCTAATTTAGGTATATGAGATCCGGCTTAGCCTCCATAAGTTAAAATCCAAGGTCTTGATCCATCCTAACCCTACTGCTTAAACTTCTACAAATTCCCATCCTGAGACATGGCTTTAATCGACGATGTACGCCCTCCCTTCATCACACACACACACACACACACACTGAGTGCCAGCATTGGCTGGTTTCTCATGGGGGGTGTCCGGGTACAGCACTGGCACTAGTGTTACTGCTGTGACCGTGTGAAAAAACCGTACTGCGATTACATTTTTAATATGCACTAATATGTATAGGTTACAAATAAAAAATAAATAAAAAAATTGAAAATGTTCTGGAACCATCTACTTGACTACTTGCAAATTTTCATCAGGTTTCTTTTTTGAGAGATTTATCAGTCTTTCAGCGTGCTTTGCAATATGAACAATATATGTAGGCTCAAAAAGAAAAAATAAATAAATAAAAAAACTGAAGTGGATGAATCCATCTGACAAAGCACCCCGTCAAGATTTCAACCCTATTTTTGCGGAAACGTGATGCGAAAAGGGAGAAAATAGGCGAAACCACCACATATGACTGGCTCAATATGGAGCTTCAAAGTAATTTTCAATTGTGAGGGAGTAAGTAGATAGTTTAGCCCGTGAGTGTCGAGAATCGTGACAACTCTTTTCACTCCTCATGATTACAAGTACTCTTCTACAGTAATTTCTCACTCTCGGCCCGAAATCGTGGCTCCTTAATGTCACGATGCGCTGTCCAAGAAGCCCTTTCGCCGGTCGGTACCACTACCGCCAAATGGGCTCTCATTTTACGTACCGACGAGTAAATTATCCCTCGGGATCGAATCGTCGCTTCCTCATTTTACTACTGGAACTTCACGACTTTTACTTCTTCCTGGCCGCCACGGATATAAGGTCATAGACAAATTGATAGAGAACTCAACAGCATCACGATAATTACGTCCCTTAAGTTTTAATCAAAAGAGGACCATCTTTAAACTCCACAGATATAGTGTAACAACGTCGTAAAAAAAATAAAATAAAATAAAAAATAAACGAAAATGATCAAACAAATCTTATTTAAAGAATCATTCAGTCTTGTCCGATGTGAAAACAAATGTAGCTCATTAATACATCTGAATTACTCGTTCAACGGTTGGCAAGGCTTCAAAGAGAATAAATTAGCAATAATTCAATCAATTGGAATTTTAGTTAGATGTCACCGTTAATTTCCTTGCACCAGCGCTTTCTATCCCGATTCTAACTTTCAGGGTGTGTCTCCGGCTTTTTACCGCCAACAAGACCACGACTTCGCATATTTTGGTCATAAAATTCTAAGCGGAAATTCCGTCTGACAAAAAAAATATCATGTTTCTAATAGGAACCCTTTGATAAACGATCGATTTTTTTTATTCACATATGTAACTTAGTAAAATCACAATCAAAACAACTGTTCGAGCAGAATAATATCGAAAATAATTAAATACGCACGTAGATATAAAAATACGTAGGTAGAATGACAAGAGAGATATTCATTCAAAGGGGGAGAGAATGAATGAATATTGTTTTATTTAAAACTCTCGCAAATTTAGGTCGCGAAAGACTTGAGTGCGAGAGGGAGGGAGGGAGAGAGAGAGAGAGAAAGACAGAGAGAGAGAGAGAGAGAGAGAGAGAGAGAGAGAGAGTGAGATGGTTTGAGGGAGGCAGGGAGGGAGGGAGAGAGGGGGGTTTGAGGGAGGGAGGGAGTGCGATAGGGAGGGAAAGAGAGAGAGAGAGAGAGGGTTTGAGGGATGGAGGGAGTGAGAGAGTGGGAGGTTTTGAGGGAGGGAGGGAGTGAGAGAGTGAGAGGGTTTGAGGGATGGAGTGAGGGAGAGAGGGGAGTGAGAGGGTTTGAGGGATGGAGGGAGGGGGAGAGAGAGTGGGAGGGAGAGAGGGAGGGAGAGAGGGAGAGAGAGTGAGGGAGGGTTTGAGGGAGGGAGGGAGTGAGAGAGTGAGAGAGAGAGGGAGGGTTTGAGGGAGGGATTGAGTGCGTGTGGGAGGGAGGGGGTTGGAGGAAGGGAGAGAGAGAGAGAGTGAGAAAGAGTTTGAGGGAGGGAGGGATTGCGAGAGGGGGAGAGGGAGAGAGAGAGAGAGTGTAAGTGAGAGAGTAGGAATGAATGAATGAATATAGTTTTATTTAAAAATCGCACAAATTTAAGTCGCGAAAACCTTTCTCACAATTAAAGAAAATATTTCGTTCTTACTCTTTTCTTCGAAGGGTGAAAGCTTGTTATAAAATAATATGTTTAATCTTTTATTTAACGTAATCTTACAAAAATTATATAGAAATGTAACTATATTTTTTTAACGCAATGCTGGCTGAAAGGTTGAATTATTTTCCGCGCGACAGCAATTCCAGGCTTCCAGAAGCCGGACGTTTCTGGATTTTCTGAAATCAGCATTAAGACAGTTTAGACCCACAAACCGATGCAATTTGCCAATAACTTGCCCGTTTTCATTGTTCTCATAAGTATTTTACCAACTAAGCACATTCCTTCTATTGTTATGACACTGCACCATTTCTCCACAGCCCTATTTAATTTCTTTTACGGAACATGCTGGAAATCGTTCTCAATATTATTGAACCGATTTTTTTTCTTTGTAACTATCACTTATTGTTTACTAATAGGATTAATTTCGATTAATGTTTACCGACTGTCGGCTCTCTTAGATTTTGAAAAAAAAAGTCGGACAAATCGCCACCGAATTGGCGATAAAACAGAGGTGTTTATCGAAATCTTCAATAAGAGGACAGTGACGCATTGTTGTGAACAAGCGGAATAATGCTTTTGAAGTCTGGGCGCCAGAGTCCCCCTCAAAAAAAAAAAAAAAAAAATCTTGAGTCTTAATTGAGTGAATGACCTCTCGTATTGACGTAACCCAATCAGCTGGTTAAATCGCGACATGCAAATTTTATTGACTGGATTTTAATGTTTACATACATCCAACTGTAACTCGTGGAAGTCGTGCATATCCTCAATTTATGGAATTTAGTCTGTCAGCTGGTCGTTAGCGATCGGATTTTCATCATTTCACTTTTCAATCTAATCTTTCAGACATTATTTGTTAATATATCTTCCTATCTTACTAATAATAAATATTTATAAAAGATTTCTCTCAGTTTAAATCTTTGGACAACTAGCAAAATAAAATCACCTGATGTTACTTTTAACAGAGGGTAATAAAAATCGTCAAATAAAGATATGAAAACCAACTAAAACATGATCCAAGTTTATGTATAACGACAACAAACAATAAAAACCCAATAAAAATTGTGAGTATTATAACCAGAAAACCATCGATAAAACCAGACAAATTACCTATTGTAAGTCATTTTTAAGCAATAAATTAACAATAGCTTGGATTTTAAACTGGTTTAAAACTAAAAGAACAAAAATTCAGAATTTAACAACTCGTACACTTCCAGAAATGACTAGGTAAGAAAAGACCCGTGGTCACATACGGATAAATTTTTGAGTTAAAATATGTTTCTTATAAACAACAAACAGGTTTCGTGTGATGCCAAAAGAGCAAATATCCAAAGGATGATAACAATCGCCGACTTTTCAGAAAAGTCTAGATACAAACTAATCCAAAGTTTGATTATTTATTTATTACATCAATTTTTACATTAAACTATCTTTCATTAACTTTTATTGTTGCATTTGGTATAAGTACAAAAAACGAATCCAATAACTAAATCCCAGACTGTTCAGAAAAATAGGTAAAAACCGACCTATGATTATATAGGTATACATTTTTGAATTAGTGTTTTTTTTATAAACAGCCATTTAGTGAGGTGCAATGGTTTCCAACTTTTTAGTTGGATTAAGTTCAAATACTTTTAGATAGATCCAAAGGACGGGTTCAACATCACGCAGTCCATCCAGAAATAGTCTAGGTACAACTTTCCCAAAGTTTGATTATTTATTTATTATATCAATTTTTTAGTTAAACAATCTTTCATTAACTTTTATTTTTGCTTTGGTATAAGTACAAAAAATGAATCCAATAACTAAAATCCCAGGCTATTCAGAAAAAAATATAAAACCGACCTATGATTATATAGGTATACATTTTTTAATTAGTTTTTTTTTTTTTTAATAAACAGCCATCAGGTTAGGTGAAATGGTTTCCAACTTTTTATTTGGATCAAGTTCAAATACTTTTAGATAGTTCCAAAGGACGCGTTCAACATCACGCAGTCTATCCAGAAATAGTCTAAGTACAAACTTACCCAAAGTTTGATTATTTATTACATCAATTTTTTAGTCAAACAATCTTTCATTAACTTTTATTTTTTCATTTGGTACAAGTACAAAAAACGAATCCAATAACTAAATCCCAGACTATTCAGAAAAATAGATAAAAACCGACCTATAATTATATACTTACGTACACATTTTTTAATTAGTGTTTTTTTTTATAAACAGCCATCGGGTTTGGTGCAATGGTTTCCAACTTTTTAGTTGGATTAAGTTCAAATACTTTTAGATCGATCCAAAGGACGGGTTCAACATCGCGCAGTCTATCCAGAAATAGACTAGGTAACAACCAAGTTTAATTATTTAGTCATTACATAATATTTTTTAGTTAAAGTAACTTTTTATAAACAATGAACATATTTTGTGTAATGGTGTTGACTTTTCTATTGATTTTATTTTTTATTAATTTTATTTTTTGTCCGAGGTCATATCGACGAGTTCAAGAGACAAGGACGAGTTCAACAACTCGCAGACTATGCAGAAAAGCCTAGGTAAAAACGAACCTATTGATTAATTATGTATTCATTTTATAAATGTGCCTTCACAAGAAACTAGTTCGGGGTAAAGGTGTTTATTTTTGGATTGGTTTAAATCCCAAACAGCCAAAATCCAAAACGGTCCGACAACTTGCTGACAACCCAACAATGTCTAGGTATAAACGTGCTCAGAATATAATTATTTCTTCATTCTTCATATAAATTTTTTAGTTAAAGTTTTATAACCAACGATCTTTTTCCATTGGTATAAGTCCAAAGGAGGAGCGATCCAAAGGAAGAGAGATCCAAAAGACGAGTCCAATAACTCTCAGACTTTTCAGAAAAGTCTACATAAAAACGAACCCATAGTTATATACATATAA
Organism: Cimex lectularius; assembly: GCF_000648675.2. Classification (NCBI taxonomy): domain Eukaryota; kingdom Metazoa; phylum Arthropoda; class Insecta; order Hemiptera; family Cimicidae; genus Cimex; species Cimex lectularius. The sequence continues at coordinate 1,622,075 of NW_019392993.1, forward strand.
ACTTTTTAGTTGTAGTATTTTTTTTATAAACAACTAACAGGTTTTGTGTAATGATGTTATTTTTTCAATTGATTTAAGCCGAAAGGAACAAAGATCAAAAGGACGAATCTCACAACTTGCATTCTATTCAGAAAAATATAGGCAAATACAGAACCATAGGTTTATTTATTTATATAAAAAACATAAACAAATTAATTTTATTTAAATAGTCAACTGATTATTATATGCATTGTTAATTTTTGAATTGGTTTTCCCTAAGAGCATAACCCCAGAGGACAAGTTAATTCGCCAGAAATCACGGCCACCACCAGAAAATCTTACTTAAAAAATGAATCATTAATTAATTATTTTATATTTTATATATAAAAGTTAAATAATATTATATGCTAAAATGTTAATTTATTTATTGGTTGAATTCCAAATTTTATTTCATGTGTGTCGTTTCGTGTTACTTAAACGAAAATTGTGTATTGACGATGGTCAACCTTTCATCCTTCCATCAAGCATTTATTATTGCACATAATCATAAATAATCGTTTACTATAGTTTTTTGGGCAAAAACCTGTAAGTCCCTTGATAATAACGGGTGTTTTGGTACTTTAACTATGATGGTTTTACTATATTAGTTATGTCAACTGCATCCGATGATTGCATATTGGATTTTGACCTTTTTCTTGGGATAATCATGCTTTTTTGGGCGAAATCATGATTAAAGATGTTGTTTATGTAGGGTAATAAATAATAACGATTGGTTAAATATTTTCAACAGGATGTCTTGTTTATATTGACTGATTGACTCAGTTCACCAAAATATGATCATCCCTTCTTCAGATTTTAATTGATATGCTATGAAAACTAATTGTAAGCGCGAATTAGATCTATGATAGTTGTTCACTGTCCATATAAAGCACAATAGCATAAACGCCAGGAAGAAAGAAGTCAAATTTTTTAAAGATTTTTTAATTCGACTTGTTTAAATTGATTTATTTTTTATTTAATTTTTTTTTACAAAATAATAAATGTTAGGTATGTTGATAGTTAATTCTCCTCAAAGATAACAATCAATGAGGTATAAACAGTGTAGAACCCAGCATGGAGCCCTGGCGAACACCCACTCTAATACTACCCAAGTACGAAATGTTATCCCTGTCAAATAACTACAATAAGGTTCGTGTGGTTCAAAATAAAGCTCGAAATTGTTAACTGATTTTGTTTTGAATATTTCACACAACGATATGTGATATGAATCAAATATTAAAATAGACCGGGATGATCAGATATCATGTACCAGGATAAAGAAAGGACAAAAAAATCCATGTAAATATTATTTATTTGCTTCTAGAAGATTTTTCTACTGTTTATGCGCCAGTTATCTTTATAAAAGTCATTATAATATAATTGGTCTTTTCTGTTTTAAGGCCTTTTACGAGGAAATGGTGAAAACAGATGGACCAGTGAAATGATCAAAAACAGAAATAGAAGAACAATAAAGAAAAAACAAAACATATAAAAATATGAAAAGGTAAAGAAATTATAGAAGACGAAATACAGTTTAGTTATTTTATGGCCAAGTTTTTCAATTTTTCCTTTCTCCTTGAAAAAGGAAGACTGAGAAGGAATGCTTCAACGGCCTTTCCAAGGTTGCCGTCATTTAAATCCTGCTCGTCTGGTCGGTTTTCTCAAAACTCTAAAATGTGTTGTAGCCATTAATTGATTGAAATATCTTTCCTCTGATACACTGCTTGTGAGTGAGAGAGAAAGAGAGGGAGCGAGAAAGAGAGGGAGAGAGAAAAATCCTGTTTAGTATGAACTGTTTATTTACGAGAGTTTAAGGAGAATGTAAAATGCAGTCTTTAGTTGCCTGATAAAATTAGACCATGATCTGTAAAATATGAATGGATTTTTTTTATAATGGATTAAGGTTCAATGATTCAACAATTTTGACAGGCTAATAAAATTTTTATTAACAGTTTTTCAGTTAGCAACCAAATATGAAGTTATTCAATTAATTAGTTTAAATAGGGAGATTTGTCTTACCGTACATAACCTTCAGGCAGACCTAAAGATCGGTTCCGGCCACATAAAATTGTTTAAATATTATGCAGTAAGCCACACATGTATAAAAAAAATTGTTGATTAAAATTATGGTGCAATTACTCAACAATTTTGTCAAGCTTCATCAATTTTTTTCGAGTACCTATTTTACCTAGTTACATAAGAAGAACTTTTAAAAAACTCACATTCAAAATGAATCCTCAATGAGACAAAAACCTGGTGGACAGCAACCAGGGATGTGACAAGGAAGAAATTCATAAAAGGATCTGGATCGCGACTGAAATGGAATTAGGACCTGCCGAATGGACACTACCACTTGAGAAAGCGTGTGTACTGTGGTGGTCTATCCAGGTGCAGGTTTCTTCCACTAGCTGAGTAGAAACGGCAACCAGTCTCTTATAAGAAAGTTAGGCAGGGACCAGATTAACAGCCAAGAGTACTGGGATAAGAAACATTGGAGAAAAAATGGAGACTTTCCAGGTTTCAAAATGAGTATGTATAGCTATTAATGATGTCCAGAGATATGAACAGTATCCGATTGAAGATATTCCTTGCGTGAACTTTGGATGTTTGTGGTAGATTTTTAAGAAGCATCTTTCAGATTAAGTCCAGGAGTTTATTGTTTTTGCAGAACTTAAAATTGTATAAATTTCTCTGGGGTAAGTAAGGTCAGGCTGATACAGACTGTTATCGATGTAGCTTTGTACTTTCTTTTATTGTGAGCGGGACTTCCTAAGGAGTGATTCTTATTGTGGATTTATCTTAGAAATTTGGCAATTAGAAATGAATTATCTTGGTTAGTTTGTGCAACAGTGTTGTGAATGATCGGAGCCCTATTAATAGAGCAGTTTTGAAAGGTTTTAACCTTCTAGAAGGGCCATACTAGGCATAAGTACGTTTATACTAGGCATTCATCCATTTTTGAAAAAGCTAAAGCTGGCGATTTCAAGAATTGTTTTTAAAAACATTCAATTAATTAAGGTTTTAGTTGAGATCAAAAAGTCAGTGTCACGAGCGGGATTCGAACCCTAGGAAGGCATGTAAAACTCACTTTTCCAAACTAGCATGTTCTTACGACATGTCTTGTCCAAGTAGACCTATATTTCTAGAGAATTTTGCAAGTGCACATTTTACAGTTTAATATTGGCAGTTTTTCTGAGTGATGCTTGTCAATTTGAAGATTTTTGGTGATTAGTAAAAACTCTCTTTTACTTACTACAGCTTTTTACATGTCATATTCTTGTCAACTCTATGATTGGTAAAAATAAACTGATTGATTACTTCATACTTGCCAACTGTGAAAGATACACGAATGCAAACTTGGGTCTTTTTCCACCGCTGCCTTTCTTTGTTAGCTTTTAATTAATTCAAAACGCTTAAATTTGACTTACGTTTCTAGGTTAGTTTCGAAATGCAGATTTTAAAGTTTAATATTGGTAGTTTTTCTGATGAAAGCTTCTTAATTTGAAGAGGTTAGGAAAACCTACAGTAACAAGTGAAGCTTTCTGAGAGCTTTCCCGACTAGTCTTTCCCAACTTTGAACTATTGGAAGAAAAAACAACTAATATTCTAATATGTACCTCTGAATTTCTTAAATGTAACATTTTAATGACTTTCTACGTTCCTAGCAGATTCAAGTTTTTTGGGTTGTATGTTATTTTTTAAAGGTTAATTATATCTAATCTGTATTTAAGGTATTGGTTGAGATAAAAAAGTCAGTTTCACAAGCGGGATTCGAACCCAGGACCTTCGGCTTGATACGCCGGTACTCTACCACTTGAGCTATCGTGACTTCGATCCCCTCGGGCACTAACTTCCCATCTCAGCCCCACCTTTTGAATTTTCCTTTTTTAAAAACCTTTAGTGATAGATAAGACCTCACATAAATCAAATTAGGTTATTACTGATTACTGATTTATAAATATAAGCTTAAATCTGCATGTACTATATACCCGCGTGTACATAGTTGAACCAACCATTTCAGTTCTTGCTACTTCTGGTAAGAGTTCTTTAGCAATGAACTTACTACTCAGGTAACTAGATTACTGATTACTCATTTATATAAGGTCATATCTGCACACGCATGTACAGAGCTGAGCCTATCATCTCTCAGTCCACCGATTCCAGCTTTCGTACATTAAAATGAATTACTGGTAGGCCTCGAGAATCACCCACCCCGGGTGTTGCCAGTGCCCTCCGTCCAGCCGCCCAGCTACGTCATTTCAGCACCCAACACTCACTCCAAACCCATTCACACTCTCACTCATTCTTACACACATTCTTGCTTATTTAAATACCATTCACTCAGTTAGGGTGGTAGAGTACTAGATATTTTTCCGTCACTCTTTTCATCTATTGTACAACTAACCTAATTGAGAGATAGTCTTCTTAATCTTCCATCGGCTCTCTCACACTACGCATTCATGCCAATAAATAACAATAAATAACTTAACAGTAACTAGTGGACACAAAACTATCAGTATACAATAAAACAACACTTTTCCTCCAAGAATCGGTCCCAAATACTCGCTGCCGTGCTCAAGCACCATTCTCACATGTGGTGGCATTCCTACGCGCTCTCTACATGGAGACAAGAAATTGCAACGTGCAATTAGGTTTCTCTGCATGCCGGACGGATGCGCGGGCTTTGGCTCACAAATTGGGTTGTACAATTCCATGAAAGATCTTCATTTTGGAGTGATTCTTATTATCCAAAATTGTTACATTCTTAATATTAAAAATAATCTTCAGTAGAAACTGTTTTTATTTAACCTACTCATGGTAGGTTTTAAGGCTGGAAAGCCTGCAAATACCAGTTATCATCAATTTTCCAAATGTCACAATCAATTTTTGAGCGACTGTGGGAGTATTTCCTGCTCAATTTGATACGCAGGAAGAAGTCGTTGGAAAAAACGATAATGCGAGGACGATGGAGTTTGCGGAAGAGATGCCAGAGGCTTGTGGTCACCGATATAGTTCAGCGTGCGAAAAAAAATCTCCAATCTTATCTCGTCGGGTCTAAACTCCATCACCACATGTTTGCATCTATGACCAATGAAAATGTTACGCTCGACCAACAATCTAAACGCGCTGCATACACAAAGAGCACGTTAATGTTCCAGGGGCCTTTATTGCCCCGCTGTCAGATAGTGGATGGTTTACGTTCTTCATTTTGTTATGCGTGTTTAATGCAGTCGTCGGCCAGTCATAGGTAACCGAGATAGCGCGATACAAGGTGGCAAAACAGGACCGGCCGAAAATTCCCAAGATAGTCCTAATTGTCCGCGTTATCGGAGGTGCGGGTAATTAGTCCATTCTGAACGAATATCATTTTCGGCTGTCATTGGGATGAAATGGGTTTATCAGGTTTGGTCTCACACGCGAGAACGTTTTGTTAGCCATTCGTGATCGCGAGAATTTCCGTTTCGGGTCATTCTGCAAATGGGAAACAATTTTATAAAGACTCTCACGGAATGACGAATGCTCCCGAGGGGGATTAGGGAATCAGGTTAAAGGAATGTTGAGGCCCAACGGTGTTTGTTTATTTTCAACAAAATGACTTTAGTCAAGTCTCTAAACTAACAAAAATGGACTCCCTAGAGCATTAACAATCATTATATTATTTCATTTGAAATGTCAAATTACCAATTCTGGGATCGCTGTGACTTTCATTTCCTCGAGTTGACAAAAACAAGGTCGTGGGTTCGATTCCCGGTGCTGTTGATGCAATTTTCTGACACCATCACACATCTCAAAAGGTCCCTCATGTAACTTGTTGTAACTTAGAACTATCAACTAAGACTGAAATTTTAAAAACCTTGGACGTGTAACTTTTTTTTAATTAATCGAAGGGCGAAGGGCCGTTATGCAATACACCATTTGGTAAAACAAACAGGGATAAAATCCCTAATCTAAATCTAACCTGATTCGACAATTTTTTGAGTCTCTATAATTTGCCGCAGACACATCCATACACACTTAGCAACTCACGCAAATAAATACATTCTGTCAAGTAGAACTTTTCCAACCGCTTGTGCAGTTAAAATTGAGGAGGCACCGACCTATTCGATAGTGCACACATATCACGACATCCTATCACACTACATGATGATTATAATGATAGGGATACTAGAGATGGACGCGGGAGCTTGGTATTCCCTAGCACTGTAGTTTTTGGGTTTTAGTTGCTAGTTAGTTGCTTAGTTTAGTACAATTGGCTCGATTTTTTTAAAAGAAATAATAAGTCATTCGTGTAAGACTTTTGTCCTAGGTTATGTCTCCATTGAGCAGTTGCTTCGCATAGATGTTATGGGTGGTAGTTTCTTCGTCCTCGTCACATAACCTAAAAATGAGGTCATCATTGAATATACCCATGTTGTGTAGGTGTTTTCACGGATGCAAGTGACCGTCGTAAGGCCGGGCATATCATTTCCTCGACTTTTTAACCTGTCTAACTTTGTGTTTGCCAGTTTTAGTGAGAATTCTTTAATCAATAATTTACTAAATCTGCACTTTGAGAGATAGGACTTTTTCGTTTTGGTAGACCCATTCTGAGAAGGAGGAGTCTATGTCTTGTTATCCCAATTATAGGTTCTGAACCTATAGTTGGTTTTACAACTTACTGTATCTCCTCTCGTCAATTATGTGCTTGTTCAATAACCAATATTGTTGTTTATTTTTGATTTTGGAAGCGTTCACCGACTATTTTGGATGTGACCTTTTTACATGCCAAGCTTTATGGATCGCTTGGCTGTCTGATTTTACGAAAAGAAATTTCAGTGTAACCTCTTTTAAGAACTACTATGGCACAACCATTGATAGCATGTATTCCATGACATGATGAAAAACAGAGGTACACTTTTATAATGAGTTTGATTTCTCATATGGTGAGACATATTGAGCTTCGAGCAAACTGTATACCGTAAAACTGTATTTAATTTTTCTGCTATTTCTTCTTCTTCTTCTTATTCTCTTCCTCTTCTTCTTCTTCTTCTCTTCTTCTTTGTAGTCGGTTAAAATTTTGTAAGATATTGGTATTTAGTTTGGTAAGACTGGCTTTTTACGCAGACGGCAGAGCCAGTTATGGTCAGGCTGCATACATCCAACAGTCTACCTACGGCTGTAGATGACAGAAAGATTCTGCAATAAATTGAAAATAATCATCCAAACAAAAGAGAACTGTTCACTAAGCGCGGTACTGTTAAAAGGGTTAGCTTTCTGATACGGAACGGCTGCTATCAAGTACCTCATGTATGAAATTGACTTTTATGTCTTAAAGCAATTATTATGTTATTTCCTATACTGCGAAGAGACTAGAGTTTGCCAGGTGGGAATAAATCCTCCTCCTCGAGTACTCCTGCAGGCTTGTCCTTCCTCGACCTTGTTGTTCCCTGTCAATACAGAATCTACACACAGTAGTAGGATATCTTCTCGTATGTAATATATCAGAATTGGAAACCAAATGAAAGGGAGTGGTTTTTTGCTGTGTCATCATAGCGATGATGAAGAGGTCTTAGAGGACGATGACATGGAAGGTTAAACTAATTTTAAGTCGGTAAGCCAGAAACTTGCGATTATGGTTTTCATAATGTCAAATAAGATGTTGATCTGCTACTCTACAAGTTACCTATCCACCTATCCCATTTTCTACTAATCTGCATCTCTTGACAAATGACAAAATAGCAATTCTAGAGGAAAATTTCCCCTACGGATCTCACAAGGATTCTTGTCTATTTTTCTCCCGATGAACTCTTTTACATTTTTTTATATTTGATTATGAGTACGTACGTGAAAAAATAAACGGATAAACTAATTAAAGCCGGTTCGGTACAATTCGAAACAATAAGCCGTAACAATGCTCCAAAGGGACTTCTTAAACGTAACGACTTGTAAATGCCCTGTGCCTTATAGACAACAATGGTAGTGAAAGGAAGTGAATTAACTTTTTTCCTCTAATATACATATCGAGAAACGCAGGGGAAACATTCCGTTGAATTGTCCCTCTTATGAATCATAGTGTTTCGTTGATGAAGACTAATAAGCGCCTTCCGGTCCGACCTTATATTTAGGCCGGCCTTTGTTGGCCGTGGTCCGCAACATCTCGACGTTCAGCTGATAAGTTGATACATCAAAAAAGTTGACCCATTCTTATAACGCGTCTTCTTCGTGATGATTATTTCTTGTATCCATCAGCTAAACTCACGGTGTAGGTCAAAGTTGGTGCTTGATTGGATAAAAGTTTTCAGTTTGTGAAAAATTCGATGAGCGTGACTTTCATGAATGCGTATGGGGTCTAAGATCCACTAATCCGCTTATTCCAGCTGTTTTAGGGCAAAGATAAAGCATAAAACGAAAATACTTTTATTTGTATTTTGAATTGAGAAATTTTTATACATAACACTTAGTATCTTGTTAAATCTTGGCTCCAGAGGACGTAAAAAATAATATGATGAATACGTTTTGGAATAACCTGCAAAACAACTGAACGATCATGACTGATAAATTGAAGAAGATAAGAGCTACCTGAAGCTAGAAAGAATGGCAGACTCATCTACGAATAGGTCACACTCGGTTTATCCATGTGTATCTGCTTGTCAAAAGGGACAGTGTAGGTGTTGTGCAAATGCATAACCTACAAATTAGATCATGATTGAATATACTCATGTGTGTAGATGTTTTCGGGCGTGATGAGGTTACTAGTTACGTCCTAGAGAATGGGATCTTCTACAGGTGTAGGAAATACGTGTGACCAGAATGTGATGTGCCCAGCAGTGACCATCAAGACAGATTGTGACTTTATGAGATACATCAAATTGATCATAACCCACAACCGTTGTTAGATGCCCCTTTCTCCTGGCGGGCCTGTGGCGGAAAATAGAGTACCTCCATAAATTTTTTCAAACTCGTTAGGTTAATTAACATAGTAACTGGAGTGATATTTGGGTGCTAGGGGAAAACGGAATATTGGGTGTCCAACAAGCCTTCAAACTTGCCAGAGGAGGATCTGCAAGAGCAGCTATAGACCGAGAACCTACGATATAATTGGGATACGGAGGGCAATCTCTTCCATCTCAGAATGGGCTTTCAAAAAGCAAAAGAAGAATTGTCAAATTCTAGAGGTGTTAGACATAATGAACTTTGGTTAAATACCTTTTGCTAAAAAAAACTGGCAAAATATTTGCGTTAGCTAAACAGAGTAAAACTCAGGGGTGTTGTATGGTTACATACCGGTTACTGCCATCTGGGAAAACAATTATACAACATGGGTTTATACAACAATGACACAATTGGTCCCAATTAGTCTTCGTTCATCAGCATCATCAAGGTTAAAGCGGGAAAAGGATGCTAGGAAGCTGGGGTTTTTCCCTAGCACTGCAATCGTCCAGGTATAGAACTTTTCCTAGATCCTTAGTTCTGTCCAAATGCATCTTTTTGATCAAAATTGTGTGGTTACGTCGCATTCCAAGATAATAAGAGGCACTTTTTCCTCCTCATCGCAAAACCTACAAATGAGGTCATCATTGAATATACTCATGTTGTGTAGATGTTTTCTTAGATGCCAGTGATCGGTGATGTTGATGATGAGGATACTAAGAAGCTAGGGTTTGGTATTACCCCACGGATAACAGCTATTGGCTTATTATATTTTGCCTAGTTCTTAATTCTCGTCAATTGACTCGATTCTTCTTTTAAGAAGTAAAATTAAATTGTCTGATTAAATCTGTATCCTTGGTCTTCTTGGTATTCTAGGTTATATCTCCATTGATCAGTTGCTTCAAATTCTATGATGATAAGGGTGGCAGTTTCTTCCTCCTTATTGCCTAACGTTCAAATTTGATCATCGTTGAATACACCCATGTTGTAGGTGATTTTTTTCAGATTCCAGTGACTTGTATGACGCCCTATCATTCCGCCGAGTTTTACCTTTTTTACTGTGGCATTATGTTTGCCAGTTTTGGTGAGGGTTCTTTAATCAAACGTTTACTGTGTCTGACAACTCTAGAGTTCGGCCACTTTTCTTTACGTGGACCCATTGTGAGATGGAGGATTCTGCTAGCACAAGTGCTCTAGGATTACATACGGTCTTGCAGATCCTCCTCAGGCAATTTCCTACCTTTTCATTCATTCTGTCGGGTTGTTGTGTTTTCCAGGTTTTGTAAATTTTGGATTCATTCACTAGTTAGTTTAGATGTGACTTTTTTTACGACCTAGTGTTACGGCTGCTTGGATGTCCGATCTTATGACAATTCAGTGTTATGTTTGTGCTGCCAACCGAACACCATCTCAAACTACATAATGAAAGGAATCAACGAATAGGGAGAATAGGATAGGACTTAAAAAGAGGCTTAACCACACAACTGGCAGAAGAGAACCGAAATATTATTATTTTATTATGGTTGTTATAAATGCATGGAAATAAAATTGCCAACAGAGTAGTTAGTAAATTAGGAGATAGTTCTGATTAAATTCAAAATTTTTTACATTATTATCTTAAAGAAAATTATAATCGGATCTAACTACGATTAAGCTAGGAAATATGAGATGACCGCTGTAATACTTTAATAAAGGAAAGCTTTGATAATCTCCCCATTGGTCTTGGCCAACAAGGCGATTTATTATTAGGCGCCTCTTTCTGTCACGTCCTTCTTCAAAAGGGATTTTTTTCCAGTCAGGTAAGCGCAGCCTGGCCTAACAGACACTGCTGATTGCATTGTTTTTTTGTTAAGAGTTAACAAACAACACGGCATTTGCCGGTGTCAAGCCGATTCCGACAAATACCTATTCAAAGGCACAAGCGTACCTAATGCACACCCGCGTTTACCTTTATTTCTCACTTCACCGGGTACTTAGAGAGAAGGAGTCACGCGACCGGATCACGAGAGGGAAATCACTTAAGTCGCGGCTAAGCGCCGGCCAATTACCCGGAGGAATTCCTCCTTGCATTTTTGTAAGGCGAATTTTTTGAAGAGAGCCGAGGTTAATTTCAACGAAAAAAAAGCAAAATCGAAATTCTAAATTTTGATTTGTAATATAGAAAATGTCTAGAAAGAATGGGATGCTAGATATTCGCAAGTAATCACCTCTGAAAATCACACTCGGCTTGCTAATGTGATTTTAATATACACCGATTACCTCAAGGCATTTGCATACAAACGATTGAGTTTTCCATTACGGCGACCCGCGTAAATCCAACTTGGTTTTTTTCTGTCTCAAACCCGACCTGCAATTAGTCTTTGAGTTGATTAGCATCGTCGCCGGTATCTCAATCTCTGTGCGTTTTTAAAGTTAAACTAATTGACCGAGTCTATCCTAGAGCCCCCATCCATACAAGTGGACTGTTTAGGATATAAATGACCAGGTAGGCATGGGAACGCAATGGAATGCTAGGATAGACTCGGAGAAGAACAGGGGATGCCCATCCACTCCGACGGGACTTTTTTTGCTTTTTTTACACAAAAACGTCTTCCTCCTCTCAAATAGACAAGATTTTAAAGAAACGCCCCCTCGAGACGTTTTCTATCGCTTCTATGAATATCTGAATCCTGGGAGTTTACGTGTTTAGTAAACGGTACTGTGAAATTGAAACAAAAATTTATTATTATTACTCAGTTTGGAAAATATCACGAGTTAAAGATTTATTGCGTATTTACAGGAGGTTTACAAATTGTTTAATTGTGTTTGTAACAAAATTGTAAAACTATTAAATTCACTAATGTCGTGGTCCGCTTGACCAATTAATATATTACAATTAATTACGGTTTTTAGTTGAGATAAAAAAGCCAATGGCATGAGCGGGATTCGAACCCACAATCTTCGGCTTGATACGCCTCTGCTCTACCACTTGAGCTATCGTGACCTCGATCCACTCGGACAACAACTTCCCATCTCAACGGCACCTTTCGAATTTGCCCTCCTTTTTGCCATTTTTCAAATGCCGTGTAATCGGATTGGATTCTCGACGACAAATGAAATGGCCATGGAGAGCTTTAGTGAAGTATACTTCACTGCCCAGTGCCGTTGAGACGACGACCGTTGGATCACGAAATTAGTGAATTTACTGATTTGAAATGAAGTATGCTTCACTAAAGCTCTCCGTGGCCATTTCATTTGTCGTCGAGAATCCAATCCGATTACACGGCATTTGAAAAATGGCAAAAAGGAGGGAAAATTCAAAAGGTGCCGTTGAGATGGGAAGTTGTTGTCCGAGTGGATCGAGGTCACGATAGCTCAAGTGGTAGAGCAGCGGCGTATCTAGCCGAAGATCGTGGGTTCGAATCCCGCTCGTGCCATTGACTTTTTTATCTCAACTAAAAACCTTAATTAATTGTAAAACTATTCTGAAAAACATTCAACCTAACACAATTTTATGGCAGAAGTACTGAACAGCTACTAAACAATCTTGATTATTCGGAATCGTACGTATAATACCTGTACATTTGATTTTGGTTGACTAACTGTAAATTCAGGTGGTTTAGTTTAGCACGCCCTTCTCGGTTGAACTCGCTATGATTATTTGACTCGATTGAAACCAACTTCTTTAACGGTTGTGTTGTAGGTACCAAAACTTCACTGAGGAAAGTGTAGCATACAGTCTACCAGCAAATCTGTTAAGGTATTCTCAGCCTGTTAGTTGAACTTGCATACACCGTTTGGTTGATTCACATTTTTTTCAGAAGCCCATTAAGTCTGCAGTGAAGAAAAGAAGACCCATTCGGATTATCTTCCAGCTTCCGTTACCCTTGTTTGTCTACCAGGGCATACAGGGCAGAGACCTGAGAAAGTTCGATCAGGACACCTCTCGCCCCTGAAACATTTTGCAGCATACCGAATTGCCAAAACATAGATCCATCCGAAAATGGGTTAAGTCTAAATCCTCGGTTCAATGGTAATGAATTCCGGGACAGAATCATGAAAAATCGTTCAACAAAGAACTACTAAACCTACAAAAGTCATGTTAAGACTAGAATGTTAGTACGACTGCTGACTGGAGACGGCAGACTGCGTTAGGATAAATATAGGCTGGGAGCTGATATAAAGATAAATATTGTCAGGAAGAAGAAGAAATAATGGAACATGTCCTTTATTGATGCAAAGGCAAGCTGAAATTCCTACTCCAGGGAGAGGAAAAGCCAAATCATGAAGCATACACACGAGAGCCCTTAACAAAAATAAAAACCCTTCAGCATAACGCAATAGACATATTTGGTCATGGAGCGCTGTTAGAAAGAGACCATTTACCTTTTTCTCTTATAATATGAATCTACCGTACGACGATGAGATGTAATTCATTGAAGAATTTGATTATTTAACACGGTTGTAATATTTGTGTTTCCTCCTTAGTTCCTAAAGCACGATGCCTGCAGAGAGGTATACCCATCAGCAAGATAACCGTTATAGTTTCCTTAACTTATTTGTAGAATCTACAGAAACCATGTTGGCTGATGTAGATCTTTGATACACACCCGCCCGTTGAATCTGCAGTACTCAGTGCTGCTTCCTTTGATGTATTCTACAGTTAGCTTCTTCCATTTGCTCTACCTCCCATTGAGTCTGGAATTTCATGCGGAGAAACCTGTTTCGCAGTCATGCTGCTTTTCTTGGTGCGTTCTGTGTTATAATCATAATACTTTTACTTCTTCCACGGATCTCTAAACACATCGCTCTCCGGAGAAGTGTAGCACCGCAGGTTGCTAAAAAAAATTTATAGTGTTTCCTCTTCCTCCTACCTGTCCATTCAATCTGTAGCATCTTGTAGAAATTCTCGCAAGAAGATTCTGGGAATTCTTGTCTTCGATATTCTTTGATAGTATGGATATGTATGTCTTATCATTTATGTGCCAGCCGGTTTCGTTTCCCCCTACTTTCACATGTCCTGGAACCGAGTAAAGAGAGATTCCGTTTTACTGGTGCTTAGGTGTGTCCTTAAAAATTACAGTGACCTCCACTTAGCAATGGACCAACGGAAAGTTACTATACTTGTCCTTCTTGATTTTTCTAAAGCCTTCGATTCTGTCCCTCACTCTTCTCTCCTCTCTAAACTCGAATCTTTTTCCTTCTCCGCCGCTAGGTCTTCTCTTTGTTTCTCCTCTGCTCCTAAGCCCAAGACCGAGCCTTACAGAGGTAGGCGGCTATTTGTCGCCTAGCGGTTGGCTAGCACCCCTCCACCGGATCTTTGCGGCGCTATTATGCGCCCCCGGGATGGGCCGCGCGGAGGCGTCCGGTCGGGATGTTGGAGGGGGCCAGTAGTGTTGCTTATGAGTACTTGCGTGTACATTTTGATGACTTGATGACTTATGCGGGCCATCCTTTTCTTCTCATTATTGTGCGCCACCTTTTTACAGTTAATCTGTAATTTTTGGGGGTGGAGATTGCCTCCCGCAGGGCGTCCAAACTTGCGTTTATGGCACCAATCTCTCGCATCCATTTGGTTCGTCCTCGTGCATGTATTTCCTTCTCCGCCAGCACCATCCGTTGGTTCCACTCCTACATTACCAATCGCCACCAAGCTGTCTCCCTTCCTAATGGCCTTACCTCCTCCTTCCTCCCTCTAAAATCTGGGGTGCCCCAAGTCTCTAGCATCTCTCCTATCCTTTTTTCCATTTATATCAATGATCTGCCCGACTCGATCCAGTCCTGTAACTATCATCTATAAGCCGATGACTCCCAAATACATATCCTTCCACCCTTCCGATCTTCACTCGGCCACTCTCAAGATCCAAAAAGACCTAAACTCCATCAACGAGTGGGCCCATAAAAATTCCCTAGTCCGTCCAAAAAAATACGTCCAAATCCACCGCCATAATTATCGGGTCCAGGCAACTCCTCCATTCCCTCCCCAGCATCCCACCTCTCATGCTAAATAACCACCCATCCCCTTCTGCTCTTCTGTTAAAAACCTAGGAGTAGTCTTTGACCAAAACCTTTCCTGGCATTCTCACATTTCCCAAATTTCCCGCCATTCCATTGCCTCCCTCAGCCTGTTTCGTCGGTCCTAGCTTCTCTTATCTTTCTCCACCCGCAAACTCCTTGCATCTTCCCTTATACTTCCCTTCTTCGATTATAGCTGTGTGGCATACGGTCGTCTCTCGGAGGGGGAGAACGCGCGATTGAAGCGTATTATGAATTGTTGCGTAAGATTTGTGTACGGCACTCCACGGGGATCCCGGGTGTCGGGGTTGTATTCCCAACTTTCCTGGCTATTCCCCTCCTTCCGTGGACAGTATTTCCTAGGTTGCTTTCTTTTCCAGTCTATCAACACTCGTCATCCTCCTTACATCATACAATCCCTCCAATTCAACTCCTCACATCTCACTCGTAAGACCCGCTCATCCCCAATCGATCTTATCCTTCCGCAACATACAACCCATACCTTCGAAAAATCCTTTCTGATCCGAGCCCCTAAACTCTAGAACTCCCTTCACCTTTCTATTCGTCACGCTGCCTCCTTTTCCTCCTTCAAATCCCACCTGTATAACCACCTCCTCTCCCTCCAAGCAGAGACCTCACGTTAACATTTGTTATTTTTGTTTAATATTCTCGTAATTTTTTCTTCTGTCCTGCCTTATTGGTATACATTGTGCCAAGATTTCTGTCTTTTTTTTTTTACTTTTAACTTCATAGAAGGAACTTCTTTTATTTATTTCATGTAAATTATTCTTAGAGGACACCAGTCCCAGAATAAAGTTATTTTTCTTCTTCTTCTTAGGTGTAATTTTTCTAATTAGCAAGAGATATCATGCTCGTAGATATTTTCCGAATTTTTATAAATGAAAATTGATTAATTTGTCAAGATTTTGATTTTTGTTTTTACGATATACAAGGCCATTTTTCAGAGTTTGAGACCTCATTCCAATATTATACCGGATAACGTTCAATCTATTTTAATTCAATATCAGTATCTGTTATAAAACTACTAGACAGTTGTGATCGCACAGATGTTGATATGGGTACCAATAATCCTTGTTTATGGCGTTTATCAAAATTCGCACAGAGAGAATCGACGAGCCGAGATAAGCTGTCCAAGTCAGATATCTGTTACTGCTGGAGAATGTTAGACAGCCGATTAGACAACATAACTGTTTTATCCCGGGGTTTTGCTAAAAACTCTTGTATATGTAAGAAGAAGTGAACCTTTATTTGATAAATATTGACAGTTTACTTATCATATATTGACTGGATGAATAATTTTGTATCGAATTGTGACTATTGTACAAAGAAAGAACAGCAAAGATAGCAATTAGATATTCCTTTGCACTGCTTCTTTCACTAGTTTTTTAAAAGTAACCTTATTTCCCAACAACATTACTTTTGTCTTTATATATTTGCTATTTTTGTATGTCGCAGTTGAGACGTCTAGAGACAAGAAGAGGGATTAAAGAACCAAATAGTCAGATAGGGTAGAATTCCAAAGTAAATGAGCCTTCACGTGACAATCGAAATTCTTTTCAGTGTCAATGGTGTTCCACTTTCTTTGCTTCGTCCGTGTCCAGAATTTTCAGTACAAAGAGACAAAGGTTCAAATAAAAAGCCAAGCAACAAAAAAACGCTGTGGTTCCATGATATCTGTTAAATAGGAAAAAAATGAAAGATCGGATGAGATAGATGGGCTGATTGGCTGCAAGTTTCAGCTGAATTGCTTGATATACAATACACAATTGTTTTTCATGTATTAAAAGAAATAAACAATTATTTATCATTTAATAATAGAAACAAACAATACAACAACAACAAACAAGTGCATGAAAATAAAAGTCTAATGACAAAACAAAACTGATCAATCTAACATGGCATAAGGTGGTCATTGTTCATCATTTCGAAATTTCCTTCGGTTGTTAAACTTAAAAGGTTAAAGATTCATTTATACAGGTTGCATTCATGCTAAAGTCACACGATGAAAGCTAAATATTAAAACATTTATGGATCACATTTCTATTGCTTCGGTGCTTATAATTATCGCGATTTGCCTTCATCCCCTTCTTTTAATTTTGAGTGATGCCTGCATGTATCAGGGGCGTGTATAACTTAAAATACTGTCTTTTTTACAAAGCCCATTTGTAAGTATGTCGGGTTCGAAGCAGGGACCTTCACCTTACAGAGATGAGCGCCGTGTCAACACCTGAACCGTTGCGGCCACCGACGCCCCCTCAATGCTGCCTATTCGTGATCTTCATGATCGATTTAGATGATACTGCTGTCATCGCATGATCTATCTATTCGCATATGAAATCAATCTCATAATATACTCATATTCGTAACTTATCCTACTGTATCACACACTAGCAAGAAGTAAATAAATAGAAGTTTGGTTGAGATGAACATAGTAAAATATTTGAAACAGAACTTTACGATCGTTCATCGTTAATTACTACTAAGCTCTCTTGGCATTTTATTGGCCTTGTAACCTAACAAAGTAATTGGCTATATTAAAGAAACCCGTATGCTTAAAGACAATGTAACAGCCAGATGATGAATAAGATCTTATTGCTGACGTCACTTGATCTACTTGCGAGTACAAACGATCGCCTGTTGCAATTCACCAAAGACTTTTATAATATCGCAGACACGCGGACTTGACAGGATCGATTTCGATTAAACTGCCGTCATCACTCACAGTTAATTGTGACCAATCAAATCCTTAATAATGGAATAATTGGCTGCTATTGCTGGCTATCTCAATTCTCTTAGCACCTCGTCAGTTAAACTCGAGATGCTTGCAGATTTGTGTTTCATTATGGAGTATAATCACTTTGGAGCACGGCGAAGTTAGGCGAATAAGGTTTTATATGCGATTTCAATCTGTCTATCAACAATGCAATTTAATTTATATTGTATTCACTAAACTATTTGTGCCGTGGATAGGCAAGTCCAAAACGGGTTCTGACAGACAAAATCAGCGAGAATAGGCAAACTAAAATCAACCATTCTCCAGGTCCGTCATCTCGCTGTCTTCAACTAAAATCCTACGTGTTAAAATTTTTAAGTACTCAGAAGAACAGACCAACTTCGGAAATCCATCCCACAATCACAAGTAAAGAAGAATGTTCAAGAGAAATTCCTTTCAAATGATCTTTCTATATAGGCATCTTAGTACATAAAACTCGCGCTTCGCACTAACACATTTTCTCCGTTCCACGAAAATTGAATCTTGTAACCTTATCCTACCCTATCTAACCTAACCTTTACCCTACCTTATCTTAACCTAAGCATACCTTATCTAACATAATTCTAACCCTACCTAACGTATCTCCCTAGCCTAATCTAATCTAAACCTGCTTAACCTAAAGTAACTTAACACATCTCCAACCTTACCAACCCTAAGCTATGCGCCAAAAATATATCTATGAAATTAAAAAAAAAACTATGTAGTGAGGGATATATAGATAGATTGTTTCATTTGTTGGAAGAGACAGAGATAGAAGAATGTTCGATAATTAGACATAAAAAGATAGACAGATACAGAGGTAAATAAGAAGTTTCAACCCTTTTATGGACCTCCATATCGGAACGGGGGAGTGGTAATGAGGGAGGGAGGGAGAGAGAGAGAGAGAGAGAGAGCGAGAGCGAGAGAGAGTGTGGGAGAGAAAAGGTGAGAGATTGTCAAAAACTTAGCTGGTTATTTTTAATCCAATGTGACATTCCAAATTTTTTGTGNGAGAGAGAAAGAAAGAGAGTGGGAGAGAAAAGGTGAGATACAGATTTTTTGTGACTAGAAAGAGTGAGAGTGAGTGAGAGGGTGAGGGAGAAAGGGTGGCGGATTGTCACAAACTTAGCTGCTTATTTTCTAATCTAACGTGTTATTGCAAAATTTTGTGGCGAGAGAGAGTGAAACGTCGAGAGCGAAGTTGAGTGATATACAAGTAGCCCTTTTTTATTTCCATCTTTCCTTACAAACGCACATCTCTTCAACAATACATATTCTTAGCAGGTCGCTCCTCATAAATAAAACATCGAACAGTGAAAGTAAACGGGGATTATGGAAATTTAGACGAAACAGGACTTTTTTTTCAAAATTTTTCCCGATGAGACACGTGGGGGTACCGGATCGTCACATGCACGCTTCTCGAACTGACCGCGCCTCGAAGCCGCGCCACTTCACAGACCCAAGAGCAACGAAGCCTTCCGAAAACAAGGGAAGGTTAACCATCCTCTCAACCAGTGGGCAACACTTATTTTTCCACTTTAATTTATCTTTTAATTAAATTTTGGAAAAATGTCCGAGAGAAAAGTATTGAATGTAAGTGGTTTCATATAACATTGCCATTATTTATGGGTAAACGATATTAACTACTTGTCAGCAGTTTGAACTTTTGATTACCTGCTAGAGTCTATCATTATCCTGATCCAACTGCCTTTGCTGATATTTAGCAGCGAAAATGTCAAAAAAGGAAGATATTTTATTCCTCGGAGGATTTATCATGTTCAGACTGCTAACTTTTGAAAAATCTAAATAACTAACATTTTTTTATGTACTATACAATTGTTTTAATTATCTAAGTTTAAAAATTTGATGTAGTTTTACAATTGTGAGATGTGAGGTGAATTCTACTCTATGATGACCCCTGGCCAGCCTATCCTTGCTGTTTTTTTTCTTGTCAGGCCTCATTTTGAACCTAATTAACATTTGGTCTCTAAGGCACATTTGCAGGGTCCTGATTGTTTATAATACAGTTACTTTACATATCCATGGATAAAATGAGGTTTTTATGTATTATTAGAAATTGGCAATTAGTTTGAACTCATTGGAGAAAGAATAAAAGATGCAATTTATCAGTACAACTACTGATGGGTAGTGTGATAATCTGCCTATTTTGTCTGCTAGACCTCATTTTAGACCTTCTTAGTAGTTGATGTGAGGCACTTTGCTTGTAACGTTCTGAAAATTTTTAATACAAAAATTTCCGTTCACACCCATATCATAACACATCTGAAGGTAGCTCCTGGTTTTGACTTAATCACCGAAAAATCCTTCAACACCTACTAAAATGGAAAAAACATTAGTTTTCCTTACCTGCCTTTATAATTCAGTCCTTAGAACACCATCCCATACCAGTGGAAATTTTCCCTCATCTGAATAATCCCAAAGTATAAAAAACCTCTTAACCTTTTATTATCCTATTGTCCAATTTGACAGTTGCTTATAATAAACAATCTTAGAAAAACTCCTTAAACACTTTCTCCCTATGCTTCATAACTGTAACCTTAACTCTGACCACCAGTTTGGGTTTAGATGTTTGTTGTTGTTGTTCAGCAGTGCTATCATGTAGATCATTACTACCGCTCTTGAGCAAAAGGAGTGTTGCTCTGGTGTGTTCCTAGATGTGAAGCAAGCTTTGGGCAAGTCTCTCGGGGCTGTCTGGAAGCTTAAAAGACTTTCCTTTTACCAAATACCTGATTATAAAATCCTAACAACCTGAGAACTTTCAAGTCAATAGTGGCCCTTTTCTATCAGTCGGCTAATGCAGTACCACAAGGAAGTATCTTAAGGCCATTATCTACACAGTATACACTGCAAGCATACCTAACCTTCCTGAAACAATCTTCGACACCTATGTGAATGATACCACCATCCTTTGCTCTCGTAAAGATCCTGTTGGGGTGTCAGTGGCCGCAATGGCTTAGGCGTCATCACTGTATAGTAAAGAACCTGGGTCTGGGTTCGAATCCAGCAGTTCAATTTTTTCCAAAAACAACGGCACCTTGAGGGTTCACTAAATACAACCTCATAGTTGAATTACCCTTGTTTAAAAAAAGTCTAATTTATATTGCTAGTTTTAGTCTGATATGGACATATGGCATTGAACTTTTTGGTAAAAAAAAAACGTTCCTGCCTCCATATTGATTGCTTATAGTTTCTTCCAATTCATAGGACTAGTCACATGGTAATAAATTAGTTGATAGATTTACTTTTGAGGTGTATGGGGAGATGAAGGTTTCTATGGGAAAGACAAAATCATAATATTGAGAAAGCTAGATGTATCATTAGAAAATGTAAATGTAACTGTTGCATAAGATGAAGCGATACCATGGGTATAAATTTAGTAGAGGAGAAACTGAGAGAATGGGAGAAAATGCATGGCCCTCGCAAACCTGAAAACAGTTTTAGTTAGTAGAAGGATGCCCTTGAGTATACATAGTCCATTGTGCCATAGTTTATCAAATGCTTGTGTGACATCAAGGAATATCTTGGAGCAGTATTTTTTAAGCTCAAAGGAGGAGGCAATGACATCTAGATCACAATGACAATACTTTGCAGTCGAGTGCTGAGTTTCAAAACAAAATTGATGGTTATTGATTATGGACTGGGACTTAAGAATGGTTGAAAGCATTTGAGGAGGAGTTTCTGAAGGATTTTGCCAGGAACAGATAATAAACTGATGGGATGATAGAATATAAGGTTAAATTAAAAAGTTACAAAACAACTTCTAATTGATATTGTCACCACTATTTTAGGTTATAATAATTATTTAATATTTTATTAACATTCATGTTGTCAAGTATAATATTAACTCTGAAGAGTTGGCAATGATAGAATATAAATTTATGGCATCAGTGGGCCTGGAAAGGCTCTTGAAACGAAAGGAAGATATCGTGCTGAGGCATTTGAGGATAGGCTATACCTGACTGACATATGTACCCATGCTTTTAGTTAAACCCCATGCAGATGTGTCACTTGTAGAGAAAGGTTGCTCAGTGGTGGTTGGTGCAGGAGTGCCAGGCCTTGCATCTTTAGGAGCGATTAGGCGTGGCACCTGATATAATGACAGCCCTTGGCCATGAGGCTGTGGGGTCCACTGTTTTGATTTTTAAGGGAAACGGGGGTGTTTCCGCATATTTAACCTGAAAATATTGTACATATATTTTAATTATTTATTGTATCTTTTTTTGTGGTTGGACATTTTGTATGAATGTGGCAGTGCGTAGTGTAAATGCGAGAGGGTTGATTGTGAAAAATCTAGTAATTAAATGAATGAATAAATGAAAACATTGTTGATGAACAATTAATTAAGGTTTTTGGTTGAGATCACGAGAGGGATTCGAACCCACGACTTCGGCTTGATACGCCGCTGCTCTACCACCTGAGCTATCGTGACCTTGACCTAGCTCAGGTGGTAGAGCAGCGGCATATCAAGCCGAAGGTCGTGGGTTTGAATCCCTCTCGTGCCATTAACTTTTTTTCATCTCAACCAAAAACCTTAATTAATTGTAATGTATTAATTGGTCAAGCGGACCACGAAATTAGTGAATTTAATTGTTGATGAAATTGGAACAATAAATTTTTGTTGTTTATATTTTAGAAATACTACCCCCCGGATTTTGATCCGTCAAAGATCCCTCGTATGAAAGGGACGAAAAACCGTCAGTTCACTGTACGTTTGATGGCCCCTTTTAATATGAGGTAATTTTTTATATTTTTTAAAAATAATAATACCATACAGATTTTTTTTTTTTTTGAAACCCTCATTTGTTATTTTTGTAGATGTGCAACTTGCGGCGAGTACATATACAAAGGGAAAAAGTTCAATGCAAAGAAAGAGGACGTTGAAGGCGAGGACTATTTGGGCATTAGAATATTCAGGTTTTATATCAAAGTAAGCTTATTGAAGTGTTCACATTTGAAAATCTATTTTTGTTATAAGAATACGCCAATTTCCAGTGCACAAGATGTCTCCAGGAGATATCTTTCAAGACCGACCCGAAAAATACGGATTACGAAATAGAAGCAGGCGCTACGAGGAATTTTATGGCGCTGAAACTTGCCGAAGAGCAAGCAGAAAGAGAAGAAGAGGAAAGAAAAGAAGAAGAAGCGTCAAACCCAATGAAAGTAAGTGGCTCTATTTATTTCTTTAACAAAAATAAATAAATAAAATACAAATAAAATAATTGTCTTTTATTTTTTTAGCTGTTGGAAAACAGGACGAAGCAATCAAAACAAGAACTGGACCTCCTCGAGTCCTTAGAAGAGTTGAAAGATCTTAACAAACGACAACAGAATGTCGACTTTGATACGCTTCTCTCCCAGTACAACTCGAAAGAGGCCCAAGAGCGGATCAGGAAAATGCAAGAGGAAGAAGATGAAAGATTTGTGAAGTAAGCTTTTGACATAAAGCTCAAGAAAGATATTAAATTTAATTTAAAAAAAAATTTAATTTAAGGTCTGTGTTTGGAAAGAAGACAGTTGTCAAAGAGGAAATCTTGGACGAAGATGGACAACCTCTCAAGAAAAAAAAGAAGATAAAAAAAGAAAAAGAGGAGAATGTAAACGTTCATGAAACTCAATCATCTTCCAGCAGTAATTTAGATGTGAGTTAAATGCTATTTTAATATGAGATTTTTTTGTGATCTGTGGTGTGATAAACCTATAATTTGATCATTACTGATCACCTTGGGTCTGCTTGTCAGACCTGTCAGATGTGTTTCAGCATTTTGCCATCTTTATTGTCAGATCTTTGGTATTTATGTGAGGTCCAATCTCTTTTCTTTGTCAGTGCTTCTATGGAAATCTCTTAAATTTTAGTTTTTTGTTGTTCTGGTGTAAATACTAGCATATAAAATACTTGACTCAAAAGAATCACAGACATACTGAAGATGGCATAATCCAAAATGTGTCTGACAGGCCAACACAACAATGATGAAATGACCGGTAACAACCAACTTGGTGGCCGAGTGGTTATGGCGCCCAATTCATATTTGTCATGTTATAACATGTCTGGGTTTTAATCCTGCTGTAGCCGATGAAATTTTAATTATTGGATTGTAACATAATTCCGCAGCGTTTGTCAATAATTTAATTTGAATTAAAGTTTAATTAGTCATTATTGTTTATACACTCTTAAAGGGATTAGTTGAGGTGTTTTGTTTATTTAAATGGAGGAAGAATACTTCTGTATAGCAATGATGTTTTAAGACAAAGTACCATCCACAGGTTATTTACTAAATTCAGAAGTTGGAAATTTCAATTTCGAATGAAAAGCGTTCTAGTCATCCTTCAGCTTTTGATGATGGCCAAATTCAAGTTTTGTAATAAATAACCTACACTCAACGGTATGAGACAGTGTAGAGACAATTAGCATATTTCACACAATCATTTCAACACATCTGAGATCAGCTGGATGGGTTCATCGTAGAGATATGCAGGAGAAGAAAAACAAGGGTATTTCAACTACAAAGTTGTAAGAACCCTTGAGGTGTTGGTGTGTTTAAAAGGTGTGTTGGGCCAGCCGATGGATTCGAGCTCTTTGCCTTTACCTTACAGTGATTAGCGCCATGTCAACGCAGTAACTATTGCTGCCACCAACACCCTATTTGTATTAATTAGCTTACTTTTGAATTTGGTTGGTACAGAGAAAAAAAATAAAAATAAAATTGGCTCTGATTGGATGCTGAGTTGAGAGAAAAACCAACACTCATTTTTATTAATTAAAAACCTGAAATTTTCCTTGAATTTACCATTTAAAAAAATGCTATGTAATTATTATATAATGACCTACATTTCCTTGACTTTACCATTAAAAATGCTATGGACTTATTATTATTATTAACTATTGACCTAAAATTTTCCTTGACTTTACCATTAAAAAATGCTATGGACTTATTATTATTAACTATTGACCTAAAATTTTCCTGGAATTTACCATTAAAAAATGCTAAGGACTTATTGTTATTAACTATTGACCTAAAATTTTCCTTGACTGTACCATTAAAAAATGCTATGGACTTATTATTATTAACTATTGACCTAAAATTTTCCTTGACTTTACCATTAAAAAATGCTATGGACTTATTATTATTAACTATTGACCTATAATTTTCCTTGAATTTACCATTAAAAATAATACTATGAACTTATTATTGTTAACTAATGACCTACAATTTTTCTTGAATTTACCATTAAAAATAATAAAATAAATCTATGGATTTATTTTTCAAGTTGATAGAATAGAAAAAAGCATTGTTGAGTAGTATTATCCTTCATCGACGACATTTAAGTGGGTAGACCTGCTTGAATAAGGTACCTAGGGTCGGTGAGGTTCATTGGTCTCATGTTTGATCAAATGCTGAGATGGCAGCCACACATTGACACCTAGCTGTTGACAGCACCCCCCTCCCCAAGATCAACCTTGGTGGCTGGATGGATAAAGCTAAAGTCTGCCCCTGGACTGCCAACACTTGTGGGAGATTCTCTAGTTTGCCGGCAGTTTACTGTAAATAGCAAATGCTGGACTTGTCAGTGACTAGAGAATAGGCTCAACTGCTTGTATGTATGAGCGTACATATGCAGATTTGCGCCTATATAAATCTAAATCTTACAAACCTCCCAACCACATATCCTCTCCTAACCACAGATCCATCAGCCTCTTCCTTCAAAGGATTTTTGAAGCGCTTAATGCCAGTCCTTCCATGTCCTCATCTTTCCACGATTCAAGAGTTTATTGTTGTCGACACTATCTCCTCCTGCTCTAGAGAATAAATAGTAATGCTTGGGTGTGTTCCTAGATGTCCCAAATCACAGCTTTTTCATAGGGTCTGGCATCCGGGCCTGCTTTAAAACACACTTCCTACTCACTCCTAAGCATTCTTAATCGTATCCTTTATATCATTTATACTGCTAACCAGCCTATACCCTAATACCTTCCATTATGATATGCAGACGATACTCCAAATTTGACATCAATTACAAAGAGTTAGCAATTTCCATTCAGGTCAAGTACTTAGGACTGTACCTAGACTGCCGACTGACAGAATCCCCACACAACAACTTAACAGAAGATTTGGACAACTGTGAAGACTTCTTGCATCAAAATCCGTCGTGACTCAACACTAAACTAACCTTATAACAAGAATTTACTGTGACTATTTTGGACGGAGTGTAACTGTGTGGTTCTTCCAAAACACCCAACACATCCAGATCATCCAATCAAAAGTTCTCAGACAAAACGTCAAAGTCAAACTATGTAACATCCTATCCACCTCACTCGTTTTTTTCTTTTGTCAACGAACTGATCCATTCCCGATTGCAAATGTTTCACACTAACCTCTCAATCCATCCTAACCCTACTTTTCAACCCATCCTACAAATTCCGATTCCGAGAATGCACCCCATCGCTTTAAACGACAATAGCCTCAAGACCTCCTTAACTCCCCCCCCCTTAAATCCCACACCCAGTGCATTGGGCTGGTTTTTCATGATGCGTCTTAGCGTCTGGCATTAGTGTTAGTGCTGTGACCGTGTGAAAAAAACATTTTGTGAACACATTTTTAATGTTAGTAATATGTATAGAGTAGGGGAAAAAAGTGTTTTTACCTTCAAGGTTCTTTTTTTGTGATATGTTTTAACATAATAAAAAACAAAAAGGTTAAAAAATTCTTGGAAGTCGGGGTTGTAAGGGAAGATTTCACCATATTTATTTTTAAGGCTGTTATATAGTTTTAATTATCTATATTTTATTTCTTTTAAAAAATTTAACTTTGTTTTTAAGGATAAGGATGCAATCATGTCGACAAAACCGGCAGTACTTACAATAAAACCAGATCCTCTTTCGCAAAAGAGCGTTGGGATTATAAAGAAGCCGTTGGGTAACTTGGTGAGGCTAAAGGGAAAGGAAGGCACACCTTCTCGTTCAGAGGTTAAAATTGAAGCGCTGTCGACTATAAAGAAGGAGCCGAATGAAGAGCAGCCGAAACAAAACGCTTTATCCCTCCTCGGTTCGTATTCAGGGACGGATAGCGATTCGTCTTAAGCTATTTTTCAATATGTGAGAAGAACAAATGTAAATATGAAATTTTTTTTTTTTTTTTAATTCTACAAATTGTGTACAGGGGGCAGTGATTACTTGTAAATAAATGCCTCAAGTCAAAACTTTCTAGATACTACAAATATATTTTACAAAAACGAATATGCATTTAATTTACCCTAATTTAATTTTTTTCAAACTGGGTTTTGAATTTTTTTTAAATTTTTTTTTGTTTAATTAAAAAAACCAATCTTATAATTTTTTACAATCAGTGTACTCGATGTATGTATAACAACCTAAATTCTACAATAATTGATTTACTAATTTGATGGGAGGGGTCATTTTATTTTACAAATATTTCAAACAAATTAAAAAAATAATAGAAAATGAAGGGATGAAGGGAAGAAGGGATTATACATACACATGTGTTATATAAGCAATTATCTTAAACCTAAATCCAACAAGGTTGACTACATCTAGACCAACAAAAGACCCAGTGTTCAGGGACAAAAGAATCACCGCTGCATAATTTCAACACGTGTTTCATGATAATTCAACAAATAATAATATTAATTAACAGATTTGTGACAAAAATAAATATATCTATAATAATATTAACAATTACTTTTTTTTGTATTTTTTCCAAATATTGTTAAAATAGAACATTTTACACTTTGTTATTATTTACAATAAAAGTAAAAAAAGTGTTTTCAGAAATCACAGATTTGTTTAAAGAGTTGAATACTGGGTTGGTTTTGTCACTGAGTCTGTAGTTAACCTGATCAGATTATAAAACAAAAGAAAAAAAAATGAGTGAAAAGAAAAGAAAAAAAATTGTTCAGTTTAAACTTAATTATACTTTAAAAATAAAGAGAAGAAAGTTGTGGGATGGGCACAAAAAGTTTTTGTTTTACGTGATTTTGCTTTTTTATAAGAAATAGAGTTCACGATTTGGAGGCTCATTTAGCTATATACACATATCGCGAGCAAATGCCACACATTCCTCGGTGAAAAATGTCCTTATCACGAGTTGCTTCCGTTGTCACCGTTGTCATGGAAACTGTTGCCATTTACCGCGAAGGAAGTGCCAAGCCCGTAGAGATGACCGCAGTATTTCCCGTCGTCGATGTTGTCCTCGAAAAACATCTGAAATTGAAAAGAAAACAAAGAAAAAATAAAACCATTGACAATTTTCAAAATGGCAGAGATATTGGAACAAATACGCTTTCCCATACTCTGCAACATAAAATTTGCTGCCTGAATAAAATATCAATACAATAAATAAAAATACAAGGAATTTATCATTGTTGGACCTGCACTGTGTTCGTCAAATGTCTTTGAGCATCTTCAGCGAGTAATAATTATTTGTAAGGGACGCAGTGCCAGTTCAACAAATTTTCAACTCTCAGACCAACACCCACCATTAACTTTATCACTGTTTTCACATAAATCAACAAACAGCAAAAGTATTAAATTGTAAATTGATATATTTTTAATTTATAACTGATATTACTTTTATGTCTGTCTTCTACTCTTTTATATCAGAAGCCCTAACTTAAATAAATTACATCACATAACTTGACAGGTTAAACTATACATGCTTTAAATTTTAAAACAAGGTAAAAAGAACCTACAAAAACGAAAACTACCACCTCAAACAAAAACATTTACTTTTTATTTTTATTATAAGGGAGCGTACATTCGAGATGAAACTTTGTAATATCTTGTGAAGACGTTCTACGGTGAACCTGTAATTTGTTTGTCAATCATTTTTGTCTGCCTATCTTTGCTGGTTTGGTTTGTCAGACGCCTTTTGGCATTTCGCCATCTTTATTTTGGGTCTGTTTTTTCTTTGAAGTCAAATTGTTTTATAAGGTGTTATCTTTGTTTGTTGGCCTTTTTTTTTAAAATATCGGCATAGTGCAGATATTTCTTCAATCTGAATACAGTGATCTCCTCACATATACAGACGATACTACCATCTTTTTGGACAACTCAGAGCCCAATAGTGGCCTTAAGAAACCTCCATGACCATCTCTCTGATTCAAACTCAACGAAACCACATCGTCTACGACAATAGATCCAAACCCTCATCTACACTACAACCAATCTGGCCATACTCTGAACACCAAAAGACACGTCATTCCAGTCCAAAACCTTTCAAACCACTGCCCAAGCTCCCTACTTCAAATCCAACCTAAGCATACACCACATTGACCCCCAAAACTCATTTGCTCTCCAAACCAAAAGATGTCAATACAGACGCCATAAAACCCTAGACCATTCACCCTGAACCCTTCCTGACAATCCCTAAGATGCTTAAGTGCCAATGGCCTAGTGATTTCCTTTCTAATCAGGAAGGTGTGTTATCTTTGTTTGTTGGTACTTTTTTATACTTGTGTAGTGCACACATTCCTAGCAATCCCAGTATAGTACTCCTCGTATTTGCTTATACCGCTATGCTTTCAGCAAACCAAGAAGAGGCCTTCAGAAACTTCCAGTACTATCTCTTCTGTCTAGAAGAATGCTTCAAGAAATGGAAGCGTCTCAATGGAGGATCAGTTTCAACGAAACCAAACTCCAGCAAATAACCTTACTCCATCGCTGCACCACCTCTTCTTTAATCTGCTAGAAATCTTTTTTCCCAGCCATCTATAATTGGGAATTTTAAATCGGTGAAAGACTTACTGGGAACACTAGATGCAATAGAAAAAGAAGAAAACTAAACAGAAACTTCATAACTACTCAAAAGACTTCTAAAGACCAAGCATTCCAACCTCCGGAGAATTCAAAAACTCCAGTCCAAAGTCCTTCAAACAGGCCTAACCTCCCTAACTTTGCATCCGACCTTACAATCTGAACAGACCTCTATATCCAATTTGTCCTCTAAACTGGAATATGTTGATACAGATGCCACAATAGATGCTTAGTTAAACACCCTAGACCAACACATTTCATATCAAACCTTTCCTGACAATTCTTTAAGATACTTAAAGCGCCAATGGCCTGGTAGTATTTTGTAGTTAGTATTTTCATGCTTGTATTGTTGAAGATTCGCGATAGCTGTTAGGCAAGTAGCTTAATTTGTTTTCCTGTCCCAATATATGATCTTATATGTTCATTTTTTGTTTTCTCTTTTTTCACCTTTTCTGTCCAATGCCTGCATTTTCATGTTATGGCATATATGCCATTTGTCTTATTAGTTTTTTGATTGTGTTGTTTTTGTGAGATAAAGATTTAATCTGCCGAAGGCACTGACAAACCCCACACGGACTAGCATATAAAATAACTGACTTAATATAAACAAAAACGCACTGATGAACCCAGTTAGGATGGGCAGACCTAATGATTAAAGACCAAATTACTTAATATAGTCGGATACACTTAAGCATGCCTTGAATACACTTTTTAAAGTTGCACAAAAATTTATTTGAATATTAATTTTTTGTTCTTCTCTTGGCTATTTTCGGTGTGAGAATGGAAAAGACGGTTTACCACTTAAAAGATGTACATGCAGCAAAAAACAAAGAACCAAGCAGGTAAAGTACTGGTAGTAAAACTGTACTTACAAAACTGTCCCATTAACCAAACCCAACCCAGTTTAGCAGCTCAGCATATATTTAATGTCGCTAGAGGAATTTCTTATCTTTTACGAAAAAGGATTGGGATATAAAAAAATCTTAACATCATATTATTTATTTATGCGGTGAAGAACATGATCGATATAAAATCTTATATTGAGTGTTAGCTGCTTATTTCAGACCATCCCAGTTGGTTTTCATGTACAGTATTGTTTCTCATAATAAAGCCAACACCTTTGTGAAAAATGGGAATTTTTTACAGTGTTTCAGAAGGCAAGACATAAAATTCAGCAATTACAGTAGTTTAGGCATTTCTCTCAGTGATTTAAGACCCACACCAAATGTACAACTGTTATTTTTGTACGAACTAGACTTTTTTTCAGAAAAAATTAAAATAAAACAAACAAATAAAACAGAATCACATAAATTGCATCACAGCATGTAAATACATTGTTCTCTTGATACCATCCCTATTTTTTTATTATATTTTCAGTGCTTGCTCTTTTTTGTACACAATTTAAAATAAAAATTACAGTAAATTGTCAAAAATCAACAATTAAACTTTCACTTTTTTTTATTTCAATTTCAATATCGTAAATTACAACTTTATTTACAAATCTGAGGAATATTTACATTAACAATCGCAATAGATATTTTATTCATTTTTTACTGAAGCACTTAACATCACTATCCGAATTAACGTCGGCTATACATCTATTGAACTTAGGACGCAATTTACAAGGACACGTAAGGAGTGGAGAACTAGGAAGTTCGGATATGGTTTCGGGAAGGTCCTGGAAAACATTTGTCATGAGTGAATACATGCTTATGAAAAGGATGCCGTATACAAAAATAACATTTAAAAAAAGTAAGGATATAAAGAAAAAGTCCAACAGGCAAAATTATCACAGTTTTTACTCTCTTAATTTTTTTGGCTAAAAATTTGGCATTAAAATGAACTGTCAAAACTTTCAGAAAGATTCCAAAGGTATTGAAGTTTTTTTCACTTAATTGACTAGTAAAAATTAGCTCTACGATTTTTGTGTCTGTCTACTGTTTTTGAATAAAAAACAAAAAAGCTAAGAACAAATTTCTAATAATTTACTAATTTTTAAATTATTACACAAAATAGGCTTTATTTCAATACATAATAAATTTTCTGATGGTATTCAAGCTGATTTTTATTTTAAAATTCTCTCATCCACATTAAAAATTGTGTAAACTTAATAAATTACCAAATTAAATATAAATTGCCCTATTTATTAAAAATTTTCAACTTTAAAAACATGCATAATTTAAAAATCTTAGAAATAAAGGGGCTTGTAAATTGCGTCCATCCGAGGGATTTTAAAATCAATATAATTTTACATTGTTTCTATTGAGGTTAAGTTTTCAATTTGAGAATTAACAATGATTTAAAAAACCGTTCTTAATCAATAGTTTTGTCAGTTAAAGGGCAAAACAAATTTAGTCATTTGGATGAAGATGCAATAAGTTTTCGTAGACTTTCACTTAAAGGAAAGTGCAAGGCAGTTGCTGTTACAATCGGTCGACTAAACAAAGGACGTGGCTAATTAGCAAAATAATTCAGGTTTAATTGAAACTACCTTGCTTATTTTTATAACAACAAATCCAATGGAATCCACACCACAAAGCGAACTGAAAAATAAAATCCCACACCTTCAAAGTAGACTGAACAAAATATCCCACACACAGCACACAAAATTTTTTGAATGGCATGCACATTCATTCTGAAAATACACCGAAAGGACAAGCCGAATGCAACTAAGGGAGAAATTCTACCTGCACGCTGATTTGTTTTATTCCAATCTTTTTTTAAAAGTGAAAAGGATGCAGTTGGACAGACACACGAAGAGCACTTTTTTTCACCATTGCCTTGCATTAAATACCTTAGGAACCTTCCGATTGGCCTCCTTTTTTTTTTTTTAATTAATTGACAGATTGACGATTTGAAAAACAAAACATTTACGATTAAAGCATGAAGTGCGGCAGTGAAAGATGAAACCTTACTAAAAATTTGGATAAAAACTATGATTTTTAAAAACATGTAACAATTTCTTTTAATATTTTCTGCACAATTTAAAAATAGAATCTTAAAAGAAAATATTTTCTACAAAATCTAACGTTGAAAAAATAAACTTTTTTGTTTTTAAAATATGAGTTTTAAAAGTCCGTATCACATTTTGCTTTAATAATAATATCAGCTTTCCAGTGGTAAAATATAAGTGCTGGTTTAGAGTTTTCACAAATTGTCATTAGGTCAATGCAGGAAAGCGTCTGTTGGAAAAGAAAAAAGCATTGCAACAAAAGCATAATAAGCATTAGAAAAAGCGTCAATGCTGCAGGAAGCTGGCCACATGCTTGACTCACCTCTCGCATCTTAAAGAACGCCATGCCCGTCAGGAGTGAATCAGAACCCGCCTGGTGCTGTGGGCCGACCCTCGTCAGCTCCAGTTGGTCGGCGACTTCTTGCAGACCGCCTTTTAAATTCTTACAGCTCTTCATTAAGTACTGAAAAAAATTAATTAATATTAAGTCTAAGGATAAATTAAAAACTGAAATGCTAAAAGGTAATTTTTAAAAATAGTTTGCGATAAAGTAAAAAAAAAACATGTTTTTTTAAACCCAATTACAGTACAAAACAAGCATATGTGTTTATTTCCTCTATCACACCTGCTGCTTTTTCTGTCAGAATTTCACATCATCAGCACCGGGTGGACATTGTTATTTTGTCTTTGATAGATAGAACACTAAACAAAACTTGAACCGTTGAACCTGATGAAATTTTAAAACGTTTTTGACAGAAAACCCCAGTTAAAAATGAACTGCAAAGTCTAAAATAGCTAATGTGTCTCAACATAACAGCGATGAAAACCACAGTCGAACTTTGCATTACACATTCATGATCAAAAAGTGGCTTTTGAAAGTGCCAACAGACTTCTGAGAAACAACAAAATCAAACCGGATCTAAGAAGCCTTTACAAAATTCTAAAATGTATTAAAACAAAGGAGATGGTTATCTGAGGAAAACTCAACATTTTTGAGCAACAGCATTTTTTCATCGATTCTATAGGTTTTCTTACCGAAAATTTAACGTTCTTTACGTGGCACAAACCAGATTTTTCTACAATCAGAAGTTGTAAAGTTCATAAGCAATTTAATGTACTTCATTGGAAAAGTCGAATAATACCCCCCCCCTCTTTAACGTTAATAAATAAATTAAGGTTTTTAGTTGAGATAAAAAAGTCAATGGCACGAGCGGGATTCGAACCCACGATCTTCGGCTTGATACGCCGCTGCTGTACCACTTGAGCTATCATGACCTCGATCCATTCGGACACCAACTTCTTATCTCAACCCCACCTTTTTGAGTTTTCCCTACTTTTTGCCATTTTTCAAATGTCGTGTAATCGGATTGGATTCTCGGCGACAAATGAAATGGCCACCGAGAGCTTTAGTGAAAGTATACTTCATTTTAATTAATTAAATTCACTAATTTCATGGTCTGCTTGACCAATTAATATATTACAATTAATTAAGGTTTTTAGTTGAGATAAAAAAGTCAATGGCACGAGCGGGATTCGAACCCACGATCTTCGGCTAGATACGCCGCTGCTCTACCACTTGTACTTTTTTTTTTATCTCAACTAAAAACCTTAATTAATTGTAATATATTAATTGGTCAAGCGGACCACGAAATTAGTGAATTTGACAAATCATTTCAAGTGGCAAAAAATAACAAATTTTTGTAAGAAAGGCAACTTCCGTAAAGGGCCCCAATTTGGTACTCTGATGGATCCACAATGAAACGAAGTAGGTGTAGGGTAAAAATAGCTTAAATATGCACTAGTAAACCTTAGACTGGTCCAAATTATCTTCCAAGCTGATGTCTATGCAATCCAACTTTGCCCACAGGTGATAAAAGAAAATTTTTAAAAAGTGGACAGAATCGGAGAGTCTAGCAGCTCTAAAGCCTAATACGCACTGAGGTTCTTTGAATCAATTCATGTTGCGGGGCAGAGTCGGAGCTGCGTAGATTCATTGTTGCGATGCAGCCCCGACTCTGCTCCGCGACAAAGAACCGTGTCCAGACCAAGATTCAATTCACATTCATCAGTGCCTGCGAAAATGACGGGGGATCTAGCTCTCAGGGATTTCCCTTGCTCTTTTTTGCATTGTACCAATCGGAAGTGCATTAAAAAACTGTCATTTTAAAGTGTGCATTTTTCTCAATTTCGGCGACGGAAACACTGAATTTTTGGGTTAAACCGTTCAATGTTTTGCTTTTCAATTCCCGATTTCTGTATTCCGTGAATGATACATCCCACAAACACCGATGGGAATGTATGTCTTCAATAGACTGTAAAGTCAACTCAGTACTCCACAACATATATACAAGACAGTATTAAAATCTTCAAGAAAACACTCACTAGCACGTCAACTAAACAAATGAAACAAGAGCGCTTGTTCCGATTCATGTCCGCACTGGCAAACGTTGCGCAACATTGAGTCAAAGAATCCCACATCGGATGGGATTCAAAAGAGTCTGAAAATGCTAGCCCGCAACACACCAGATTCATCGCAGCAATGAGTCGGGGCAGCCCGGAACTCAGGCTAGACGCAGCTGAGACTCTCCGGAGATTTAAAGAGTCGACTCAAAGAATCCCAGTGTATACTCGGCCTAAATTTTAAAAATAGCTAAAAATGATGATTCTTAAGCAAGTTACCAAATTACATAAATATTCTTTTATTGCAATACCTGTTATTGAAAATTGAGATTTTTCTAATTATATATCATGCCAAATTACATGTAAAAAAGTTTGTTTTTTGAATGGACAGAACGAGTAAATAAGAATTTGTCTGGCGGCAATAGCGCAGTGGTCCCATCTGACCCCATGCCGAACTCAGATAGTGGCCATCGTGTTTTATTTTGTAATGAATGGCATCGAGCCAGACAACAAGGTAGACAGCTTCCAAAGGGTGTTGTTGCCGAAGTTACTGAACAACAGCACTTTTGATGACATTCCAGTTTTGTTGACAAAAGGTTATTTTTTCAGATATATGACGTGTATGTTGTTCAAACCATGCAGAAATCACGAGAAAAATACGATTTCTTTGCGCCTGAATACGAGCGTTCAATGCCACAATTCTGTTTGGCTTCTTGATAAATATTGGGTTGATCGATCTGGTTTTTCAGTGCATCACAGAATGCGTTCAGTTTGAGAACGGTCGGTTGTTCAGTACTTAAAAAATTGTCTATTACAAATAAAAAATATTCAGCCATCCTAAAGTAGATGAAAACATACAAGAAACCTTTTGTCAAAAAGAAGGCGCTTATCAAAACTAGCCTGGGAATGTCTTAAATCACCTAATGACCCTAGATGAACGCAAGGTTTTCTTGAAGCGGGTTCTGGGACATGAAAGTATAGAAGGAAACAAATAGGCTGACCAAATAGAGGGGGGGAAGCAGCTTTCTCCTCCACCAGGAAAAATGGCTTGAAAGAAAAATTCAAGAACTGGACAAACCACCAGGCATGAGACTGAAGGCGGCCATTTACGATCGCTCCTAGCAGTCCAAACTGAGCGACGCCGTTCAAAAAACCACGCCAATGGCAAAACTGAACTGGTGTGCCCGGCTGTGCCGAATATTCGACCGGTCCAAACTCCATCACGCCACTCCAAATATCTACAGCGTGGCGTGTTTGTGAATGGGAAAACCTGGCGTGAACGGTGGAATATTGGAGCACTGGCTTGGTCGTGAATGGGAAAACCCGCGTTTTTTTGGCGCAGTCTCCGTCTTTCTGTTACTGAGCAAACATCTCCATCGTACATTCTCAAAAAGTCAAAAAGTTTATTCTTTATTGGTAATGACATTCAATCGAGATTTTATTGTTGAGTGATTGAATTGTATGAAAGTTTACCATGTTTATGGAAAATGGTGGACGATTACCATGATAGAAATAAAAGAAATTCGATCCTCAACCGGTTGGTCGACGTTTTCAAAACAAATAATACAAATGTAACGAGAGATGCGGTATTGATAATCCCTAGCAATGATCAGAAATCGTAGTAGAGAACTTAAGTTCTTTGTAGTTCATCCCTGTAGCGAGAAATCGTAATGTGGTTGCTAACCTTTCATGTAGTGATGATTTCTCTCAAGACTGTCTTTTGTTTTCTAATCATGGGGATAACAAGCTGGAGTAAATATAAATAAGACGTTAATCTTTTTTTTGTAAGGTTTTGGTTGAAATGAAAAAATAGTGTCACGAGGGGATTCGAATCCACGACATTCGGTTAAATACGCCGCTGCGCTAACCACTTGAGCTATCGTGACTTCGATAATTCGATCCACTTGGACACCAACTCCCCATCTCAACCTACAACCTTTCGAATTTTCTCTCTTTTTTTGGTGTCGGAGAAGATTGAAGTCACGATAGCTCAAGTGGTAGAGCAGCGGCGTATTTAGCCGAAAGCCATGGATTCAGATCCTGCTCGTGGTACTAGCTTTTTCATTTCAACCAAAACCTTACAAAAAATATTAATTAATTGAAAGAGGTCAGTAAAACACTAAATATAAAGAATAAATAACATGTTTCATCCATCCTTAAATAGTTCCTCCAATCAGCGGGTTCAAGGGAAAGATCTTTCATCAAACTGATGTGGCTTCTGTTCAGGAGCCACTTCTTACACCATTTCCTCTTCGATTTTTTGCTTTTAATATTTAAAGAAACAGAAGCGTAGCACAAGAGATCATCATCCATTTTGAGAAGGTAATTCACTGGTTGATGTTCGGAGCGACTGGCGGTCGTGAATGCCCTCTCAAATTTCAGGCACTCCAAATGGAGCTGTACGGCTTGGCGCTTAATGGCCACCTTAAGAGATTTATAAATCACTCAAAAAGGTAGGGATGGTCGGTCGGTCAGTCTCTCTCTCTCTCAGCAGGCAAAAGTGTTTGAGGAAAATTCTGTGCCTCTATTTTGGCCACTGCCACCTAAAGAACTACTCTCACAAAGTAGTGACATGTTCAATATGTCAAGAGAACCATTGATTGGCCTCCTTTGTGAATTGAGGTACTAACCCATTTATGGTAAAAGCCACTTCGGGTAGTCAAAAACACCAAGTGCACAAAGAGCCACTAAGAAAGGGCTAGATTTTGGGGGAAAAGCACTCTTTTCAGGGTATGTTGTTAACCGTAGGGGTTCCATTCCAAGATTGA
Source organism: Cimex lectularius (assembly GCF_000648675.2). Lineage (NCBI taxonomy): Eukaryota > Metazoa > Arthropoda > Insecta > Hemiptera > Cimicidae > Cimex > Cimex lectularius. The sequence continues at coordinate 1,659,679 of NW_019392993.1, forward strand.
AGCTGGCGCAATTTATCACGTACCTCTTATAAATTTTATTTGTTTAACAATCTATTTTTAACATTGCTGAGTGTAGCCATAAATTAATATAAATTATGAAAGATAGTTACCTTGACGTCGTACACAGTTGGAAAATAAATTTTTAACAATTCAAAAAAATCACTTTCATCATTGGGTAAATTCTGATCTGTGAGGAGTTTTATTAAATATCCAAAATCATAACCACTGAAAAAAAAATTAGGCAAAATTTTAAATTAGCATTTTTATTATTATATGAGGGAAAACAATAAAATTGTACCTGTGGAAAGAAAGCCATTTAATATTTTCCATAAGTATTATCCCAGATGTCATTAACAGTTCCGCAAAGTCAATAGGATCAATTCCTTCTTCCTCGTGCTTTTTAAATTGAATACCTGAATTCTGTAAGAGGTCTATGCTGTCTTGAGCATACATATCTTCCCTAAATTTCAGTGAATAGATAAAAAAAAGAACATAAACAAAAAATAACAAAAAAATAAAAGATTTGCATAAATGACTAGAGACTTACGATAGATTAAACCTAAAGTTGAACTGCCACGTACTATAAGAACCGGCTGGCGGCTTTCCATTTTCATCGAGAAACGTGAGCCCAAGTTGGATGATTCTAAGTAAATCGACATTACATCTTAACAGTTGGTATTGATAATCAGCAGTGCTTCGAAATTCACCAATGGGCCGGGCGACGACACCTGGAAATTCCGTGTCCTGAAAATCCAGTTCGATTCAGAATTTTTGTCTAAAGTACGCGAAATACTTCAAAAATTAAGAAGAATAACTACCATCGCAACATAGTTGTATTTTGAAATAATTTTCCTTATAATTTTAAATTCGTCTTTTAAATTATGTGCCCAAACATCTCTAATACCACATTCTTCATTGCTAGGGATAGCCCCACTGTGTCCTTTAAAACCCATAGCATTAATCACAGTGGTACCAATCGGATAAAATAAATAATTTTTAAAACTTTATTGGATTAATGATTTATTACCAGTGGCTGTGGGCATAACAGGGGTTCCTACAAGTAGGCGTGTAGCCCAACTAGCATCTGAGCTTAGGACTACTTGATCTCCTATCGTAGCCTGAAAAATATTCGGAAAAATTGTAATCTTGGGGAAAAGATTCAGGAGAGGGGAAAGGGGAAACATGCGGTAGGCAATTTAAGATTAGATAAGCACTGGGTCAAATAGAATGACATTAATTAAAATATAAATATATTTACTATTGATTACAAAAGTTCAAAAGAAATGCTTTTGCCTGTTTTGTTTGTACTGACAAAATTTCACATCTGTAGTTAATACAAGCATAAAAAAGTAACAAAATAACTTGTTTTAACATTTAAAAAATTTATATTGGCAAATTTTTAAATATTTAGTATTATGTAATGTATTGATAGGGAGAAAAGAATCAATTTATTTAGTTAGTGTAAAATCGTAAACATTATAAAATAAAAAAATATGGACATAAGGTCAACTACAAATGTAAATAGTGCAGATTAACAATTTGACCTTTTAATCTGACCTTTTAATAATTAAATCTTTACTAACACCAGCATTGATTCAACCAGAACTATGATGCATTACTCTTGTGGTGTTCTAATTTGGTCGATATCGATCATTTTGTTCTGCCTATCCTCACCTGTCAGACACATTTCAGCATTTTGACATCTTCATCGTTGAGTCTGTGTGATTTCTGTTAAGTCAAATCTGTTTTATAAGGCAGTATCTTTGTTTGTCGGTTCCTTTGGTAGATTGTCTGTTTTTTGTTTTTATTCTTTCATTATTTTTGCACTGTTCTAGTAAGTTCTTTTTTATATGGTAGTGTTTTCAATAAATGATGTATGTGAACTGTCGTTAATTGGTCTGTTTATGACAAAGTTTTTAATGTTACATGTGTTATACTTGTATATTTCCAAGTTTTTGAGTAGATTCATGTTTTTGCTATCTTGTTGAGGGTTTGTGATGGTTTTCTGTGCGGTGAGTTGCTTAGTTTGATTTTCTGTTATTGTCCATAAATGATCTTGAATGTTCTTTTATCTGTCTTTTATCTTTCACTGCAATTTGTTTAGTGTATTTGTAATGTATATATTATATGGCATACATGCCAGTTTTGTCGAGGTTTTGCTTCATTAGTTTTGATTTTTTTTTTGTTCCTGTGTGATACAGATTTCAAAAAAGCACTGAAAAACAAAGAAAACGTCGACATGCACCTTCCACGCCCTTAAAAAAGTGTCTTGTTCAAGAATCGTACAGAAAAATTGAAGACTGTGAAATGCCGACATGCATAAAAATATATATGACTGAGCAAATCCAATTGTTGAAAAGGATGGTTCTACTCACAAACTGTCTTTGCTATGATCTATATTGAGCATTAAATGCTGATCATCAATGATGCCTATCCTTGCTGGATTGATCTGTCAAATGTTTTAGCCTTTTGTCATCTTTAGTGTCTCCTTCAACAGACCAACCCGAATAGAACAAAATGATCAATAACGACAAATTGTAATACAGTAGTTAACATTTTATTAATCTTTTAATCGATGATGCATCAACAGGGAACTAACACTGAAGTTTAACAACTTAAGCAAATTATCATGAAAATGTAAAAACTTAAACATGAAATCTATTGACAAAGGGAAAACAGCCTAGATAAGCAGCTAAAAAAAGCCTTTTGTATTGTTAAACAAATTGTTAAAAGATCATGGGTCAGCAAAATATGTAGCTATTACAACGAAACATTCCTTTTTTATTTATTTTTTATTTTTTTATTTTATTTTTTTTATTTTTACTAACAGTGAATTTATTATTGGATTATTGAGATTGTAATAGTGATATTAAACCTAAAAGAATTTTAATAATTCAGAAAGGTTGTTGAAGATGGTAACAAACTCAATGTGCATCTCACCTTCAGAGGAGACAAAGTTTCAAATAGACAGCTGACCTACAGGCAGGTCATAATGACTAAGAAAATTAATTCAAAACAAATTTCCTGCCCGGAAGGGTAAACGTTGAAATTCCAGTCAGTTTTATAATAATAAGGTGGAAAAAGGCCAGACAAAAGAAATTTGTTTGCTTTTGGTCATTATATCAACATCAGACAAGTCTGAAGACAAGATAGTCTCTTCCAAAATTCATGCAACAATCCTTCATGTAGTTTTGAATTTTTGAAGAAAAAAAAAAACACAATTGTTTTTAATTAGAACTAAATGAAGTTCTGATATGTGATACCATCACTGTAAGTTCAATATTAAAAACTTTGCTTTTGTCAAGTCAACACTTCAATCCCATTGTCTAAACAGCTAACATTTGATTTTGATAGGTTGTTGATTATTTAAATTTATATAACTGTGAAATATGAAAATGACTTAGAAGTTACTACTACTTAGTACTAAGTAAATATGTATATTTACCCCACCATTATGCAGGGTGGGCGACCAAGACCTGAGGGGTTAAATGTCTGGGTAGACTCGTACCCCATCCCTAAAAGGTCCGGGACTTGGTCGGCTCACGTGTCCTGTATAAACCTCTTGGACTTGTTCACAAACCTCAAGATTTTGGACCATTTTATCTCAGGGAGTGATTTGGTGATGTCCTCTCCTTCAAAGATTTCGAATCTAGACCTAGCATACCTATCACACTCTGCGAGGTAGTGCACTGCCGTTTCTTCTTTTATTTTGCAAAAACGGCAAAAAGGATCTGGCAGAATACCCATTACGGAGAGGTGTCGTCTCAGTGGGCAATGGCCCGTCAGGATACCTATCAGCCTCCTAATTCCCTTCCTTGAGATAGAGAATAGCCATTTCGATTCTGCTGGTTTGATCACCATAACAAAAAACTCTTTCGATTGCCTATGTCCGGGGGATAGATTCCACTCCTTAAGGAATTGTTTCATACCCCTTTTTTTTTTTATACTCAAAAAACTTTGAGTTTTTAATACTCAAATATGTATGCCTAATACAAGTAAATATGTATGCCTGTTCTATCTATTCTTCTGGGCAATGCAACAAGTGATGAAGGATGTTCAAAAATCTACAATAGTGGCAATATATCCTGACCTAAAGTTCTAAATACTAATTTATATTTGGAGGTGTTGATCTGGCTTGTACAACGAAGAAAGAAGCTGAATGTCAGAACTAAACTGATTTTTTAAAAATTACTATCTATAAAAAATAGATGCATTCTTTAATGGGATGAGATACAATATTCTAATCTGACAAGGATCTCTTGAGAGGAAGCGAGCAACCATTGTTTCTTTCCATAAATACACCCTATTGACTAGTAGGTCCTGGGGCTGCCATCTCAGCTTCAGTCACCTAACTCGGATGTAGGGGTGGATTAGGTTGGACATGGATCTCTTAATTGGTAGCAACGAGACTATAGGTTTTTTCTTGTGAATTGCTTTCCACCAAGGTCATTGGAAATGGTAATGTAGACACAATAGGGAGTTAGTCAATAGTTTTGAGGATTCTGATTGGAAAGGCTGTGCTGTTGGAATGTTGGACAGTTAGTAGTGGACAAATCGGTTTCAGTAGTGTTTTGTGGAGTATTAAGTTTGTTTTAGTCGATAAGGGTGATTTTCTTAATATTTTATGCACTAGACTGAAGCTTCTATTTATTTCCTGTCTTTATGACGTTTATGTGTGTCAATTCCAGGTTAGATATCAGTTGATATAGAATTCAAGGTATAGTACAGACAGTTTCAGTTGTACTTATAAACAAAAGTTTAAAAATGGCTTGTTGGGAAAAGTTGCATTCAAGGTTTTGTCACATTGGCCAACGTTATTGTTTGATGCTAAAAGGGAACAACATTTCACATACATTTCTTAACTTGGTTGTGTGTAAACAGATCTGAGAAACTCATAGTTAACTTATCCATATATAAAATATAATTAAGAACTACTCAGACATAATTATACTGAGAGACCTGTGATCAGTAATAACTGGCGATTTTCCTTTTTAAACAATAATTTAAAAAATTGTTTAATATGAAAGATAATAAATTGCTATAGTGGGAGAGGGCTTTAATATGTTAAAAACACTTTACAACAGGACTTTGCTATATGACAGATCAAAATTCATTCCATTACTTAAATCTAAGAAATCTTAGTTGTATTTATAAACAAAATTTCTGAAAAAAAAGGCTTGTTGGAAAAAGTTGCATTCAAAGTTTTGTTACATTAGCAAATATGATTGTTTCAAGGGTATTTCCTAATACAAAAAAAAATCTTCATATGAAAGATTATAAATTGATATGGGAGGGGGCCTTTTAATAAGCTGAAAACACTTTTTATGGCAAGACTTTGCTATATGACCATTCAAAATCTATGCTCATATTAATTAAATCTAGAAACACTTTACAAAACATTTATAACACTTCAAGTAGTACTTATAAACAAACATTTTTGAAAAAAAAAGAAAAGAAAAAAGGTTTGTTAGAAAAAGCTACAATCACAGTTTTGTCGCATTGGCAAGCATGATTGTTTCAAGGACAGAGTTTTTCATCACACAGTTATGTTTAAAATGATCTGAGTGACTCGCAGTAAGTTTATATAAAAGATTTAATTAAAAACTATCCAGATATGAAGAATCTATTGAGAGAAGTGTGAGTATTAATAATTATACAATTTTCATTTTTAAACTATAAAAAATTGCTTCATATGAAAGTTAATCAATTGCATGAGGGGGGGGGGTTAAAATGTTAAAACACTTTCTACCATTATTCAAATGCGCATATTACTTAACCCTAAAACAGTATATTTGAATTTAATCAAAACTTCCAAATAAACCTAGGTACCAAAAAAGAATGGGGAAAAAGAGAAAAACACCTTCTTTAAGAACGGTACCAAGCACCATCTATTGGTACAGATGGATTTAGAACACAAGGATGTATGGGGGGCAGGAGTATTTGGTTCTGGAACTATATGCTCGGTACCCATGGGAAAATACACTAGTATATTCCAAGCTGAGGTCTACGCAACCGAGAGGTGTACTCAATTCAACTGGAAAAACTAGAACAAAGCTATCATTCCAGCTAGCCAAGCAGCCATCAAAGCACTAAGCTCAAATGTCATTAGTTCAAAGATGGTGTTTTACTGCAAAACCTAACTAAACATATTAGGTCTGCAGAACAAAGTCTGCCTCTGCTGGGTCCCAAGACATGTGCGAGTGGAAGGCATAGGAACCCACACTATCAACGAGTACCTAGACATAAGGATAAAAAGAAAATGAGGGAACAATGGAACTCACTCACTAGACCTAAACAAACTAAGAACGTCCTAACAAATTTTGGAAGGAAAGAAGTAACAGAATGTATCGAGAGAAGCAAGAAAAAAAACTGCGAATCCTAACAGGATTCTTAACAGGACACCACATTCAATGAAGATTGGCATAACCCAATGGCACATGCAGATTCTGCAAAGAAACCGAGGAGACACAAACATAGCTATTAACAAACTGTGGCGCTACACTTGCCACAGGAGAAAGTGTTATGGTATGTACAATGTAACAGAAGAAAAAAATCAACCACTGAAAACGGGCCTACTAATCAAATTCCTTGATGAACTAGGGCAGATATAAGCACGGAACCCCCTTGTTTCCCCTTACAATAGTTCTTATAGGGCATGGTATAAAATACACCCTGATTAATCATTTACATCTACAAATAACTACTTAAAAACTGTATTTATAAGCAAAAAATTTGATGAAAAAAAGGCTTGTTGGAAATAGTTGCATTTAAGGTTTTGTCATGTTGGCAACCATGCCTGCTTGGTTCTAGAAGGCAAGAGCATTTCTTAACTCAGTTGTGTCTTAAACGTTCTGTGAGTACATTAAGCTTTTTTATATAAAATATTTAGTTACGAACTTACCAGATATGAAAAATGTATTCAGAGAAGTGTGAGTATTAATAATTATACAATTTTCAATTTTAAACTATAAATAATTGGTTGATTTGAAGACAAAAATTGCAGTAGGGGTGGAGTGGAGGTTACATGTTAAAAAACTTGCTACAACAGAACTTTGCTATAGAACGTTCAAAATCCATGCTCATATTAAATAAATCTAAAAGAAGGTGTACTTATAAACAAAACTTCTGAACATGATTGTTTCAAGGGAAGAGCATTTCTTAACTCGGTTGTGTTTAAAAAGAACTGAGAAACTCACAGTAAGCTTATCCTTGTAATCCGCTAGTTCCCAATAGCGCGCATTAAGTGGTGCTACTGTCAATTGCACATCACTATCTATTAAAACTTTCATTGGACTCCTGCATATACTGGAAAAAAAACAAGAAGAAAAAAATGAACAAAAATTAGTTGAGACGTTGTGGGAGGTAGGTGGGTTTCGGATGATCCTGCGATGGATGGGTGTATGCGAAGGTATGAAACTGGCATCGAACGACTGAAATGTTTTGGAGGTTTTTTTTAAAGATGTAGAGTTGAGAGTGTTTACTGTCTGTCAAAAAACTGAATGTTGAAGGTTTTGGATTCAAGTGTTCAAGATTATAAGTGGGTTTATGAGAAGAAAGAATTTTGGAAAGTAGTTTTGGTTTTGTGGGCGGATTTTTTCTGTTTCAGGGTAGCGAATGATGGTGTTTTGTGCTAATGCGTGTGGAATTTTTTGTAAACGTAAACGTGATTTTTTTAAAGCTAATTATTATTGTACCTTTTATCGATTGAGATCTCTTCCACCCAATCACTGGCCGAATAATATTTGCACAATGGTCTCGGTATCGAAAAAAGTGCGAGTTTCGCAGCGGATCGGAACTATAGTGAGCGATCGTCTCGGAAAAGCCGACGTGCGAGCTGAGGGAAAGAGATGGTTTTCACGACGAAACCGTCCAGTGGCATGCGATATATCCGAGATTTCCCACCCGACGGTGATGAAGGTGCACGAAAATGCCAGGAGGAAAAATAGAAGGTAACTGTGTCCAGTGAAGTTGCCAGTCGGGAGAAAATGGTTAGAGGGGTAAAAGCGTTGTCGAACGTTTTGCGGGTTGGGCGTCTACTCACAGTTATTTTCTAGATATCTTAAGAAAGGCCACGAGCATGTTTTCGAGGGCGTTTAGAGGTTTGGGTCCGGGTCCGAGCGGAAAATATCTTGAGACGGCTTAAAGCAGACGAGAAGCCTTCTTTCATTACAATGGCATACGTCACCAACTGGCATAATCAATAAACAACACGGCTCTCAACCCGAGGGGGCGTGAAAAGACGTCGAAACGACACTCGCCGCCTTTCCTCCGCCTCCCAAAAACCCGTCCGGGGGTTTTGAATCAATTTTGCCCCAAGGAAAATCGGAAGAATCCGCTTTTTTGTCACTCACCGCTCTGAGTCGGCCAGATCTAGGATTGACGTCCGATCGTGGAGGGAAGCAGTGCGCGCCCCTTTCGAATTCAAAGTCGTCCACCGAGGTGAAAACAGGCAAAATCGACCCCGTTAAAAGAAACATTTCACTTATAAACAAATTCAACGCGCAATCTGTTTTCTATGTAAACTGTCAAAAGTTTGGTTGTAACAGCTGATCATGCCCTAGTTGCTTCATCAATCGAAATGTAGCGCTCCTCGTAGTTAGGTTTTAAACGGGACCTGTTATGTACAACAATTTTCACTTTTACTTATTAACGACAACTATAAAAGAATTACACAAAATTTTACTCATCTTTACCTATTGTTCGACAGAAAATTCGTAAATAAAAAACCCTCTCAAACTACGCTTTTACCATCTGCAGGAACCATTGATAAAAACATAGACAAAAATTTAAATTTCTATTATATTTAGACAACCATAATCTCAAAATTTAGCTGCCTCGGTTTATCCTTTGATTGATTTATAACATTAGTAATGTTATAACTTTGATTGAATAGACAAATCAAAGTCTATTTGAACTTTCCCAAAAGTGTACCCTTCTACAAATCAAATCTAGCCCTTTCCAAGTAAAATGTAACCCTTTCCAAAATAACTCTTTAAACTTCAATTGTTACCCTTGAAAAAATATGTTCCATTCTGGAGAAATATGTATACATTAGTACATACATATAGTTCAACTTTTGTCTCCCCCATATATTGTATACATTGTTTTATTGGGTCATTTTACTTATTAACGCCAGCTATCAATGAATTACACAAAATCTTTGCCTATTATTCAACAGAAAATTTGTAATTCAAAAATCCCTCTCAAACTACGCTTTTACCATCTTCAGAAACATTGATAAAAATAAAAAAATTAAATTTCTATTATATTTAGACAACCATAATGTCAAAACGGCCGCCTGAGTTTATCGATTGATTTATTTATAGTATTTCTAAGTCTATTTGAACCTTTCCCAAAAGTGTAACCTTTTACACATCAAATGTAGCCCTTTCCAAAGTAATTCTTTATAATTCAATTGTTATCCTTGAAAATATATACGTTCCATTCTGCACAAATATATATGCTTTAGTACAGTACAGTTCAATTTCTATTTCCCCCCCTCCCTATATATTGTATATATTTTTTTATTGGGTCATTTTGAGGAAAAAACCAACGTCATGATCCATAAGTTTTAGTATAACGGAATAGAGACTATTTTAAATGGCACGATACTCGTCAATGTACTTTTTTTTAAAGGTTTTTTACCCTGAAGTCAAAGGTGCAAAGGGTTTTTAATTTGAAACAAACCTTCTCAAGTTATTTACAAAAAGCTATTTCCGAATATTGTTTTTCGAATAAACGAAACCTTCTCGAACTTCTTCAACCAAGAACCAATTTATTTATAATTTTAATTGATAATAAATTAATTGTTTCACGTTTTTCAAAACTTTTCAACAATTTTTTAAATTATATCGAGTACGCTCCGGTTGTTGCTCATAAAAGCGCGGTTCAGCCTGGTGCAAATTTCTGCCCCGATATTCTGGAGAGTTAGATCAAAGGATCATGAGAAACCAGTCCAAAATTAAAAGTTTACGTGTCTCAAAATTTTACCCACAAACGGCCCAATAATAAAAATATAGAGGGGGATTAGAAATTAAAACTCACCCTGTATGTGCAGAATCGGACCTATGACTCGCGGCTTGCTCCCTACGGTGTTTTAGTTGTTCTTGGTTAGACCTCGGTTTTATACACACCATCGCCGAAGTTTGGCTTAATAGCTATCGACAATATTCTATTTGAAGGTCGATCGAGTACTTGATATACCACAATCGACGTTCTTGTACTACACACGTACGCTTATAAATATATTTTCACTCAACAGTTAACACAGGATACATCTACCACCTAAGTTGCTACGTATACAATAATATTACCAGCAGTAAAAATGAACCCAAAAATACCACAGCTTTGCTCTAAAACGCTGAATACTCGAGCCGCTTATCATATTGCATTCCTACTTGCTCTCTAAATGGAGCCAAGTAATTAAGTGGTTGGTTTTAGCCTAGAGAGGGGCTACCGTTTTGAAAATAAAATAAAATAAAATAAATTGACGAAATAGTACCAAAGAAAGCTGTGAGAATTCCTTTTCAGGTATGCGGGGTGAGGAATTTGCAGCTTGGTCGGTTCTCCTATCCTCGCTGTTTCGATATTATTTTCAGATTGAGCGTCTTAGTAAGCAAATTTAGAATATCAAAGATGGTAAAAATCCGTATGGTGTATTGGAAACTACAAATCTACCTAGAATAGTAATTAAATTCCGATAGGAAGGTCAACATTCAATTCTTGGTCATATAATAAGGTCAATTCTCCCAAGAAATATAGGTAAATCGCAATGAACGAGGTCTTTATAACCAAAATTTAATTTCTTTCCTATGATGACGGCAAAAGCGTAGTTCGGATTTCCATGAGTCAACTGTGATTCAAGAATGTAACATTATGCTTTCTGAGGCTTTTGTCCAGAGTTTTGAAAAGTGGTTTTAGCCGAGAGATGAGCTTCCATTTTGGAAATAAGTTGACGAAATATCACCTAGAAAAATTGTGAGGACTCTTCTTCAAGTCTGCGTGGTGAGATACCTGCAGACTGGGCGTTTCAGATCAATTTTGGCCCGCTTAATTTGGTCATAAAGTAAGGTCAAACTGTAGATCTAGTAAGCTCCCAAATGTCATGATTTTGTTATAAACATAATAAATTAACAAAAGTAAAATATGTTTTAAACGAAAGTGTAGTTTGAGAGGGGTTTTGAGTTTCCATTTGGAATCAACTCTGATTCAAGCCCTTTTTTATATGTAGGATACTTCATTTTAGTGTATTTGGCTAAATTGACTTATTTAAAGTCTTTGTCAACTTTTTTCTGCCGAAAGTTCGGAAAACGTGGTTTATTTAACTTAGAGATGGGCCACCATTTTGGAAATAAGTTAAGTAGAACCTAGGAAAGTTGCGAGAATTCGTGCCGTCTGCGAAATCAGGAACAACATAACTTTTTTTCTGTTAGAAGGTGGAGTTTTTAGCTCTGCTACTCACTGTTGTGAGGGGCAGTAACTGGCAAGAGAAGGTAGTTTAAACAAATAAGTTTCCTTGAAAATAAATACTAAGAGAATATGGTCCGAAGCCCTTGCTCCTTCACAAACGAGAGAAATAGATTTGTCAAATCTTTGTTTCCCTAAGAGTAACGGTTAAAGATGTCCACGTAAATCCTCTAACTCTTAGGAAGTTCAGGAAATAACAATAAAAACAAAAAAAGGAAATGGAAACAAACCACTTTAAAATATTCTATCCAGAAATGTTTTTTATTAGTAACTTTCATGCAGGAACATTGGGAACTATCATTTCACTACCACTAACTAACTATATACCTATACTAATAACTACCCTAACCGAATTACCCGAAGAAAAATTATAAAAATGGTCAAATGATGCTTACTGGCTCTTTCAAAAATGGTAGTGAAATGCTCAGACGAGTTCGTTATACACATACACCCGCTAGATATATCGCTCTCTACATTATAACACGTCTCTGGGTGGGGTCAGGGAGCCACTCCTGGGGTACAAAGTTTTGGATTACTTGGATTTCAAAAATACATTTTGCCGTTTGCAGAAATCATAGATCCAGGTTGTGACATAAGTAGATATATTGTGGATTTTTTTTTGTGGTATTGGCTTTATATCCATCAACCATGTGAAGTGTGGATTGAATTTATTTTATTACCGAATTAGGTTAGAACAACTTATTGCAACGACCAAGGTGCTTGTCCTCAAGAAGATTGCTTACAACTTTTTAAGACGCTATATCGCTAATAAATCTCCTTTCTTTTACTTTCAAAATAGTGGCCCAGACGAAATCATCACTTTCCTATAGGACTACGCAGCTTGATCCTTTCCGATCTGCCAGGCAGATTTTCGATATCTTTAATATAAAAATACGGATAAAGACAATATCTAAACAATGAGGATAGGCGGACCAAAAATGTTCTGAAAGACCAAGATGAACGTTCCACATGCTACAGGCCTGAAGAAGAATTCTCACAATTTTCCTAGATGATATTTCGCCAATTTCTTTCCTTTCTTATACTTCAAAAATGGTGGCTCTAGGATAACTCTTTAGGTTTTGAGAATACGCTCAGGCAGCAAATTGCTAGCAAAGTCTATAAAACAGAGTTGACACGAAATGGTAATTTACGGTGGAGGGGTAAAGCAAGATTGTTTTTCTTAAAATTAAATTAACATTCATTATTGTGGCGACCATTTACACCATCAATGGTCCGCCTATTCTTGTATATTTAGGCAGTTTCCCATATCTATATTAGGTTATTAAGTTCTTCAAATCAGACAAATTTTCCGGAACTGCTTAGGCAATTTTTCATAAAATTCCGGGCACATCCTTTCCACAAATATACGATAAAATACTCAGCTAGTTGTGAGTACCTGATCAAAAATGCACTTTCTAAGGGTAGTCATAAAGTAGGACCAATCTCTGATAAGTCTAATTTAGATGGACTTCATCTGTTTCCGTTGCTTGACGGAAAATCGGGGCTGTCGTGTAATCAAAATTTCTGACAAAAATAAGCTTGGTTGGAATTTAGATTTCTCAACAATTAAGTTAAAAATAATAGTTTAAAAAAACCATTTCTACGAATATTGAACGTTACTAATTTGCGATTGATTCGAAGCCCCTTTTCCAAAAATAATTAATCAAAATCGATTACTCTTTCCCTAACGGCTATAATTTCAACTTAGTTTATTATATGTTTTCTAAGACTTTACTCTTTCATAAAACAAATCTGTTATGAAATAATGGAAGGATCATTTTTCAAAAATAGTTGCAAACTATCGATTATCCGTTTGGCATAAAACATCTAACTAACTAAACTTCTTTCATCTTTGCTTACTTGTATTAGATTTTCTTGTAATAAAAACGAAAACTAACTATGTGGCAATGACAAACTATATTTTAACACTGGAAAGTAAGCTAAACTGTCAAAATCCAACTTAATGCCTTTGTTTTCTTTCATAATTTGGATACAAAGAACTTCAAATAGCTCCTATTTATTAAAAAATAATTTTAAATCATTATCGATTTCTTGGCTAAGTTTTCAGAAAAATTTAACAAAATATATATAAAGAAAAAGGAAAAAACATTTCTCTAATAAAACCACGAATTATAGACATGGTCTTTGCTAATACTTACTGCTTTCCTTTTCTATATGAGAAATAATCAACTTAAAAAACAATTCAATTAAAGGCTTTGCAAATTACTATTGTGGAAAGTAGGTAGTATTAAATATTTGATATTTTTAGAGAAAGGGAGAGGAAAAGCGGTATAGTGAATTAAATAAAGCTTAGAGAGGAGAGTGGGTTTGTACCCGATGGGCTTTACGATTGACACTCTTCATTGTTTAGAAATTAACCCTTCGCCCGGTGCGGGTATTGATTATAGATAAAAAACGCCGTAGAAAAGTCAATATACTATTCCTAAATTCACTTTGGTCTGGATAAAACGACAAAATATAGGAATAAAAAGTTCAAGTAGTAGCAGACACAAGAACATCCATGGAGATTCCGAGGGAAAGGCATGCCAAGTTGAAAAATCGAGGTCTTGCATGTTGACTCGATTAAGAAGCAATTAACAAAGCAGATCAACCAACATTATCTTTCAATCTCACAATGAAAACTTTATCGTTTATACGATCTACTTCGATTGTTAGATCATATAGTATATTTTCAATTTCTATCATTCCCTTACATGTATGTCAAATGTAGGGACTAAAATTTTCAGGTAAGGGTCAAGGTATTGTTCTGACAGTCATAACCGTTTGTAAAAGGAATGATTAATTGAAGACATTTAGAGAGATTTTTTATGTTTAGTGAGGTTTATATTTAAAACCGTCGACCTGGTTCCGAGCCGAAAAATTCTAGTGTTATGGTTTTGGAGAGGTTTACACGGATTTACAAATATTTATATCAATTGTTTAGGGAAAAAAAGATAATACTCACTCTACAATTACCGAAATCATTACTCCATCTTCCTAATTTACACAATTTAAAATTCTCTTAAGTATATTACAAAGTATAAAACAGCGCGGCATATTTACAATCTTAAAAAAATTAACAAATAAGAAAACGTTAAAAGGCTTTTTGTAAAAATAAAAAGTGATGAATTGAATACTTGATCACAATATTCCCGATGCCAGATTTTTTCAAAAACGGAAGGTTACTTGATCATAAAGGTTGCTTTTAATGTGTATTATTTCTTTTTTCACATTTGATTTTTCAAAAAAGTAACTGTTTATTAATTATCTATTAACTACTGATGTTTAAGAAGTTTTTGTAGGAAAAAATTGAAAGAAATTATCATTGTTATTTTTACAGTTTGGACTCAGGTTGGTTTGGCTGTTTAGTGTTCTTCTATTCAACAGGGATGCTGTAATTTTTTTTCCAAGATAATTTCGAATTGCTCCACTTACCCCTCATCGGCGACGACCACTAGTTCATTTTCAATACTATAAAGAGTAAAAGTCGTGTATTTCACCATCATCCTATCAATCAAACGGAAGAGACAATTTTTGACGATTTCTTTTGCCCGACCGTTAGGCGCGTTAAAACCCATTACACGAGGATTTGTCTGAATTTAAAATAGAAAACAATCACCACTGCACTTTAAGTAAGTCCCCATCTAGATTAAAGAGCACAACTTGTCTTTTTCTCCACTACTCGAATTAAAAAGAAAATCCATTCATGTCCAGTTGACTCAAGTACATAGAGTTTTGAATTTTTCTATTCGGCCAAGATTAAAATTAAATTCAGCGCCTATCACTTTATTTAAGGCTAATGGTTTAAAAATTTACAATGAATCTAACCTAACCTATTTTGTATAAACAGTAATAATGATTTTTTTAAAAATA
Organism: Cimex lectularius; assembly: GCF_000648675.2. Lineage (NCBI taxonomy): Eukaryota > Metazoa > Arthropoda > Insecta > Hemiptera > Cimicidae > Cimex > Cimex lectularius. The sequence continues at coordinate 1,675,018 of NW_019392993.1, forward strand.
AAGCTGGTTGCATTTTTATCAGCGGGAGTTATTGATCTTTTGAAAAAAAAATCAAAGAAAAGTCTTAAAATTATTTAGCTGTCTTTTCCGCACTGAAACATGCAGTTCGTCGGAATGTATGTTCGGCAATGATTATAAACATTATAGATCATTCAACTTTCTAGCATATAAAATAACAAAAAATGTGATTACACATGTTTCAAAATCGACCTATAATGATATCAAGTTTAATATCCAGGTTTTAAGTTTTAATCTGTATAAACGTTTTTAAAAACAACAAAGAACATATTCATTCCCCTCTGACAAAAATTAACTTTACGCTCATCACCTTGATGAATTGTTAAAGGGACATAGTGTATGGCCCAGATTGTATAAAGATTTACGTCGTCAAACTGTTATCACTTCTAGTTTTATATTTTTGTTAATGCATAATTATTGCTACAGTTCAACAGGTGTTTTGTGATAAGAGAAGAACTCTTTATGAAGATATGAGAATCATTTTAAAGACATAAGAAATACTTCTTAGGATTTTTTTTGGATCATCTTACTTAAGACAGTTCGATTTCTTGTACTTAGGTTCAATTTATAATTTATTATTATAATTACTAAAAAAACGATTACTTAATAACGAGACATACCAATATTTGTGTTGCACTGATCATGTTAAAAATGTTGAGCCCAGTGAACAATGTCCAAGAGTTTGGCTTCGAACCGAAACGACTTTTAGCACTTTCGGTATTAACCGACTTCACACAGTTTAGTCCAACACAGTTGATAATAACAAGAAAACTAAACGCACAATTTGCATTCTACAGTACCTGGTTACCTGTCTTCTCGGGTCGCTTTCGAATGTCTTATCAAGTCCTTTTATCTTGAGCCCTTTAATAACTTCTCTTAAAATCATTGAGTATGTCGCATTAAAATTGTCAGTAAAATACACGTGTTGATAAAAGGTCAGGGTTAATAACAGTTCCAAAAATCATGTATTGAAAACATTTTTAAATTTGATGTTATTTTTGTTTTTATTTTTCAAACTATATCGATGGTGTTTGTAACACGTTTTATTGTTTGGCAACAAATTGGAATGTTTTAGTTTTACGTATGATTCATGTAACGTTTCATAGTTCATAGCTATCCAGTGCAGGCCTTTCTTTTCAAGCGGCGGTCTCAACCAGGATGGCCTCCAGGAATTGTTTACTTCGAAAAATACCCTTCAAATTATCTCTTCTGGTTTGAATAAAAACGTATAAATAAAATGTTTTGCTAACACATATGTCGATTTTATCAATGGGAATTCGCTAAAATCGATCCTCAACGGCGAATATCGATTTTACGTCATGATATAAAATTTTACGGCCTCAAAATATCAATGGGAAAACGGCTCAATGCAAATCATTAAATCAATAACAGGCCTGTCAAAGAAGTATAATCTATTTGGACGTGTCCTAATGTAAAAAAATTAAATTAAAAAAAAATATCGGCTTTTAAATGTTTCTGTGAAAACATTTTTTCGATTCAGATGATTATATATATATAATGCATTTAATTCTACATTTAAAACGCTGTTGCTTAATGTAATACTACGTTTTTTATGTCATTGGCTGTTTTCATTGGAGTATTTAGGTTTAGAGCAGAATTTAGGATATCTTGAAAAAGTTGCCAGTATAATGAGCACTGCAAAAGGGATGGTCTTCTGGGTTTAGAAAGTCGGGTTATACTTAATTTGAGGAGAAATGGGGATCAGAGGACAGATCCATTAGGCACTGGAGGGATAAGGTGATGGGTCCATGTCAGTCGCAGGATCAGAAGGCCAATTGACTGGTAAGCAAGGAGAAATATAGAAATAGTTTTCTATCAGGATTTTGTTTTGAGGGATACGTCAGCGAGAATTTGCACCTCTACTGCCGCATTGAGGATGCTTGGCATTGAAGGCTCCTCGGTCTACAAACCGACATCCGAAGGAATTAAAGATGGATTTCAATTGAGCGAGGTACAAAGGAACTGATAGATTACAGTATATTGCTGGCAGGTTAGGTGCAGAGCAGAAGGGGAGGGAGATGGAGATAACTTTATGGAAGTTGCGAGCGGATTCCGTGGAATGGAAGTTGGTAACCTGTGTGAACAGAATGCATTTCTGTTAAGCGAGTTTCAGTTTTAGAGCTACGTCAATATATCTATCATTCTATAATATTACGAGCTCAAGTTTGTTAATCAGTAGTCCATTCGAGTTCGATAAACAAAAAGTAGATTATTGGGTTAGGGTTCATCGGGAAAGCTTGGGAAAGATACAAATGTGAGAAGGGGGTTATTAAGGATTTAAAATCATTTAAGGAAGGAAGTGAGATGAGAAGGAAGGAATAAGTACATTCACACCTATATACATTGCATTTATTCTATTTGGTAGATGGAGTACTCAACATTCCTTCATCGACCTGTGTACAATATCAAACTAATCTAATTGGGGGCCGATGGGGGTATTCTCTTATTATTGGTTTACAATCTTTCTTTCACTCTCCTCACTCTTTTATTTTATTTTCTTGTTCTCTCTCTCGTTTTTTTGTTTCTTACTCGTTCTCTCTTTCTCATTCTTTGTATTCTCTTTCTTGCCTATTCTCCCTTACATCTTTTTTCTCATTCTCACAATTTAAATTTCACCGGCGAACAGATAGATATAATGCATACAGTTTTACTTGATCTCTTTCTCCCTTACTCGCTTTCACTGTTTTTCTCTCACATTATATATTTTCATTTTTGAAATTGGTAGTTTTCAGAAAAATGAATATTTGGAGATCGTGAGATCATCATCAAAAACATCAATATCGCACTGGCACTCTCAACACGACACCCAATAATGACACATTTACACAGAAAACAAACACTTTGAGTGAGTACAAATACTTTGATTGAATCTAAAATTTCTAGCATTGCATAAATTCCTTTTTTTCCTTCTACATGTATTTGTGTAATTTAAAAAAATGTTTATAAATCCCAGGCCCTTAAGATGATCTCAATAAAGATCGAAACGTTGGCACGATGAAGAAAATGTTTTTCTTAAATCTACGTCACACCAGACCACATCTCACGATCTCCAAATAATCATTAACTAACGGTCACTAAACACGACACATTTCAGAAAAATATTTTAACGTTTTTTATTTTCCCCTAATATAAATATAATAAAACATTGTAGGCATGTCGGTTTGATGGAATTGTTTATTTAAAAAGTTTCTAATGTATTCGAACTTCATCAATCCTTTTGCACAAGAATCGACGAGTATCATCCAGTTCTGTAAATGGTTTATCCGATTATATATATTCAATCCCCAGGTGAAAAGATTTTGTAACGATTACCAGAACATTTTTTATGTATAAAGAACCAAAAACCAACCCATTTTACCGACATGGCATTAGACATGATTGATTAATCTACGCTTTCTGAAAGAGCAAACAGTGCATTGAAAAGAAGATTTATACACTTGTAACACACTGGTGTAGTACTGAACGTGCTCAAACGAGGCGGTCGAGTCGGATGCGGAGGGGGCGGCATGCAGAGCATTCCTTTCCGTTCAGTTTCCATTTGGCTGCCAGACTAACTGGGTCTTCGCTCCCGAATCAAAATAATATCCTACGTATTGTAGATAGGAACAACAGGTCAGTTTTCGACAGCCAGAAATAATGCTTGTGTAGTCGAAGTAGATAGGAGCGAAACCGCAACAACACGATTTGCTTAATAGCTTGCAACAATTGAATTCATAATACAAAATATGCCTGCAGTTTTTTAAAAGTATTATAGTTATATTTAGTGCATTTAGAAAGAAAATTTGCCGTGTGGCTATAAAATGCACCGAGGTTACTTACAAAAACAATATTATTAAGTTTTAATACAGAATGACGAATCTGGCTATAGTTTTTGGCATCCGTATAAAGTTTCACTTAGGCTTTGTTTTCTGTTTAAAATTTTGCTTAAAACTGAACAAATAAAAATATCCTAATAAAAAATATGCTTAATTTATTTTTACAATACAGCAAGTACAGGGTCTTTACAAGTTTTCAACTTCTCAAACTAGTTGGCTCATTTTCCTTTGTTGGCCTTTAGGGTAAGGTGGAATTCTCTTTCATCACGTAGGTCATCCTAGCGAGCCTTTTGATGCTCCCTGTTGATTTGGTCACAGCAATATAATTATATCTGTTATACTTTTTTACTTTGTGTCACTGTTCTACCTTGGCCCTTAGTATTTCTAATTAAGTCTGTCCTGAAATTGACTTTCGTTTTCCTCAGAGGTATTCAACTGGAAGTGTGTTTCTTCCTTAGCGTCCACATGCACTGGACCTTGACTAAATTGGTAGAAGGATATTATTTATGGCCTTTGTTATTCTTGTGATTTCTTTCTAATTGAGAATGCTCCTTCTGATATATTTTTTATTAACACATAGAGTTCAGTTGGAATAGCCTCTAAATATCCTTCTTTGTTAAAAAACTAATCTCACACACACACACACACACACACACACACACACACACTCACTCATTCACTCACTCATTACCAAAAAGTACTAATTAACTGTGGTCCTAATCTCAAGTTTCGGAGTTATTTCACTTTTTCTGATTTTTTAAGACTTCACGACCTTGCTTCAAATGAACAATGGTAACTTCATGATAATAAGGTTTTTGACAAATCCGTTGAGGTCATTGAAAATTACGTTAAATTTACAATGAAATGTGATCAATACTAAACTTGTCAAAATTCATGACATAGGCGTTTTATATATATANGTTCGCATTGGATCATTATCAAATTTATAATACCTCTGACGTCTAAATTTGGTAAACATGGTACGTTTTAATAAACATTAAAATAGGTTAATGGCCGTACTAGTCGAATACATTATCCTAATCAATAGCCGATCAATATTAATGTTTTCCCCAGCTATATACAATTTCATAAAATGGACATTTGTTCTGTATACAATGTGCATTGATTGAACAAAAAAAGAAAATACCACAAACCCTTTGTCACCTTTCTTCGACCAAGATTGACGACAAAAGTATTGTGTTTTTGATGTGAAAAAGATTAATTGATAATCGATCGATTGTTTAGAATAGCGTTGTACAACAGTTTGAAAATTCGTCTATTGTCCGGTGAAATAAAACAATACACTGGGCGTGTTTCCGACAAGGATGTTTTGACATTCGTTTTCCAATGCAAAACTTACTAAATACAATGATATTTTCTTTGTTTTACTACCTCGTTTTTGTTTTATTGAAAGAGTACTTGTTATATTTAATAGACGGAAAGGTTGCCTTTTGGGTAAGCAGCTTTGTATTTTCATTCTTTTCCGCACAAACGAAAATAAAGATAAAATTCACCCTTGGAAAGGTTACAGATAAATGCGGCACGTTCGGAATCTAAATAAGCCCAAAAATTTAAATCGACAAGGCATTGAGACAAAAATGCTCAATTCATTTCTTTAAAATTTGTTGATATTTTGTCAATTTGGAATAAATCATTTCTAGAATAAAACATTGGTAATCCTTACAAGACCAGATTACATTGAATTGTTCATTTGATTGTTGTTTATAAAGGAAAACAAACTGCGCTTTTTATTGCAATATTAAATTTTCTTACTCACCTAGTTCTTTGGCTTTTCGGTCAACATAGATTATTATCTAGGATGGCAGTGGAACTGAGCTGACAAACCAAGGCGTTGTAATGTGTGGAAAGGGATAGGTAAAATTGTTTTTTGAGGGATTTTCCCTATTTCTGGAACAAAGGGAATATTAAGGGCTCATAAGAAAGAGGGTTCACAATTGTTCTTAAGTCTTTTGACTGTGAACTTTAAATGCGTTGGGAGTTCGAATGGTTGGTTGACCTCCAAAATTCGAGAGTAAGTAGAAAGACCTCATAGGCTGGGGGATCATGATGTATAACAACTTCGGATGTTTGGATCGACGGTGGTGTAGTGGTGATAGTAGTTTGTAACCTCCGTGTAGTTCATTTTAGACTTGGGTGCGGATTTCAAGTAAATCGTTGTCTAGGTGAAGTCTCAAGTAACGTACGGTTCTGCAAGTTTTCGAATGCGGTGACTGTGTCTTTCTGCAGAGGAAGGATTGTTGCATCGCCAGTAAAAAGAGAGAAGATTGTATCTGGACAGGAAAGACAGAGTTGTACCGTGTAAAAGAGAAGTCCAAGAATGCTTCCTTGTGAGACGCCAGATTGACAGGATAGGAGATAACGCTGTTCCCTGTCTATCGTTAAAGTAAGGTCAGACAGGTACGATTTTTGGTTTAAGTAGTGGATCCAGGGTAGGATGCCTTTCACCTGCTACAGGAGGCCCAGGGACCCCCCCCCCCTATTCTTAAACCGTGTTCAATGGAGAATAAAATGAAGTTCACAACTCGATGACATTGATGGATTGTTGAGTGTAGGGACTAAAGTCCAAACTGTTTTTAATTCCTTTCTGTTGCATAGGATTTTCTTTTTCTTTCATAGGTTGTATTTGCGAGTAGACTTTTTGTTTGTTTCATGCCTGGTTGTCGCTCCCAATATTTACTGGATTCTTTACTTGCCCAAGCTTACAATTCTTTCTTAATGTGGCCTCATTTCTTTTCGAAAATTTTACTCATTACAGGGAGGAGACTGGAGACTGACAGAATTGTAGGTGAAGCAATCTAAATATTAAAACTAATTGGTTTAGTTGTTGATGCAGAGAAAAGAGGGAAAATTTCCAAAGTGCAGGGAAACACGTTATTTGGATGGCTTTAAAGAGCAAAAATTAAGTAGGAAGTTAAACTAAGAAAAACTATGGTTTTTCTTATTAGACAGCGTAGGATTTGATACGTGATCTAACCAAATCCAGGAACTTTTTAAGGGGTTTCCTCGTAAGCACACACAGATTACGTGTTTAGTGTTCGAAGGTATTTGGAGGGTGAGAAATAGGTTAAGGAATAGTGAAGTCTTGTTTAATTTCATTTGTATGTAAAGGGTTATAAATATCACTATGTGGCGAGAAAATTGTGCTGAGCAAAGAGACGTGAATTTTCTTCGTTGAAATTGGCCTAAGAGTAATCAACTCTCCGAACGGGCTTGGGAAAAAGTCTTAAAACCTAATTTATGTTATTAATAATTTTTTTAAGATCGAAACACGTTTGCCGACAGTTCTAGGATATACGTTCAAAAAATTTAATTTCCTAACAATCTAAATATTAAAATAGCTACACAATACCAATTCCCCAAAGAAGTTAAGATGACAGGCTAATATTTGTCACAGTTCTGGGTTCAAATCTCCGAATAATTGAAAAAAAAAAAAAAATTAAAATTGTTTGGCCAATCGTCTGTGCCACACAGCTAAGTTGGACTTAGGCCATACTGTGTGACAGGATATACCTGGCTTTTAATTTTTTTACAGTCATGTCACACAATTCCTGTAGTGAAGTAGTACATTCCTGTAAACCTTCGGACCATTGTTATTTTTACCCTAGCCTTCAATAAAATTAATTTTTGAGCAAATCAGAAGAAGGTTTTAGGTACGTAGTGTAAGTAAAATCTCAATAAATTGGATGGCCGGGATCTTGTTTTGCCAGATCTTTCTTTTTCAAAGCATCACTTGAGACCCAATGTTCATATAAAATTCCTTTCAAGTTTTTATTGGAAATGAAACCAGATAAATCGCTGTACTCAAAATCCTATTCCTGTTTGATGTGAGTACAACATATTATTTTTCTGTCATATTGTGTGGAAAATGGATGCCCATTGACCAAAAAAATTTGTAAATGAGAAATATTCAAGCACTAGTTTTGTATGTTGTTTACCCCTTTTTATACGTCGTTTCATGCGTAAACTATTCCTGAAATAATCCAGAATGTGCATTACAGGTGTTCAATATTTTCCTTGCACTATCCGTGGTTTTAAGTGTTTATACACTTTACAAGTCATTTAATACGTAACATAGTACTTTTATGTCTTTTGGGATAAGATTTTAGTACTAATTTTAAATTTTGTTGAACAAAATGTTCAAAAGAATTTAATATTACTTTAAATAAGGTTTTCTATGTGAGAGATTGGAATAATTCACTACAATTTTTTAGTCACAGGTATTGTTCAATACTTTCTTTTATATAGGAAGAATAGGATATTAAATTTACCCAACAGTTGTAGAAGGGAGTTTTCATCATGTAAATTACATTTCTGACAAAACACGATCAGTGAGCTTCCGTTAAAATCACCTGGTGCTACATCAGTTATTCGTCTTTTTGTCTCCTGTTTCTGACCTCAGGTCTTTATTTTTTACAAATCTCGTGATAACAGTTTTACATATATTTTTATGTTTAAAAATGAATGGTTTCCGAGAGGAAATAAGTAGTTTTTGAAAAAATTACAAAAAAAAGCTGTGAATGATAAAAACTGATCTATTCACCTAAAATGGAAAATTATCACAATTTTGTTTAACGTGCAAGCGTATCGCAAGATCTACACAAATTATGGCCTAATGTACCTATTGCAGTGGAAATGGTCTGAAACCTCTAGAGAACATATAAAGAACTATTTACATGAATTGACTGTTCAGACAGTTTCTCATGTTCATGTTCCCGGTTCGATCGCATCCGTAATTTCGCCTGTATAAATAAATATTAATATTAATTTCACACATGCCACCCCGCATAATAGAATGCCACACGCGTTGAAATAATTTTAAACCAAACATAGCGAGGGTCGGTAGACTACGTGACGAGATAAGCTGCCAAAGGGCACAATTTTAATTTATTTTTAAATTGTAGGCATTATCTTCTGTAACATTTTACCTCCGATTCACGCTGCTACTTATGTAAAATTAATAATTAAATTAATGCAAATTATAACAAAACGTTTTAACTATTTGGAAAGGTAAAATTATTTGAATATTGGTCCGATTTAAAAAAAAGTCAAAAAAGTTTCACTCAACCCTCTGAAGAAATACCAATAAATCGTATTAGATTCCGAATTTTATGTTAGTCTACGTTAAAAAATTTATTATCTAGTTTCGTGTTAATTAATTAGCGTCATATGAAAGAAAGAAAACATTCGTTAACCAAGCGATTTTTATGCTGGACCAATTTCTCTCGAATAAAGTATAACATGTTCATGTTTCATCATTAATTTTTGATTAAGTTTGAAGTTCAACAGGCTTTAAATAATTTTTGCGTATGTACTTCGGATTGGTAATTATTGATTATCTCAATCCGCAAAAATACCAATTATTAAAATTCATCGTTCTTTAAATTTGTTAGGATCAGTATGTCATTTATCGTATTTGTAGAAGTAAGTTCCCATTTTTGGTATTTTGTTAAAAATACTGCAGTCTTTCTTTCTTTTTCTGTATCTATCATTTTTCTCTCTCATTCTCTCCTTGTCACTAACTCTCTCTCTCTCACTCTCTCCTTGTCACTAACTCTCTCTCTCTCACTCTCTCTCTCTCTCTCTCTCTCTCTCTCTCTCTCTCTCTCTCTCTCTCTTATTAAATGTAAGAGTGTTCATTTACTCTATTTTTCTTCCTCACTAGTTTGTTCCATTTCTCTCCCACCTTCTCTTAATCTTAGAATCTTAATCTTTCTCAGTTCTCTCACACACAATTTATCTAATTTCTCTCTCCCTCACTCTTATTTGATCTAAATGTGGTCATTCACTCCATATTTTCCTTATTTTTCCTTTATATTTTCTTTTGCCGCACTAATTTGCTCCATTTTTCTCCCACCCTATGTCTTAATCACTTTCTCTCTCTCACTATCACTCTCTCTCAGTTTTTTTATACACTGTCTACCTATCGATCTACGAATCAACATATTTATCTGTCTCTCTCTATCTACGAATCAACATATTTATCTGTCTCTCTCTATCTATTCTCTCCCTCTATCTCTCTCTCTCTCTCTCTCTCTCTCTCTCTCTCTCTCTGTCTCTCTTTCCCTCCCTCTCTCTCTATTCTCTCCCTCTTTCTTTCTCTCTCTGTCTCTCTTTCCCTATCTCACTGTCTGTAACTTTTTTCGCACTGTTTCTCCTTCTTCTGTACTGTATATAATTTAAAGAAAATCAAATATTTTAGAAAAAACTATTACAATTCATAAAGCTGTATGGAATGTGTGACATTTATTTTGATATGAATAAAGAAAGATTTCAGCAAAAGTGCAGCAGACAATGTCATTGCTATTAATAACTGCCGATGAAAAATAATCGTACTATGTTGTGTGATAGGTATTTTCAAGCCGTTCCATTCGGTCCGGTCTGACGACAGAAAGGTTTGAATCCACTGTGGTAAAATTACTTTCCTAATTCGTTCAAAAATACAGAACCGGTCGGCATTGACCATCGGCCAATTCGCGGCTTGGCAAACTCTCCGGAACGGCCTTTGAGGGTTTCTAATATCAGAAGCCAAACAAACCGTTTCATAACAGTCGACCGGGGTTAAAAGACCAACGTGACGTTTAATCGAATTAGTCCGATTCGTCAAATTATCAGACTTATGACATCACTCTATGGTAATGAGGCTTTTCGCCGGAATCCCTGTTATGAATATATAATTGATTTATTACGCCAACAGATTAAGATTAGAGGAAAATAACTCATTCAAGCTCATTCAATTATATTGTATATCAACGGATTATTCATTTTAACTTTTACAAAAAGGTTCTTCACGAATAAGTTTGTTTTCTAATCAATTCTAACTAAAAGGTGTAGTAGACATATTAAATAAAATCCACGGATGCGGGTTATTGTTGTTAGCGTTCTTATTTAGATGCAAATTGAGAATAAAATTTACATTTAAATTTGATAAGTTAGGAATCATTCCTTGTTGGGTTGATTGTTTTACAATAAATATTTGATATTGAACAACACACTTGAAACAAATCCACGATTTTCAATCTTAAATCTTTCAACGCACAGAAATACGTACAGAGAAATTTCAACGTTTGATGACAAACAGGCGTTTTATTAAATTCCACTGTTCAATTGTTTCTGATTTTGAGATTACGCTTGATTTGAAAGAGCCAAAGAGGGAAAAATTATTGTTACTATTTTGGTTGATTCATTATCTATCAATTTTATTGCTTTTGTATGTTGTAATAATAATAAAGTCAGATTTAATATTACAATTTTCACTGAAAAAAAAGAAATCCAATAATAATTAAACCTAATAATGTTCAATAAAGTAATGTATACATGTTAGCAGATCTTGCAAATAATAATATAAAGAAGACATGTGCTAATGATAAAACAAAGAGATAATTAGTAATGTTATAAAAAGTCTTTAAAGTAAATTTTTATTAAAATCTCTAACAATAGTGTACTTCGAAAAATATTATGTATATACCTACATACACACTTTACATGTGGAACGTCGAAGTACCAGTAATTGAATATGATTTAATTATGCCTTTATCAGCTACATCAACATGTACTAAATTAACTCATAGTTAATAATGAGTAAATATACAGTGTGGCATTTTAATACGAACCCTCTCTGAAATCGATTATGAAGATGAAATCAAGGTTTTGTTTATTCTTCACGAGATGTTTGGTTAACTTATGACAGTAATTTAAGTACAGGCAATTCAGTTATTTAGCTCTTCTGTTTTTGAGTATTGAAGCGACGTAATAAGTTAAATTTAATATTTCTCTGTAATTCTTTTTGTGTGTCATATAAAAATTATTTAGTCAAAAGTACCAAGTTTTTTTAAAAGTTTTTGGTAGCGGATTTACTTTTTGAGATCAATATTAACTGAATCTACTTAGTTTTAGAGAAGTAAGCACCGTACGTTAATTTCACCCCGATTTCTCTGTAGGCATCGGCCAATAAAAGTCAAACTATTTTTTTATATCTTGGGAGGAAAATGAATCCTTGATTGATAAAATAATACTTTTGGTCGTTTGGTTCTAGATTTATTAGTTTCGCACTTTTAAATAGTCAGAAGAAAAGGATATAAGTAAACCTTTATGTAAGGTATTGGTTGAGATAAAAAAAGACAGTGTCACGAGCGGGATTCGAAACCACTACCTTGCGCTAAATACGCCGCTGCTCTACCACTTGAGCTATCGTGACTTCGATGACTACCACTTGACACTGACTTCCTATTTCACCCCAACCTTTCAAATTTTCCCTCATTTTTTTTGTCCCAACCAGTACCTTACATAAATATTAATTAATTGAAAGATGTTATTTGGTCAATCGGACCACGAAATGTAATGAATGTAATAAGTTAAATGAAGTATATCTTCACTAAAGCTATCCGTGGCCATTTCCTTGTCGCCGAGAATCAAATAGATTTCACGACATTTGAAAAGTGGAAAATGGAGGGAAAATTCGAATGGTTCGGTCGAGATGGGAAGTTAGTGTCCGAGTGGATCGAAGTCACGATAGCTCAAGTGGTGGAGCAGCGGCGTATTTAGCCGAAGGTCGTGGGTTCGAATCCCGCTCGTGAAGCTGTCTTTTTTATCTCAACCAATACTTTACATAAAGATTAATTAATTGAAAGATGTTATTTGGTCAATCGGACTACGAAATCTAATAAATGGAAGATAGTACTGGTCACAAATTTCTATTTTATTAAGTTTATCGTTGTCCTATATTTTCTCGTTTTTCATTAACTTCTGTCCATTATTAAATAAATTGCAAGACAAATATAATAATAACATAAATAAATTTATAATTTATTTTTCTTGACCTCTTTAAACACTTTTTGACCCGTGAAATTCGAGAAAACGAGAACTGGCTCGAATAAAGTAAAATAGTAACCTTTTAATACAGTTTATTTAAAATGAAATAAAATTGGTCACTATGACGTACGTTATTCCTTGCCATTTCCAATTTTTTATTTGACGAAGATGTGCCTTCGACAAAGTTGAGCTGTCCTTCCTCCTCCTCCTATTCTACATGCCTCCGGTTTGGGGATTAACTTATCCTGACCCAACAAGGATAATCCTTATTAAAAACAATAATGTTATAAAAAGTCCGCAAAAAATTAAATATAAAAAAAGAAGAAAGGGAAAGTTTTATACCTTCGAAGGTTTGAATTGTGGCACCGATGAGCTTAATGAAACTATTAAAATAGTTTACGATATTTGTGATATCCTGACAAAGTTCTCAAATGGTTGACAATCTTGAAGATATAATGGCCGCCAAACTTTCATTAGATACAGGCCATTAGATACTCAGTTCCAGTCAAGGATGTTGTCCTCAACAAACTTCCCTTTTGATGTTTATGTTCTCCTGCCGGTAGAAATAAAAGTCTTTGTTTTTATTACGAATGAAATAGTTGTGATGTTAAGTAAATACGGGAAGTAATGAATAACATGGTGAGGCGAGAAGTGTGCAGAGAAAGAGAAATAAGTAGTCATTCCTTGTAGTCGTATGATACCAAAACTAGTTAGTTAAATTGTATTCTATCACTATCTGGAGTTTAGACGAATTCTTCTTCAAGCGATCATAATTTTTAATTAAATTTTTATTAAAACTCTTGAATTTCTGATTTCGTTTAATTTGGTTTACATTAAAATATGTGTGGTGTAATTAAGATAACGGTAAAATATATAATTTGTAATAAACAACCAAATACGAGAGTCTAATTTTTGGTCTTTGCGTGAATAACTATATTTTTTTAAATTAAAAATATAAGACAATTAAATGCTACTTATATTTGCTACGACTTATATTCCAAATGTTCATTAATCGTGTTTTGCTAAATTTCGTAGAATGAGTATAGTATTTTACAATTTTCAATGAGAACAAAATGTAAATAAATATTTAAAAAAATGAATTAAGTAAAGAAAATTGCCCTAAACAAACAATTTAATTTCAGTAATTCTTCAAGTTTAATATTGTAATATAAACACATCTAATCAAGAGTGATAATACTTGCACACTTCCCATTATCCCAAAAAAATTGAAATTTGTTTCCATTCCAAAACAGATATATTTCAGTAAAGCAGGTCAATTTTTTGTTTAGAAAAATAATTTGGATTCGTTTTAAGAAAACACCAATGCAGTCAAAAACTAATTTTTATAGCAATAAGAAATTGAACATTTTCGGGCTGTATAGGTTACTACGTGAAAATTGCATTTGGCAGCTATCCATAGTGTGTGGGTACAGTTGATACTGAAATACATAATTTTTGAAAGAGTACAATTCTGGCCTCCTTAACTAAATTAAAACCGGGGCTATAAAATAAAACGTTTGAATAGTTTCGGTTGATTTCAATTGTTGTTTATCTATCTTATAATGTCATAAAATCTAAATATTGTTGATATACGGCGAAAGAAGGCAAATTCAGCTTTTCCATTAACATTGAATTTGGATTAAATCCAGAGGGGTTATGAATTTTTAAGTGTGAACACAGGACATCGGAAAATAAAAATTTCTCACCTAACTATGCTAACAACCTAACAATGCCTAATTTTTGTTGCTATAAAAGTTCGTCTATAAAATGTAAGAATAAATTTAATGTGTATAATGATATTCCATGTGTAGATATGCCATTTTTCTCCTAAAGGAATCAAATACATTGTTATGTTAGAAAACGTCACTAAATACTGGCCGGACAATGTTTACGTTTATTCACTATTGAAAATATAGTCAGATATTTTGATTTAGAATATTTTAGAATTTAGATGAACACTACTAACAACCTAAAATATACAAAGGGCAATAAACAAGATCTCTTGACTTTCTGCCAGAGGATAAAAACTGATTAAAAAAATACAAAATGACATAATATGTTGGCCCACGCGTATTAGACAGTAACAAGCCACTTTGAAACAAATGCAAAATAACAGACTGTTTGCGAAGTTGTCAAAAAAATACGCGAGTATGGCGAGACGTTCTAACATCAAAGGACCTTCTAAATTAGCTAACCGATCTGTAGATTCGGATCACATACAACTGACAGGATTGTTGACAGGACACTGCTAAATAAATACGAGCACACATTAAGGGACGACGGAGAACTCTCTAAAGGATAATCTATTTCACATATGCTCAATTGTGAAACCACAATTCAACAAGTCACAAAGTGGTTTATCGACAAAGCCCAAAGTGGAATTGTTTATATCAATTAATGCTCTTTTGGTGCTATTCACATGATATGTTTAAGGTAAGACAGCCTAAACACACATAAGGAATTTCCAGGAGTTCAAGCAAACTCACCTAAAATATTGAAATTAAATTCTCATTTTTGAATTATATATTTGTTTTACTTCTATTTTAAAATTTGTTAATTAAAATAAGGCTGATTGAGCATTTGTGAAAAAGAAAAATATGTCAATTATATTCAACATTGTTTGTATGATGATGAGTATTTTTTATAACTTTATAATATACGGTATATTCTATTAATCAGGATTGATTTACTGATTAATAAAATCTCAATTCATCACACAAGTGTACAGAATCGAACTTAGATTTCTTGAGAATCATTTATTTCGGCTAAACCTAGATACTTCCAGCTCTCATTCTTAATACATTCTTTCCCATTTATACACCACTCACTCAAGTAAGTTGGTGGTCAACTTGTTATTCCTCTACCACCTTTTACACATATTGTGTACTTAATATGATTGTGAATCAATGGAGTATTCAATATTCCATGGCTCTCTCACTATATACATTCAGGCTAATAGTTGCATTCAATTTACTTCATACACAAGAAGAAATATATCTATAGAGTTACAAGAGGTATAGGAAATATATCTATAGAGAAAAAATTCTACCATACTCAAACACAACTCTCTTTTGGGTGTCATTCATGTTCATTGTCACGCTCTTTTTACAGAGCCAAAGAAAGCTCTTCAATGAAGAGAGAGACACATCGAATAACCTTTCTCTGCACGCTAGGGACATACGTCCCTCTGTCAACCTGGATTTGTCGATCCGCAAGTCTAAGGTCGTACCGAAATTTTTATTAAATGACATTTATCATCTTTGAACGTTATGTAAACTATTTTATACAGAGGCAATAGGACACAATAAGGAAATATAGTACTGACACCATCGAGAATTTGAAATCTGGTCGGATTGGAAATAAAACAAACAATTCAAATTGTTTTGTTGAATTGTTAAAATAATGAAACTTATATGCAAACCTGTATTGCTGATGATACATTTAGTACATGAATGGAAATTGTCCAAATAATGCTGTGTAGTTTGCGTAGTTTGATCATTCATTGGTTCACCCTATCTCGCTTGGCGTTTTGACCGGACATAATTAATCATTTATCTCTTTGCTGTCGGGAAATGGATATAAAATATGACTCATGGGAAAAGAGGACCAATTTTTCTAATAATTCGAGATCATGAACGTAGCACATTGATTTTTTTATCTATTGACCTATCTTCATTAAATAGCTAAATAATAGATCCCTATTTCCAAATGGATCGATGTGTGTTTGTTATGTCATATTCTAGAAAGAAGATTCACGAAATTGTTTATGCTAAGAAAATACCTAGGGTATAAAAATTATGAACATTATCCGTATTTTTTTTAATTAAAAAAGAAATTTCTAATCCAAATGTTACGTTTGTGCAGTATCTGCTATTAGTAAAACTGAGCTTGAAAAGAGTTCAACGTTAAGACTACTCAAAATTTACTACCTTGAATAAATATAAATGCATTGTAAATTTTACAGGATAGAATTTGAAACGCCCGTTATAACCACGGGAAAAATAACCCTCTCATTGAGAAAACTAAATTAGTTTAATTCTTGTGGATTGTATAATGTTTTAAACATTTCCACATTTTCAGACTAAATCAAAGTCATTTATAATCCATGATATACCTCATAATTATACTCCTTTTTTAAATATTTAAATAGAAATCTCGTTTATATATGACAGAACGTACTATTTATATATATATATATCATATATAACAGTACATGTTGCTTCAAACTTCTGTACGTCCTGACAGTGAGATATAAAATAAGCAAGTATTCCGTGGCAGCTATTATATGTAAGTAGTCGTTTCGGGCTCAATCAATTCAGCAGCCCAAGCGCAAAATTTCAATTCATTCAACCAATTTTTAATTTTTTAGTGACATATTGAATGTATATTGAATCAGTATATATGGACACAGCGATCAATTGACCAAGGATGGTCAGCTTAATCAGATGATAAATTGGAGCATTGCCTAGTAGAAAAATGGTTAAGTCCGACAAAAAACTAAAAACACGGCCTCATATATATTGGTCTAAGGAAAATGCATTTTCCATCATACCGTGGATTTCAACAATACTATGAAAATTTAACATAATTAAAGATAATATAATGGAAATAAATCTTCAGTGTTACGGCCGTGAATAATCTAATTCTCGCTAAGTTTATTTCGTCGTAAATTTCAAGAGCAGTCTAATTGCTGTCAGGTCCATTTTGACCCACGATTACCTCATTTTTAATCATTAAAATCATGCAGTTACTTCACAAAAAGACAGTTACAAAAGAGAAAGTTATGAAATAATAAAAGGAAGATGGTTTATTTTATTAGAATAAAACTTTTTTAATGTATATTTTAGTATATTTATTATGACAGTTAAAAGGCTAATTATAACCGTATAAAAGTTTGTAAAAAGATTAAAAAATTCACGGTTTAAGTTATGCAGGTGAAGTGAAAATATTTATAATGGATAAAGTATTTATCCATTAATTTTACATTAATCTTCGCCTGTCATCGACCAAATTTTGTAAAACCTTTAAAACAGCGTATTGTCGGGGTATCGCGTCAACCAAATGATTAATAAGCCAACACATTTAATAGGATTTTTCAACCGCAGCGGACCATTCGACACTAATTTAATTTTGAAAAGAAAAAAAAGAAGGATCTTTAGATATTGATCCGTTGAGAACAAGTCCTTGGGTTCATGACTAGACAGAGGATTAGCCAAACTCGACTGACAAACGACGTTATCTGAACGAAAGTGGCCACTTTTATAGAAAAGCTTCTTGAGAAGACCTTCTCGAGAAGTGTCAAGATCCACACATCTACAGAAAACTTGTATCCACATTTTCTCACATATTATTTTTATTGTTTTTTAATAGGGTGTATAAATTAAAATGAAAGATTTTTAATCAAAAATTCGATTTTTTTCTCTAATACTTAATGTTAATTCGTTGAACACCATATTGTCATACTTAAACATTTTTCCTCTGCCTGATTCTTAGTTCAATGAATTATGTTTGTCTGGAAAAAAAATCTTATGTAATTATCACTGGGGTACAGACGGGGTGCAAAAATTAAAAACAAAGAAACATAGCATGGAGTTTAAGAAATGTTCGTTCAGGAATTAATATATAAATAAGTGAAATATTTATACGAAATAATTAACGTAATTTATCAGTTACTTAATAGGATTCGATAAGTCGTAGACATACTTTGACAAGGATACTTCTTTTTTGTGTGACGTTCTTTAACCTCTTTTAAAATGTAAAAGCGAAAAATATGTCGAGAAACGAAGCGCATTAATCGCTCAGAATAAGCCATACAATGATAACACACAGTGCATCCTTAAAGTCTAAATCCGCTACGTGGCGTTCATGCGAAATAGAGTCGCTCGATATGTTCTCATAATGAAAGGGTGCCATCTCTCGGTTCATGTTTCTTACCTGTCTCAGAATAGGCTTACACTGATAGAACGAGGTGGATGTTTTACTGAAAGACAGTACGGTAAACGTGAAAAAGCTATCTAGCTATTCGCATAGAGGGCAGAAAATTCGGAAAATACTTTAAAAAGTTTTTGATAGGAGAGTTTAATAAATATTGGCGGGTATGTTGAAAAGTCGGTTCACTGGCGGTGTTCATGGTTCCGTGGACTTGACCGAGGTCAAATCGCTATGACCCCTTGCTTTTTTTACTGCAAGGGGACTGTGGAACAAATGCGTTTTTTAATCTAGAAAATACTAATTAATTATTATTATTATTAATATCATCACGAGCTTGTTAGTGTTGAGTAGTCTCTAAAATATAAACTCGAATTTTAACGAAATTTTATTCGAAAAGTACCAAGGGTAAAATGAACTTTGTTTTAGAACTATCAACTCCTGCCATAACCGAAATAAAGACAGTACCTTCGTGAGATTATTATTACTTGTTTCGCTCCATGGTCCACTTTATATATAGGAAAAGTTTAATTATTTTGCAATCTGTTCAAAGGAAAGAAATATGGTTTTTAAAATCCTTTTATTCCTGAGTATGACTACATTTTGTCAATATTTGTACGTTGGGAGGAAGGTGAAAAATAGAAGTGGATATAAGATCCAGCAGGTTACAGAGAGAGTAGAAACAGGCAAAAATATTTTAAAAAGCTTATGTGATATTTGATTTGATTAAAAGTTTTTCAAGTGAGATGAAAATTGGTTTACTATCCAGGTTCATGGAATTTTGTACTTGATATAGGTCAAACTGCATTGTCCTCTTGGTCCTGTTCGAGCAAGATTACCAAGAGGAAAATCTCCTTGATGTTACATGGATCAAATTCCTGCCATAACCGTTATAAAAGCCACCTTCCTCCGTCAGATTACTACTGGTTTCGATCCATGGTCTGCTTTGTCTAAGAGAAAAATCTATTTATTTTTCAATCAAGGTATAGAAACTTGTTTTTTCATTTCAAGTATAGCACCAGTGAACGTAAAAATTAAGTGGATATAATTCCTTGGTGTCTTAGACTAAGTCATACACAGATAGAACAATGTAAATGTTTTATCGACTTAAGAGAATGGCAATGGCGAAAAAAGGATCAATCGTGGACCCAGTAATTCACTGTATCGATATAAACTTGTTTTTCCCCTAATTTTTAGGCACAGCTGGTCGATAATAGCGGGAAGGTGAAAAAGATCAGTGAACATAAAGCTGAGAGCAGAAACTTGCGAATTGCTTTTATTAAGGTGTAATTTGATATCAGATTTTATCAACGGTTTGCCACGTGCGATGAAAAGGTGGTTTTCGAGCTATGTTCATGGTTCCGTGGTTGAGCAGCGGCGTATTTAGCCGAGGGTCGTGGGTTCGAATCACGCTCGTACCACTGACTTTTTTATCCCGACCAATGCCTTATACAAAGACTAATTAATTGAAAAACGTTATTCGGTCAATCGGACCACGAACTCTAATGAAGTTACGTAATAACGTTATACCTTAAACATTTGCAATTGAAAGTTTTGGTTTCGATCTGGTATTTGATTTATATTGATACTTCACAGGCAATTTATTCCAATTTAGAAGGAAGTGAAAAATTCCTCAATGACTAATAAAATCGTTTCACTATAGGGACAAGTCAACCTAACGTCAACGGTAAACCTTCGACCTTCGTTGAAAAATTATCATAATTAATTAGATTAGATTTTTATTTA
Source organism: Cimex lectularius (assembly GCF_000648675.2). NCBI lineage: Eukaryota > Metazoa > Arthropoda > Insecta > Hemiptera > Cimicidae > Cimex > Cimex lectularius. The sequence continues at coordinate 1,695,375 of NW_019392993.1, forward strand.
AAAAAATGTATAGATTAATGGCCTCACGCCAACTTACCTTTCAGGAAATCCGATAAGAAGGCGAAGGTTAATCTTTAAATAAGTCTACGCAAACTGTAAGCCATTTTGCACACATTGTTACTATGATATGATTTACGTTTATTCAGTTTTAATTTTAAAATTGTAGCATTGATAGTGAAAGCCTATCAGGATTTCAATAAATCTTTCAGATAATTTTAAGCCTCAGTTATATTAAATGCACAATACAATATGTGATTAAAGATTGGCCAAAATTGAATAAAAAGCTTTAATTGCCTAATTAACCGTCGTGAGAACAGGTTCGGTTTACGCACAATTTATTCCTATCTAAGCATAACCTGCATTTCATATAATAAAGAGCTTCAGCTTCGGCTCTACATGAAACCCAATGTGAGATCCCGATCAAAATATCATACGTATCAGTCCTCAATTATGCGTTTTATAGAAATAAGTTATTACTTTATATTTTAACTTAGTTGCTGGTTGAATAAGCTAGTATTTAGCTTAAGCTAATCTTAATACGCAATATTACGTAAAATGAAATATCTGATGTTCATTAGCTGCGTGTAGAACTGAGAAGGTTCACAAGTCTCACGTAATGTAAGGATGTCAGTCATGAATAAACGCAGAAGAACGTTGTATCAAAATAGGGCAAACATTAATTACCCACAAAGACAAATTCTTTAAGTTAAAAGCTACGTACTGCATGCAGAATAGAGTGGGATATGTCCTTAGGTTGTCATGCCGCTGCTTCTTCATAGAAGAGTAATCGTTGTTACTTGTTTCATAATCGACTAAACACAAGTACAACGATTAAAGTCTAAAGCCCTTCTTGTCCTGGATGTAGTTAGAGTTGCATAATATGTCCATTCATTTGGCAGTTGAAGCTTCTTGATTCTACATATATACACAGTAAAGAGTAATTTCGCCCAAAGCTACTTCCGAGTTTTGTATGTAGAACAGAGACGAATTTGTTAATGGAAGGGTGCCATGCCTCGACTCCCCATGTATTGAAAAGCGAAATCTTTCTTGAGAATAGGCCATACACTGACAATGCTTTAAATCTAAAGGCCTTATTATCCTATATGCTCTGACGGTCAGTTTGAATTATACCATTGATTTTTCTTTTTGAAATGTATAGGGAAGACTAAAAACTGCCTTCACATATGGCCCAATAAAAGAAAAGGGGAATGTATAATAAAACGTAATAACGGAATTAGAAATGAAATTAAAAATTAAAAATGTACTCCTTCACGTAAAAGAAAAAAATGTATTTATTTTTTTAAAAAAAATTTTAACTTCGGCGAAAAATTATAATTTTGAAATTACTGGATTTGACAAAAATCAAGGTTAAAATGCATCGTTCAAAAGGCACCTCGTGTATACTTGAATTTCCGGGATGCCAGGTTTGCCATTCCAAGATGGCCGCAAAATGTCTTCTTGCTGCACAGTTGTTACCATTTATTAGCTGGACCTCTAATTGGCATATATTTCGAAAACGCCTCACTACTTCGGCTGAGGAGTTTGTTTATCCTGTATATCCCCACTTTCTTCCTCACCGCCTCTGGCCGCACATCGGACTTCAAACCCTTTCTCAGGGCGAGACGAATCCCAAAAAATAGATAGTAACACCGCCGTAGGGAAAATCAAATTTCAAAATTTGGTGAAATCGTCGCAATGCAAGTATAGTCGCACAATATGGCGAGTAATGCTGTTATATATTTCAGAATAGACCATACACTACTAACAAAAGGATACATGCTTTTGTCGGCTTACGAACTACTAGTATGTAGTTTTCAATATTCTAACTTCGGTGTGCAGGGTAAACAAAACCATGGAACATGACAAACAAAATCAACTTGATCAAGTGCAATAAAAGTTCATTTTGACCGAATCAAAATTATTAAGATGTTAATACAAATTTTAACTACCTTTAAGGATGAAACTTATGTATTTCGGTTTTTTGTATTTAACAATTCATTTTCATGTTTTATAATATATTACGAGTATATACACGAGTACTGAGTTTTTTTTGTTGGAAAGCTAATCTCGTTCTAGGTAAGAATTTTACTGTTGTAAGAACAAGATAATTTATACTTTTCTACATTGTACAGTAAAACCACGCATGCGATGTTTGCATGCAGGTCAACATGGAATAACCTTTCAAAATTTTAAATGGTTTCATAATGTTGCCAAAGGCATGTAGGGATGGCATGTCATTCGTTCATGAAAAGTGCGATTTGTCATATTTATAACTTTATCGACTTTCCGATCATTTATGATGACATGCTTTTTTAAAATCTCTTACGTTTCATGATTACAGCTGAACAGAAGGATTGTAATTGTTTTCTTCCAATAGGCCGATACATATATTTCTCCGCAATAGGTTAAAATAGGCCGATTGATATCAGTAGCTGTTAGGCAATTGACTAGTTTCAAGTGATGACATTATTCAAAACCGCAGGCAGACATGATTTGGGTTTCGGTTAATTTCAAGTCTCACTCCGTCCCGGCCCCTGGGATACCTTCTACGTGAGTTTCGGAGGCCAAGGGTGCCACTTGTAGGTCAGAGTTGATTATTAATCTTAGATTTTGTAGGACGATTATGATTATCAACGTTCATTTTCCGTGTCGTGCATTTTTTTGGTCTAGGTATGAATAATTAAGAAATGTTTTACGCAGACTGAAAGAAAAGCTCATTTCTCATAGTTCCTACTTAAAAAGTCACTAAATAAGTAAACTCTCATTAATTAAAGAGAGAACGTAATAAATCTACTCAGGCCTTGTGGCCGCTTCTTTTATTCCTATCACGCAACCTGTTTTCTGAGTAGAGTCCGTTTTGAACTAAGTGTTTGCCAAGTGCTTACTAAGAAATTAATTTTAATTAGAAAATTAGAAAAATTGCAACAGGGTTCATTTAAGTAGGTCGAGCATTGTTTGTCCTATGGTACGTGAAAAAATGCACCACCCTATATACCTAATATTTTTAAACTAACAGTTCATTTATTGTAATTAGTTAATGATTCTTCTTACTTTGGCATTGGTATCCAGTAAATCTTGTGAACGTTTTTTGGCCTGATCGCATCAGTCACGAGCGTTTTCTTTTACGTCTTTTGGCGTTGAATCATCGAGGGCTATTTGTAGCTGTTTGTCTCATGAGAGTGTTTAGTGTATTGCAATGTGATAGTTGTGATAAGATAAGAGCAACAATCAAAGATTTATGGTGGTACTAATAGGTTTATATGAAAACAAATCATGGAACGCATAATGTCAAGATTACATAAAGGGTAATATTTAATTCCCTAGTTTTCGTGGTCCGCTTGACCAATTAATATCTTTCAATTAATTAAGGTTTTTAGTTGAGATAAAAAAGTCATTGTCACGAGCGGGATTCGAACCTTAGGCCACGCCGCTACTCTACCACTTGTGCTATCGTGACTTCCACTCGGGCACTAACTTCCCATCTCAACCCCACCTTTTGAATTTTCCCTCCTTTTTGCCGGTCGTGGGTTCGAATTCCGCTCGTGACTTGACTTTTTATCTCAACTAAAAACCTTAATTAATTGAAAGGTTATATTTAGAATGAAGCTTCTTACTTGATACGTCAATTTCACAAGTGTTGACGTGGTTGAGTGCATAACAATGCGCCATTTTTCTGAAGAAGTTGAAGTGTTTGTGGCTACTACATCTTACGCAAAATGGGCTACTCTGACGTTTTCATATGTTGGCCATCTAGGGGACTCAGAATAAACTAGGTAGAATTGAAGAGTGAGTTCAGGTATTTTACTGCAAACGTTCGGGACCGGTGGTAGTTATGATGAGTCTGAAGCAGGTGTCTGGCAGATGAGTGCAGAATTTAATAATATTGAGATCCACACTATGTTAAAAGCGTTTTCCGCATTGAGAAAAATTCATTCGATGCAAAAGTGTGTTGCCTAAATCTGTGAGATGTGCTAATAAGTGTGGTAGAAAGTTCGAATGTTTTTGAGAATAAGGGTATATTTATTTTCCTCTATCTATAAGGGTTGCTATTTTTCTTGACAATGTCAAAACTGTAAAATTAATTACAATACATTTATCGATATTTTGGTCATTACAGGTAATTTATAAGTATAAAGATATATCAATTGTATTTTAGTTTATTAGATGGATATTACAAAATCTAGGAAATATTAAATTTCAAGTTCATTTTAATTCTCCTTATATTTTATTCATCATGGATCATTTTTATTCTGTTATGTTTAGGCCAAAACTGCGCTTTCACATTTTTCATTTTGCTTTTAATATTCTAGTAAATTTTCTAACACTTCATTTAATTTAAATGATAAATTGTAAAAGTATTGCATAACTATGTCACAAAAGGTTTTTACAAAACAGTCTGCGCTATTTAAAAATTGTGGCTTAAAACATGAAAAAGATTATCCGTAGAGTTGTGATGTTCTTTGTTATCAATTTTGAGCCAATATGAAACTATAAATTTTGGCCATAGGTTTTAATTCAACACAGCTTAAAAATAATGTGAATAGTTAACAATCGATTAGTTAAAGTAATTCAAAAGCTAAAATAAAATCGAATTTCTTCTGTTTGTTAAAATAATAACTGGTTCACATTCGTGAAATATACTGAGTCATTCATTGTGAGTGGTAAAGAAAACTAAAACAAGTATGTCATGTGTGAATAGAAATAGAATTCTTGGAAGGCTTCTGTCCCAGTTAGATAGCAAAACTGTGAAAAATAAGCTATATAAGAATTATAACTTTTTGCTCATTTGGATAAAAACAATCGGTTGTTTTATGAATTTTTTACAGTTACGATCGAAAATTTTTTTTACTTTGGAAAATCTTTGAACTAATTTTAAATGGGGAAAGTGCGAAGGCTTAAATGATTTTACTGTCGTTCATTTAATGTTTTTAAATGTGTTGTTTTTTATTAAGATGCTCGTTTATATCATTAGCAGGTATTTATTCTTCTTAATGAGGTTTATTTTTTTCTGTAAAACAAAGGGAAAGCGATTAATGAATACTAGAGGATTTTATTAGCTTCGTTCCCTTCTTTTTTTTCTTTTAACAGTCAGATGAGTTGGAAAAGCTTTAACTACCCTAATTGAATTAACTTGGGACGATGATAACCGGTTTGACCAAAAGGGATTTCATTTATTACCAGACGTGCCAGTGTTGTGGAGAACTCTATCAATCCAATTATTTAGAGCGGGGTCCTCGCCTAATATTTCCAAGTGTGATACATAAATGGTGGGAGATTATGTAAAAACCGGGTTTAAATGAACAAGGCCCAAAGGAGAGGAACTCTTTTCACAGAAGTTTCCGGGTCTCATCCAATTGAACACGGAGTTGAATTCGTTAATTCCGGGTTAAAAGTGTCTAAAATGAACAACAAAAGTTTCTTCGAGGGAGTTTAAACGGAAAGAAAGGAAATCCGGAGTACTTTTTGCGTTTTATTACGTTATCTTTATTCAATCTTTTATATTTTCAATTTTTCTCTTCTTTCTTTATTCCATTATAGATTATCGGTATTAAAGTATTTTTATTAGGCCTTTTATAGAAGGCAGGTAAATAGATTTATTAACATTATTCATTTACCACAAGGCTTTTCGACCACCTATTTTTGAAAGTGTCGTAAAACAAAAATTTTCAAAGGCACCATGGGAATCCATCACTAAGGTAGCTAGATGTCAAACGAGACTGTCAAATTCAGTTCGGTTTTTGAATATTGAGTTTTTAGTACTATGAAAGCCTGAAGCTTTATTAAAAATATTCACATATTACATTTAAGCAGTCATTACTCAATTAATTCCTTCCTAAATAAAAAAATGACGTTGAGCTTCCTGTTTCAAATCTCATGTTAGAAATGTCACCAGAAGATTCGTAATTTATGACTTACAATTTGGGGCTCCGAAAACAATTTTAATGACATTTTTTTAAAGATATAGAATGGAAAATTATTAGTCGCGTTTACAAGCGTTATTGCCAATAGGCAGGATGAGAAAACAATTTTTCAAGTAATTTATAATAATAAATATGGACTGACTTTTTTAGGGCTTGTGTTTGAAGGTGATTATATATTAGTTTCTATTAACCTGGGATAAGATACCATGGGCTTAGAGGGCTGTTATTCGGCAAGAAGAGAAAGGCTACTTGATGTGCCCCACATGTTAAGGGGTGCAATTCTTTGGCTCCATATAGAGAGCGTGTAGGAATGCCACCCGATATGAGAATTGTGCTTGAGCACGGCAGCGAGTATCTGGGTCCCTTGTTCCGATTCTTGGAGGAAACAGTGTTGTTTTACCGATAGTTCTGTGTTCTAGCATATGTTGACAGTGAATCTATTTATTATCGTGAATGTGTAGTGTGAGAGCAACTGTACCTCGATAAACTACTCACGACGAATCCCCATATGAGAATCAAACGTAAAGATTTAAATAAAAATTTAAAAGGTTGTTAAAAAAGACTATCTGACTAACAATCTAAACATGCTTTAACAAATAAGAAAATAATATTACTTTATTACTACTGTCTTAGGACATACGGACATGAATTGTTAAGCGATTCAATCTTAAATGACACCAAACCAAGCAAAATCTAAACTTATCTGAACAATAGTCTATGCTTCTTTCTATTTCTCGAACTATCAAATTCATAATTTGAAGTGGACTTATATATAGATCTCCCTAATAAGAAATATCACACATTTACTTTGTTTATAAAAGTTCCATATAATCATTGGTTTTCGTGGAAAGTTGGTAATCATTAAAAAACAAATATATATATATACATACACACACACACACAGAAGAACAATAAGTAACGAGTGTTTTGTCATTATAAATTTCCCTTTGATTCCTAACGACCAGAATCTGCACGGTATTAGCTCTATCATTTATGAGCACGGATTCTGACAAAGCTCATTATAGGTAAACGGATTGTTTAAACGTACACGATTTAACAAACATTGTTTGAATTAGATAGTCAGAGAGACCAGAGAACATGAGGTGTGTAATTATGGTTAATACAATTATGCTTTCGAACTACACCATATCGCGGAAACTTTAGTCCAATATTGGCTTAAACGAATTAAATGTAAATGAGTCAAGACTGGCGTTAATTTCAACCTTATTACAGTTTTGAACGTTTGTTCTTCTTTTTTATTTTATTACAGTTTTTATATAACTTTTTAAAAGGTCAATAAAAAAAGAACAGATCTTGAATAAATAATGCGAGGACAACTAAACAGGACAAGAATGTTATGCAAGTCCGATTTTAACTTTTATGTGTATTTGTATAAAAACAATCAATTTTTTTAATCAATTTTTTGCTTGTTAATTGCCCGCAACAAGGTAGAAGACACGCTGGTTGAAAACTCTGAAGCCTTCGAAAAATAAACCCATAAAACTTTTCTGGCTTGAACAAGGGCCACTTTAATAAAGAATAGGAATATTGGGCTGCTGGAACACTAAAACTACTGGGCAGGTTTACCAGGCATGGGCGAGAAAAAAGACCGCTAGCAAAAACTATCAATTGGGAGCAAAATGAAATCCTAGAGAAACAAAAAGAAAATAAAATCCTTGAACGTATATTTACATGGCACGCTCTAGTAAAATACCAATAGAAATTTTGAGAAAAACCATTTATTACTAACGTAAGTAATGGTTTAAAAAATACTTATAGTAAATTTCAAGCATGACAGCCGTCTGCCGGAGTTTGGAATTCCTTGGACTACAAAATGGGATTATTAACGGATGACCAATGTCTAGAAGAGCAGAGCTAACAAAAAATATACTATGCATCTGTTCTGCAATAGCTAGGGAAAGGCTACATAAGAAAACCATCCTTACTCTATGTTGACGTTGATACCTTACCCACAAAAAAGAAAAATCTTCCAGGAAATCCACTGTTAGAGATCAGACCCAATAGACAAAATTGAAGCTGTTTAAGAGAGAAATTTCCCCTCTACAAATGGAATAAAAAATTAAACCATTGAATCCCAAGAAACTATTCCGAGTCATCAGTTTTGAATTAGGTTCTTACTCCACAATTCCACAATGGCACCCAGTTGTGGATTTCATACCTCGTTGATCAGAAGCATTGTTGCCTCGGTGTGTGCTTTGACATTGCACAAGTCTTTATTAAATTTTACTTTCGGGCTTTTTGTAGAAGCTGAGGGGCATCTATCCAATACCTCCTATCTAATTTTAAAATAGTTCTTGTCTGACGGTAACGCTAGAGTTACACATGAAACTGCGATGTGCACTATTTTATCAAATCTGACGTCCCTCAAGGGCCATTCTTAGACTTCTCCTTTACACAATATATTCTGCTGACATGTTTATCCTATTAAAAAAAATCCTTTCCACTCTTGCTGATAATACTGCAATCTTTTCTTTGATTAAAAATCCCGCCACCGTAGAAGAGAGGAGATAGAGACAACCCAGCAAGTTCTTGCCAACTGCTCTGGATTAGCTGTGGAAAGTCTACGATACCTAGAAAAACCATTCTTAACCATAGAAATCCTCGATAACTTACCACTAAGGAGTTCTTTTCTTTGTTAAAGAAGCCAAAATTTTCATTGTAATCTAGCATCCTTTAATTTTATCATCTCATTCACTATTTTTCGTGGTCCGCATGACCAATTAATAACGTTCAATTAATTAAGGTTTTAAGTTGAGATAAAAAAAGTCAGTGTCACGAGCGGGATTCGAACCCACGACCTTCGGCTTGATACGCCGCTACTCTACCACTTGAGCTATCGTGACTTCGATCCCCTCGGGCACTAACTTCCCATCTCAACCCCACCTTTTGAATTTTCCCTCATTTTTGCCATTTTTCAATTTACTTCCCATTTGTGGTAGAGTAGCGGCGTATCAAGTCCGCTCGTGACACTGACTTTTTTATCTCAACTTAAAACCTTAATTAATTTATCGTCTCAGTTCATATCAGGAATAAATTACATTAGATATTTTTTTCGGCGAACTGCTACGTCATAGGATATTACATTTCTTCCAAGATTTTTCTTAGCACTGTTTGTAGTAGTTCCAATTTCTATATTTTGACTTATTTTTTTATTACCTAGGACTCATCATCTGCTGATTTTTGCTGTCTTTTCATTCCAGAAATTATGATGCCAATTTTAGTCTGTCAAACGTGTTTCGGCTTCTTGGCATCTTCAGTGGTGGGTTTCAATCAAAATTATTATTAAAAATTACAGATGGTGAAAGGCAATTGTCATTTGCGACGATAGGTTGATCAAAATTACTTCTAATCACAAATTTTATTATTCGAAACAAAGTTGTCCAAATCAGTTCGGACTAGCGGTACTTTTCTGTAGCCCGGTAGCCCTTTTTTCCGAACGTCTGACAGTTTCAGTCTCAGTGTCGATGAGTTTGCTATATTACATAAACTTAAAAAAAGAAAAAAAAATACCGTTGAAAACTCGCTGTTATAAATTTATTAATGAATATGTATGTTCGCGTTTTTCATTTAATAATTTGATTATTATGACTGTTTACGTAGTTCTTTTATGTGTCATTTCGTAGAAAAAAGGGTTTTGTAACTTGCTTATAAATTAATGGATAATTTAACGAGACTAATTTAGAGGGGAAAAATAACCAATTAATCTTTATCAAATAGTACAGGAAGAACATACAATGTTCCTTTTTTCCACATATTTCTTTTTTACCACAACGAGGTAAGTGTTCATTTGATTCGGATCGTCCACCTGCTCTAATAGATTCTTATAGAGCTGGCCGATCGCCATGAGCTTACTACTTCTTATATATTATTAATAGAAACGCGTCATTGTCGCCAATCGGAGTCGGATAACATTTAACCTTAAAGTTATCCCTTGTCGAGAGCATTCGACCACTAAAACCACCGTCGATTGGTCCTTGAACAATTCAAAGGACAAAATATCGCATATTCGATTTACCACTCAACAGTGTAATAAGCAATTCAAACATAAACCTAACGCCAAAGTAAATTACATACTGACAATTTGTGTCCTAAAGTATCATTTACGTTACAGCAATTTTTCAGTGATAAAGTAATTATGTTTTTTTAAAAGTTTTTTTTAACCAAATGATTCCTTTATTTTGGAACTACTATAAAAACAAATGAAATTAAGGAAATGTACATTAAAGCCATAACTCTTTCCAAAGAAACTAAATACCCAGGTACAGCTACTACATGAGGCCATTATTAGACATTGGTCAAACATTGAGCTACAAAAACTGGGGGATAAAACCCAGGATGGCGTATTGGTTAACACCTAAATGGTCTGACCCCCTGGCCACATATAGTGCAAAAACATTGCATAAGCAAACAAAAATAAATAGCTAAGTTAAACAGCAAAGTCATCCTGAGGACCTTAAAAAATTAAGTTTGGAATGAAAAACTCATGCACTGGATAAAAACACCAGTTATGTGTCAAGCTAAGAAATTCACAAATCTCCCTCAAAGGAAGGCGAAATTTTAGTCTGAATACCGTCCACTGCCTTTTTAACTGACAAGTAAAACATATATGCAAATGGTTTTACATACAAAACAATATGCATGATAGACATTGTCAGGAGAAACTAGAGACGTCGGCAAATATTTTCCTGAGTGTTGGAGCGCTAGCTCGGATACGGGATTGCCACTTTGGTAAAATAACGTTCACACCAAGAGGATTGAGGTTCCCAATGGACCTATTATAAGTCGCGGTGGTAAAAAGACAGTCTTGATTGCAAAAGAAGAGAGTACCATATACAATTGTATAATGTTAATTAATAAAGGAGGGTTTTGTCAATTTCATTAGAATATACAACACAAGATTTATAGATACATATTTAGTTTGTTTTTGTTATTCTCTCAGAAAACATTCTTACAATCTCTTATGATATACCTATAATGTTGGGCAAGACATAAAAATTTACCGCTCAGAAACGCAATCTTTGAGATGTCGGATTTTAATTGTTGATTAATAATTATTTCCAGAGTATTATTATAATTGCATCATTAATTATTATCATGAACAATAAGTTATATTTACTATTAATTTTTATTTTGAAGAAAACCGTTCGCAAAATTTTTCGGAGTCAGAAAAACAATTACCAAATTAATGTTGTCCACTTCGGACGTGAACAGTGTTGAAAATTACTTATCGCATGGAATTGCAAAAGTCGGTCGGTCGAGCTCGTGGAAGTGGAACAAATTGGGGGATGTAAACACTGTTAGGATCAATCTGCAGTCCACCCTCCCCCGGCCGAAGGGGGTGAACCCTATGGTAAACAAAAGCTCTGAAAAATCTTTGAAAATAGTAATCCTCTCAGCTTCAACACAGATGAACAAATAAAAAATGCGATTTGCCCTTTACCAATGAACAAAATTCGAATTTCAAAAGAGAATGGAAATATTTTTAAAGTTACGGTAGCATTTTCAATTGACCCACATTTAAATTTAAAAAAAATGCCATGCCTATAAATCTGGATATTTTTTAGTTTTTTGCCCCTAACTAACCTTTTATATTTAGAAATATTATTTGTTAAGTGACATAACTTTTAGCACCATATGGCCCTTGGTCTCACCGCATCCATCTTTCAAGCCGAACTGCTGGTCATAGTGTTGTGTATTTCTGAACCTTTTTGTTTAATGTTGAATAATATCCATTATATTATTGACATTATATGATTGACCAAACTACTTCTTCAAATTAATTATTCTTTGTATGTAAGGTCTTGGTTGACATGAAAAGGTTAGTGTCACGAGCGGGATTCGAACCCACGACCTTCGGCTCAATACACCGCTGCTCTAACCACTTCACGATAGCGGTGGTTAGAGCAGCGGTGTATTGAGCCGAAGGTCGTGGGTTCGAATCCCGCTCGAGACACTAACTTTTTTCATTTCAACCAAGTCCTTACACACTAAGAATAGTTAAATAATATGTTGTTGTAAAATACAACAGATTTTAGGTTATCGCGATATTTTTGAAGGGAGTGAATATCGCCTTTTTTAAAATTATTGTACCCTTTACATATTTGTACGTATTAGAAATGTGATCACAAAACGTCTTTTCACACGGTCGTAGCACTAACCTAATGCGAGCACTTCACCCGGAAGACACATGCGATGAGAATCCTGCCAATGCTGGCTCTCAGTGTGAGGGATTAAGGGGCAGGAGGTCTCGAGGCCATCGAGGAAATCTGACGAGCAGAGAGGTTTCGAACTGTAGGGTTAGGACGGATAGAGAGGTTGGTGTGAAATTTTTGGAATCAGGATTGGATCGATTCGTTGACAAAAGGAATGTTCAAGTCGTTGTGGATATAGAGGTAGTAAGGAGCTTTAAAAATTTGTCTAAGTCAACTTTTGATTAGATCTTAGATGGGGTGACCCCACAGTGATCCGTATGGCCAAAGTGCTTGCAACTCGCAGTTAGTTCAGTTTTGATAACCAAGACAGTTTGTTGTTGTCTCTTAAGTCTTCTGTAGGGATTCCACGTCTGTCAATTGGCTAGGTTTAATCCTCGAGTGGAAGTCTGTGTGTAATGTGCTGTACACATTGAAGGCAAGACTTTTTTTCTATGTAAATGTACACTGAGTACATTTTTCTTCATTCGGTCTTGTCTTCCATTATTTGCACCAGTCTTCGATAAGCTCAATGTGTTTTTGGATGATGGAGGTAGGTTGGATGTAATTCGAGTTAGAAAATAAAATGCGGTATCGTCCGCACAGGATGGTATTAGGGTGTTATGTAGGTCAGTAGCATAAATAAAAGACCTAGTTTTAATTTTTTTATGCACCGTATTTATATAACTTTATGTGGGGTGAAAAATAGGAAGGAACGTCCATTTAGTTAATTTGGGCAATCTAAAATAATTAAAATAATAGTCAGTGAAAAAGCTCAAGAAGTTGACAAGGCAAGTTTGCAATACCGCTGAATAATAAATATTGGTATTAGCTCTATTCAAGTCACACTGGCGTTCTTGAAAAGAGGCCAGTTTTGAATACCGATGGAACATGCGATTTATTGACGAATCCCATTTGTTACGACATTCATTCTCGACCTGCACTTTACTTTTCCATTCACCATTCAACGCCGAAAATACATACATAAACGAGGCGTTTCCCGATAATGAAAAGTTGTACAAATGTAAGCAATATACCGCTAAATCACGAATACAATGAGAGAATGTGAAGAAAAATGGTTTTGGACCAATAATCGATCAACATTTAATCTGGTAAAAACAGGAAAACATCCTTTCCTTTGTACGTGAAATATTGCATATTTTTCTTCTTAGTAACGTGTGCTAAAGCATTGAAAATGTATCAAATTCTAATAGTAAGGCGATTTTTGTTTGGAATCTATTTTTAAAATAATTTACCAAAATTTTTTGAAACTACGATAATCGGAAAGCAATAATCACCTTCCTCTTACAAAAGGTAGTTGGTTAAAATTTGTTATGTTGTTAAAAAATGAAAATGTGAAATAGTTCCTCAAATTGAAGGTTAATTTTTTAAAAAGTACCCAACAAAGTATCATAACAAATAATACTTTGATATTCTACACGAATATTTATATTTGCACTTTTAATACTTAATTGGTCGACTGTCGCACTTTGCAACCCTTTAGGCAAAGGCTCAACCTTTCGATTGATTTAAAGGAGTTACTGGGTCCGCAGTGTTTCTTTCGAAGGGCACTTTTCAGCTTTCTCAAATTAATTGGAGTTTGTAATGAGATTTTGGCCTTTTCCCAAATTGTTATACCATTGAATGTTTGTCTGCTAACGTTTGAATGAGAGTTGTGCGTGCAATTCAGGAATTTTTGAGGCTGCCGGAGCGGAAAAATGAAATAGAAAAAATACAATTTGCGGGGTAATAAACTGCAATGCCCAAAATCGCAATTTAAACAAGAAAAATATCTCCCTAACAAAAGTGTTATTGCTGTTTTGTTTATTATTATTGTTATGTAGCATTAGTTTATCTATTATATTTGAATGAAAGAATGAAAGGATAACGATGAGCCTTTACTCATGCTGATAATGTTGCTAGTGCTGCTAGACTCCGTAATTATTATTGACCATAAAAGCCTATGGAAAATTATGGAACAAAAATTCGAAATTCTAATTAAAAAAACAGGAATAAATTTTATATGTAATTTAAACTGGGATTTTTGCATACATTCGGCTTTCCAAATTAAGAATTTTAAAAGGATAAATGGATGGCAGTAGGATAGATTAGTTTATGAGTGAATGTTTGGAGTCAGAGCTTTATAGTGGTCAGAAGGGATAAAGCTAACCTAAGATAGAAGGTTTAAATGTTAGGGTGTGAAATGACCTTAGCCGTTAAAACGCCATTAAAAATTAATAATAATAAATATATAAATTAACATGTGAAGACGATTTGAAACCGTGTTTAGTCCATCAAACCACTTCTCAAACTCATTGAAACATTAGGTAATCCAAGTAATCATACGACTATGTTCATTTTAAAGATCAAGTAAAATAAAGTAGTAATAATAATAAAGCTTAATATGAAATAAACCTTAAAAGAAAATAAATAAATTAGCCCTATAAACGATTTGAAACAAAAAAAGTTATGTAACTAATAAAGAGCATAATTTCGAAAACAATTTAGAGAAAGTATATATTTTCATTGTTAATTCTAAACCATAAATTGAATTTATTCTATTATGTTGTTTGTACGTCTTCGTTTACAACAAAAGCCACAATCTGTTATTGTACTTTTATTTTGTCAGAACGTTCATGCTTTTGCTTATTTCTCAGAGCTTAACGAAAAGCTCTTGATAATAAAGAAGATTATACAATAAATTAATTTCGGTCAAATTAAACCTATTGTGCAATTTATATCATTATCTAAAGCTCTTCGTTAAGCTTAAGCCTTTTTATCAGATTTTTTTGTTTAGCGCTTATTTGTGTATCATTCTGCTCTTTGGCTTTTCCTTTCCACATGTGCACATGTTCCTCTACTTCTTCTTCCTGGCAATATCTACAAAGTTTTTTCTGCTGATTCGATTTATACATATGCCTGCGGAGTATACAGTTAGCAGTCCTACTATGATTCTAATCCTAACATGTCGTAGGTTTAGCAATTCTTTCATCAGTTATTGTTATGGTCTGGCATGCTGTTGTTCAGGCTACCAATTGAATCTGCCTGAGGAATCTACGTTTTTGGCAATTCGTATCTCACAACATAGTTCAGGGCTCATAAGTGTCATAATCAAACTTTTCTTGGCAATTTATCGGCCTACTAGAAGTTAGAAGTTAGAAGGGTAATTTGGTTGTTGTCCCCAGAGTCAGGCAGGGTCCACGATGCAGAACCAAACTACTGTGCACTTGACTGTCGATGATAGGTGTCTTTAGCGTCGCCTCGCAGTCTGAATAGATAACTAGTTTTTGATTGTGATTCCAAGTCTTTGTTCTCCCTGGCACAGTGTTAAATAACAACGCTCTTCTTGTGAAAAATAATACCATATTGCACAAGACCTATATGAATTCTCGTTCTACGTCTATCCATTTCTATCATATTTATACCAGATACAGTGGTATTAACTGTGATCTTTTTTCATCAGTCTGTTTTGTCTGATATTTTAATTGGAAATTTCTTATCAAATCTTAATTTTTGGATAATACGAGCATCCCCAGAACCTAGTCTGCTTAATTTCCTTCTGAAGCTTTTTATTCGAGTAGAATGGCGCCCGTCTCTACATTAACCTGTAAAGATGGTCGTTTTAGTCACGTCTTGAATGAAGATATGTAGTGGTGGTAGATACATGAAGTGGGATCGTTCTAATTCCCCAGTAATACCCAGGCACGCTATCCTTTCACAAGTCAGCATGGATCTTTTACGGATCACGGGACATCTTCGTATTTCATCGGCCAATGGCAATTTTTGCTATGTCTATGATTTTATTTAGTTCCTGAACCAAGAAAGTCTTCGATCAAACATAACACTTTAACATTTCATTTCTTACAGCTCCATCGTATTCCATATCCATATCCAGGAGAAATGGCTTAAGCCCTCGCGGTATCATTTTCTTAATAGAGGGAATCACTGCTTTTACTGGAGTTTATTGACAACACTTCTTGTTCCCTCATGTCCTGTTGAGTGCGTAGTTTCCTCCCTCTGTAAAGGGGCCATATCCGGCTTCGTCCAACTCATCTGCATATCGTTCTGTAATTAAATCTGAATCCAAGTTACTCATATTATATTAATTATTATTTTTGATTAAATATTGTATTAAAGCCAACCATATATGTAATTTGTAGAAAATGTAGGTGTAGATGCATTGATCAGTGTGAACTTATACTGCGCCATTTAAGAACTGTTCTGTGCTTACACTCATCAAGGAACTTGATTAGTAGGCCCAGTTTCAGTGGTTGAATCTCTTCCACGGTTACATTGTACGTACGAGAACACTTCGTCCTGCGGGCAAGTATGGAACCTGCCGTGTTGGGTTATACTAAACTTCTTCAGAAGTTCATTTAGTGTGCAATGTTAAGAATTCTGTTACAATCGCAGTTGTTTTCCTGCTTACTGTAATGCATTCTCCTGTTTCCTACCTTCCAAAATTTTCTAGAAGAGTCTCGGATTGCCATGTACAATGAGTGAATGTCATTGTAATTTGTAAAATCATTAAAAACCGAATTTCATAAAAGCAGTATTACGTTATTTCATTAGTTCAATAAAAATTATGTCCCTTTGGGTGTAATTCGTTAACCAAAACTGTTAGATTACTTTGACCCAAAGAATTAATTAACTCCAGAACTTTTTAATTTTAGTTTACCAGACGTTTTATCCGTCCAGACATTGATGGAGAGTAGAAGCAGCGTCAAGTTGCTGTAAAATGTATCTGCAAAAATCTTTTTCCTGAAGACATAATAATTAAAATAGATCTTTTTAAATCAAATCATTTTTTAAGAAGTTCAACCGTCTTTTTTATAGATAAAAGATTACGTTTTCAAAAATAAAAACGTCTTACAAAAGCCAAATATGTGTCAGTTGAGCATTGGGATTAGATTTGAAAAGAACATTTATTATTAGACAGATCTTTGACCCAGTTCAAATAACCACATCCAAACGCTATATATATATATATATATATATATATATATATAATTGGATAAAATCATTTTCATAAAAATCTAATGTTTATATAGTACAAATATACAGGAAAAACATTTCAGGAAAATCTTCGGAAATAAAGCCTATATAGAACAAAATGAGTAATAGAAATGGGGAATGGTGGAGTGAGTGCGGTGTTCAATCCTTTTAAAAGGATTCAAAATGATTGATGTTTATCACATATTGAAACCGTTGGTGAGTTTGTGTTGTTGAACTTGATCAAATCGGGCAACAAGAAACATACTAATAACCACTGTACAAATAAAATAAATAAAAGACATATCTTTTAGAAATGATGAATAAAATCAACAAGATATTCCTGTCAGAAAACGTAATTCGACCATCCCTAAATCCCTTTTAAATATTTCAAACGGACTATTTCCATTTACCTTTGGAAATTTACGAATGATAGCACATTCGACTTTTACCCTATTCAGTTTATAATCAAGCCAGAGCTTTTTCAGACTTCTTCCAGTCGGCTGATTTCAAAATAAAACCATTAAAAGTTGTAAATAAGAAAAAATCAATAGGGTTATGAATGGATAAATAATGAATGTTACGTAAAAATCAAGTTATTTTTTAATTTACACTTGGTAATACTTAACTATTAATTGTGATAAATGAACAATTAATTTTGGAGTTACGTTCATACATACAAACTTGTACCTAGTTGAGCCCGATACTTAATTAAACAAGCACTTTAATTTATAATTATTATTTAAAAATATATAAAAGCAACATATTAATGCTATAAGTAACTAGATATATTAATAGTGAATATTTTATTAAACAGAAATTTTATATTAGGTTTTCTTTTAAATTTCAGTTTGTGCATTTACTCTTTATTTTGGCTATACTCTAAAGTTGAATATACTCTAATATATTTAAATAATTAATATTTTTATTATACTGCCATATTTAATAAAATGTGTACAGATTTTTTTTTAGCAAATATTGCGTTTAATTTACGTTTTATTTATAATTTAAGATTAGCATATTTTCTTAAGTTTTATTTTTCAAAATAGGCAATATTTTATTGGAACATAAGTTTACAAAAACAATGATAATGGAGCCTAATAATTATAAAGCTGAAACGTTCTTTTATTATTGCTCATAAAAGGCGACTTTTCGTCAATCTTTTAATGAATTAACTCTAATCAAGAGAATATTTTAAACAATGAAAAATCAATTTCCTTTGAAATTTGACGTTACATTAGGAAACACAATTTCAACAAAAGTAGGTAGATTTCCCACAATTGTGTGTGTTCTAACTGTTCATAAATGCCTTATGAAAAAACATATTGCAATTTACGAAGAGGAGAAAGATTTAATAAAAAGTATTTGCCCTTGCTGGCTTTAATGACTGCTTCCGTCCTTTTTGGCATACTAAAAAACTTTTTTGTTGCAAATCCTGAAGTATGGTGTTCCACTTCTATAATACAGCCGCTTTTAGCAATTTCTAGACTAAGGTGATGTGTAGGAAATAAATTGTTTTTTCCACACTAGGGTATTGTGGAAAATGCGTAGTAAGTTTTACTTCAACAACTAAATCATGCCTTTTTTCATAAAATGTTTTTGTTTTTCATCACATCACATCATAAAAATAAAAATCTTTTATACAAAAAGACGGTATTTCTTGAAGAAAAACCTACTACATATGATTATCCAGCCCGAAAAAGAAAAACCAAATATATATAAAAGACAATTTATTTCCTACCCATCAACTGATTATGGAGTTCTACAAAATTAGGATAGACCCTATCACAAAACTTCAAGAGTAGATCCCGTTGGCGAATATTACTTTTGAGATTGTCCCAAAAGAGTTCGACTGGGTTAAGCTTCTTAAGGTCTTGCTGAACACTCAAGGGTTTCAAACCTGCAATAGATCATCATAGGTCACGTACGGACCCCTCCCAAGAAATTCCGCCTCAGAACTTGATAGACTCTCCTCCAAATAACAATGGTTCCACGTGCAGCACTGACGGGTATCGTTGTCCAGGACTTCGACAAACTCTTTCACGGCAATCTGTAAAAATGATTTTTTCTTTTAGTCCATAGTCCATGATTGGTGTTCCTTTGCAAATCCTTTTTCTAGACTTCATGATCTAAGGTTTGACTCTCTCAGACTTCTTCAAACTGTTGACTCCAATATTTTTTATTCCGTTAATTTTAATCAAATTAACCGATACATTCTCGTTGGATAAAACAAAATTGAAAATATAAACAAAAAACAAACAAATGTTAATCCTCATTTTTAATAATGGATTTACTTAAGAATATCCTTGAAATTCCAGCGGTCATAGAAAAATGGCAGAAGCTATTGAATTAAGCATTAGGATTGTTTTACATTTTAATAAAACGGGCGTTTATGGGATTTTGGGACCTTTGAATTTAATCTCTCCGAGTGAATCTCTCCTTGCACTTTTCAATGTTCCTTAAAACTGACTAATAATAATTGCCAAGGATGAATGTGCAAGAATTTTCCTTCTTCATGAACAGCGATGATCCTGGCTTAATTATCGCCGTTTAAACGACTCAATAATTCACAAATAAATATTAACGGAATTAACAAAGCAGAGAGAACTTTCTATTTATCTTGTGCTAAGAAGAGGTACACACTGACTGAAATGAAATTGAAATGAACCAAGATATACTTTGATCCTTCGTTCATTGATAAACAGTTATTAATAATGATATGATTAATCCCCAATGTCTCTTATAGGACATATAATATTGCTATATATAAACAAAACGTTAATATAAGTCGAAAACTATAAAAATATCAGGATATATTGAGGGCAGTGTATTTAAAGGCCATATTGCCAACAATTTTTCTGTTAAAAACAAGGATCGTGATAAAACGTCCCTTGTGTAATTAATGAAAGATCTGTTCTATCGTTTCCGGGAAAGAATTTCGTACTAGACGGAAGTAAATGAACCGTGAACCTTTTGTGAGCAAACTTTTGTTCTACCGGCATAAAAAACAAGCACTTCCACTCTCTAAGTCCACTCGCCGTATTTTATTTATTATAAATAACAAGCAATTACTGTTCCTGAAGTAAAATTTTTTTTTTTTTAACTTGGTAAAAGAGTGTACGAAACGGAATTAAAAATATTGAAAATCTGCCAACTCAAATTTATGAAGCTTGCGTCAGTAATTATTAAGCCTACTGGTCAGATATTAATCGCTGAATGCTTAAATATAAAGATACAGTGATTAATTAAGGAAATAGAACTTTGGACAAGTTTTTCTAAAAAGTGAATTGCCATAGTCACCCGACCTCACACCATTTCTATTAAGGTGCTTCTTTGAGGTTGAGTTTAATTAAAATCAAAATTACCGCCGGTAAAACGGTCAATTGATTAAAGTCACAAGTACGGAAAACTTTCACAACTTCCTGACGCATTCTATACTGAAAAGTGTGTCTTTTTACTGAGAGGTCGATGCAAAACAAGATTGTCTCATCGCATAACCTAGAGAATATACTGTAAGTTACATGTATGTTTAGTGTGAGTGTGTTTATATCCGTTATATCTCTTGTGGGTTGTTAGGACAGGGGTTTAAGATTCATTTTTTTCTTGGTAAACCGACTAAAACGAAATAATTGTTACGGTGAAAACAGAAATTGAATAAAAAACAAAAATCAAAGTACACAAACTTTATAGTAACATTACTGATAGAACATTTTTTAAATCGAGGGTTCGCAACAGCAGAGGTCATATCAACCCTCAGGGTGCCGTTGTTTAGAAGTCCATTTGTAAGTATGTCGGGTTCGAATCCAACGGCCCTGCATTCGCACCCGGCACCTTCACCGTCGGGTGAAGAACAAGTGATGTCCGCCGAGTCAACGCCTAAACCGTTGCGGTCACCGAAGCCCTTCTTATTTTCTAGTTAAAAGCTATTTATTAATAGTAACCGCAATACAAAAAAAAAAATCATTGTGAAAACGTATGAAAAAAATTTATATTGTAAATACCTGTTTTTTATAATAAAATGGTGGCCGAATGGTTGGAGCGTCAGACCCGTGTTTATCAAGCTAGTGGTTCCAGGTTCGAATCTCGTCCCAACGCATGGAATTTTGTTCGTTAAGCCATCCTGTTGAATAGGAGGAATTATTTTAACGCACATTTGTCAAACCATATGCTATGTATTTAATATCATTTATTATTTTTAAAACAATTTAATTGCGCATTTTTACGTGATATTGATTGTGTATTCGTTTTAACTCAATTCTTTAAATTTTTATATTTATATATTTATCACAGCCAATCAAATATTTAACCTATTCTTGTATGGTGTAAGACGAAAGTTTGATTAATTTATTACGTGAAGGTATATCCTGCAACTTTTTAAATTGATCGTGTTACCGGGGATATTGTTCCGGAACATTGACCAGTAACGGCTTCAGGAAATATACTTAGAAAATTCTAACTTCGCGAACCCCTTGAAAAATTTATCTACTATCGTAACAACGTCGTTATTTTCCAACTATTTCCTTTTAGGGCGAACTCCGTTTCGACATCAATCTTTAGGTTATCGACCCTTCTGGGAACGATAAAGTTAATAGATTTTGTATGGTATGTCTGTTATTCCCCTAGTTATATCGTTTATTTAAAAATCTAGTGGTATCTCCATGTTTTCGTAGTGAGGAAGCTTTCACACCAAGAAAGATACATACTTTATTGCAATAATAGTTAAAAATAACTAACAATCAAGATATTTGGGGGAGGGGTTAGTGCTTAGAGTTAGGGGTTAGAGTTATTTTATATATATAAGTTATGTGAAATTATCTGTTTACAACGCTTAGATGCAGGTGTCATTCCAATATTGCAGTTAGCACCTTCTCCCTCCCAAGAGACCTACTTATTTAATTCTGTATTTTTAATAATGATTCCTTGCCTAGAGCTTGACGAGAGTACATCGTTAAATTAGGTTAAAACTTGTTCTTGTAACTTCAAATAAAGTTTTTTAAAAAAGGAATCCGCAGTTGAAGTTATTTAACTTATATAAATTAAATTAAAAATTAATAATTTCCGTTACTTTTCATTTTTTTAATATTATTAATACTCCTACCTTATAGGCACGGTTTTTTCCTTTCCTCCATCAATTTCTTCACCTTTAAAAAAGTATTACAAAAATACACCACTGAAAAGGATATTAAATGGAGTACGTTTTCTAAAATTTGCTGATCTCTAAGTTTGGGAATAGTAAAAATAGTAATTTACAATTACCATAGTACGTTTTTCAACGTTGAAAAAAGTTTTTTTGTCAAAGTTCCCGTTACTAAAACGATTATTTTACGAACGTTTACAACTTTAGTACACATCTTATTCAAAATTTAACGTAGTTTTCAATGGCTACAACGAATTTGTCCAAAACGTTTTACTTTAGGAGTTATCATTGTTTATTTTAAGCAAGACAGTAAAATCTTAAAAAATCTGAATAAGTGAAATAACTCTGAAACTAATGAGATTAGGATATTTTTATTTAGGATTTTTGGTTCCGTTTTGAATGTAGGATCTACTGGCAGCCTATATATATATATACAGGGTGAATTGCTACTCGTGCTACAAACTTCTCCAGTAGATTCTTCACCCTAAAATGAACAAAAAAGTTCATATTGTCCATGGTCCGATTCTCAACCATTTCAGAGTAATTTCGCTTTTTATCGATTTTGAAAGATATCACGTCCTGGCGTCGGAAAATCGTGATATCTTTTAATCTAAACATTTCTCTGAAAATCTAATAGNTATATAGATATATATATACTAGTCTCAAAATAAATTCATTTAACATTGTAAACGTACGGTGTGTAATTTTAATAACAGTAAAAATTTTCTTGCTAGAACAGTATGTGTTCAAGATATGAGAAATATGTAAAAATGGTCCATGTAAAACTATAGGCCGGCTATTTGCTCATATAATGAGTTTGTAGATTTATACGCAATGAGATCGGTCCAATAGCGGTTGTTTGAAGAGTTAAAAGTAGGAGAGTGGGACCTCGTAATCCATTTAGACCCTCCTGCTGTGGAAGTTGAAGGAAGCAAACAGTCGTGTTTGTACAGCCTCGCTACCCCTCAACTTTGTTTCATGCTTCATCAAAACTGTTTCCAGCCTCGAGGCGCTGACTCAGACCGTGTCCAATGTATACCAGCCCATTAGGGCTCAGTTGGTAGAAAACGTTCAAAACTGTAAAATGAGAGAAAGGCGTTTCGGTTATTGACGAAACCCTATCATAGTAAAGGATAATAGTGAATTTTTATATCTTGGAAAAATGTTTATTTTTCAATCTGTTCTTAATGAAATTACAATCACATTCCTCAAGACTATTTTTTCACACAGGAAAGCTCTTAGAAACTAATTTCTTTTTGAATAACTTTGCTTTATCAATCGTTTTGAGTGTCATTTTTAGGTAAGAAAAACAAACAAATTCAAAATACAATTGATTAAAAATTCATTGCAGACAACAGAATAAAACTTTTTATGTGGATTAATAAAAAATATATATTATTTATAATCTAACAAGGGAGCCGTAGGGAAATCTACGGACGTGGGAAAATGAATTTTAATTAAAATTTTTTGTTGATAATAATAAAATTTAAAAAATATTACACACGTGTAGGAGTGATAGGAGTTTATGGGATGCGAATAGGATTTTTTTAAATTGTAGAATGTTTATTTACTAAAAACATCAATAAAATACAATGTTTATTCATGTGTCTACAATTAATACGAAAAATAAAACACATATTACACTATACGGTAATAAATCGTCTGCCGGGGATGTACAGGCGTTATGTATTATTATAATATTTAATTTGTAGGATTGTTGAAATGAAATTATTTCTTTGCACTTTTCTTTATTTAATTTCTTCATTTTTAATATTTCTTTACATTGTGTTCTTTTTGCAAATAGTAAAATACTAAGAAATTTAGCAAAATACTAAGAATGAGCATTGGGAATATATGAGGTGATTAGTGACTGTTAGTCGATGATTATTCAGAAATCGTGAGATGCGGTCTGGTGTGATGTAGGTTTTAGAAAAACATTTTCTTTGTCGTGCCAACGTTTCGATCTTTATTGAGATCATCTTCAAGGCCTGGGATTTACAAACATTGTTTAAATTTAACAAATACATCTAGGATGTGGAAAGAAGTGAATTTATACAATGAAAAAAAAATTATATTCAATTAAAGTACGCATGTCAATACGCAGAAAACAAACACTTTGCGTGAGTAGAAATACTTTGATTGAATTTTTTGAACTAAAGTTTGATGATTGAAAATATTTAACTAAAATGTGGAAAAGGTTGTCAATTTTTACAAATAACACACATTTCCATCTATAATTATTTAAAATTTCCTCCTTAGCAATCTATTTCTGAATTTACAGAGAAAATTTTCCACCTCTTGTTGAACGACGTTGAAGGGGTCGTTATAAAATTCCGCTCCTAATGTTCGAGTACCCTCCAACAGCCTTTTTTTCGGTCGGTTTAGTGCTCGAGCCCCAAGGGTGTATTGTTCAAGGGAAATTTATGACTACCCTTCTATCTCAGAACTGAACACTAAAATATTTGATTTAGTAATTCGTTAAGGCGATTTTTGAACAGAATTAAACACAAAAATCTTGCATTTATGTTAGCAGTAAGCATTTATTGAAGTAAGCATTTACATACAAGTCATAATTTATGAAGTGATCCAAAAATAACGTTGGATTTTTTTTTTTTTTTGTAACGAGACATTCAAAATGTTTCGATGTTTTAAACACTTCCTATGAAACATTAGTTTAACGTTTTTCTATACTTGTAGCAAGCATTTGAAATGTTCTACGCATTTTTCCGTTTTATCAATATATTTGCTTGATTTCTTAGTTCAATTTGCTAAATAGGCTAGATGGATGCAGTTTTTATTGTATTACAAAAAAAAGAAAAGAATCTTGCGGTCTACAACACTAAACATTACAGTAGTGGCTTTTCCATATAAGACAAAGAAATGTATTTAAAAGAAGGAAAGGAGCGTGATAGAAAATTCCAGGGGCGATATAGGATTCGAACCCACTACCTCGGGATCTACCAGCCGAGGCCTACCCGCTATCCACGGTTTCCGAAGTATATATATAAGGCCTGATGTAATTTGAGTTAAAATATCACCATTGTTAAAAATATACCTTAGCAAAAGTTTTAATTTGTATTTATAACAATAATTTATACGTAAAAATGCTCCAAAACCAAAACATAAAATTGTTAAAATAGGATAATTTATTATTTATTAAGCCAACTCCGCAGACGGGCTATTTTAAGTTATTTTGTATTTCACATTTCACTGTTTTTTGTAAGAAAATTCATTAATTAATTTATCTTTCGGAATGTTGTGGTTTGCCCTGTTTAAAACTAAGGAGGGTTACGTCTCCCTTGCTTAGACTATCGTGTTGAGAGTGACAAGAATGACACATCTACAAAAACAAAAACAAACACTTTGAGCCCTGAAGATGATCTCAATAAAGATCGAAACGTTGGCACGACAAAGAAAATGTTTTTCCGAAACCTACTCACACCAGACCGCATCTCATGATTTCCGAATAATCAATTGGGAATATATAAATCTATTTATGTTTTAGTGGTCAATTGATCAATTTACTTTTTTCAATTCTTTTTATGTAGGGTCTTGGTTGAGATAAAAAACTGGGAGTATAGTAGCATTTAATTGTCATATAATTTTAATTAACCATAAAATTGGTAATAAGAAGAACATAAAGCATAAATAGGAATAAAGAAGCAACAATAGGACTCAGCCACCCTATCGTAAATAAATCATTAAATTTCCTTGTTTGCCATACATTGGTGAACTATCCGAAAAAGTAGGTGAAATTCTAAAAACAAGAGGGTTTTAGAATAATTTTTAAAGGTACGCTTCACTTGGAAACATCCTTTTAAAATCTAATGACAAGGTAGACAATTTAGCAAAAGTGGGGTACCAACTTAATTGTAATGATGGCGACATTAAATACATAGGACAAAGCGGTAGAGAATTAAAAACTAGAATTAAAGAACAGTTGCCTCAATCGAACAAATTTTCGGAATTTAAAGACCATCTAAAAGAAACAAAACCTAATTTCAATTCAAATTTAAATACAACAGTGTTACATAGTTTCAACAAAGCGAGGAACTAGATTAGTTTGAGAAATTTGAAATTAAAAAATGTAACATTGAACATGGAGATAAATGTATTAATAACATAATAGATTTTCATCTACCTCCTATTTTAAATATGTACCTAAATAATATTAGACGTACAAAATAATCAAATTATTAATTTAATTTTTATTAATTTTATCATTAATTTACTAATCTATTCTTAAGGTATCAATTTAATTTTTATCTTTCATTAATTAATAAAAAATAATAATCACTAAATAAAAAATAAATTTAAAAATAGTAAAAAATTTAATACAATAAGTAAATAAAAATAAATAAATTTAAAAAAATTGATAGAAATGATGAATGATGGAGTGAGTGGTGTTCAATCCTTTTAAAAAAAAAGTTTTTTCTTTGTTTAAAAAGGATTTTAAAAAATTGTGTTATAATTCCCGCTTTTGATGTTGATAATTGAGCGGTATTAAAAACCAGCTTCTCACTTGAACGTCGCGTTGGCCGGCATTAAGTCTTACAATTCATGTCAAGAAACGTGATTGTGGAACTCCTCCTGATGATGAGCTATAAGCTTGAAATCCGGTCGTTGAAAACAACTAACTGTGAGTAGGAACCACCTTTATAAAAAGTGGTGCCTGTACATTCAAAGAAAAAAAAAAGGACACTCGTATTTTGTGGTTCATTTCAAACAAAATGTGCTTTTATCGTTATGTTAATTACAACATACTTAAACCTAATTATACGAGATCAGAATGTCATAAGTTTTTGTACATTTATTTAATTATGATGGTTTGAAAAAAAATCACCAAACTTCCGGAAAATCATTTAGTGATAAATTACTATTAGTAGTATTACTCCTCTGGCTTCACGGGGGGCATTAAGTCTTCTAGGCAATGAGTGTAATTGTTGATGTGTGAAAGTGATCGGATTTCGAGTAGTTAAACAATCCCATTCTTCAACAATAGCGGCTTCAAGCTGTTCAACGATGTCTGACCCGTCTCTAACACGAAGTTGTCCTCAATAAATAGAGCGAATAAGACCACAGCTACCGGATGAATTTCCTCAATGTAAAGTTCCTCAGTGAGAAATCAAAGATCCATTCTGTATGTTGGCATGGGCGTTGATTCCTCCCCATACCATAACTGACTGTCTTTGAAAATCACCCGGTCATCTGATTGCCACAAACCAAATCGGCACTTATCTGGGAAACAAAAAGCCCCCCATTGTCCAATGTTGAGTAGAGTACCAGATGCGGGGACGTCTTTAAACCGGACTATTCACACGAAACTCGGTCCAAATGTGAATTTCTTTCATTGACATCACAATGGTTTACACTCTACGATCACACGGTGGTCACCTATCTTTCACAAATTACATCTCAGGACTTTCAAATTATTAATTTATATTTGTAATTAATGAGCAAATGCGGTATGCACTCGCGAATGCAGAGAATTAGCACGAGTGAAAATTAGTCCGACCTTGGGTCGAAAGTCGTGTAATTTCAAAGTAGACCCGCTGCTGTTCCGTCATAAATTAGTAGTTAGCCCTTGTCCGACTTTATTAACTTAGTTATTAATAATTCTCTACTCTTTAAACATTCAAGTGACAAATTCAAAAAATACCAACTCTGTAACTCTGATGGGCACATGTCTGAAACGTCTTCTTCCTCGTATTTTTCTAGAAATAAATAATTTTTAAAAAATGATTGTATCTTCATACTTTTTAATGTATTTCGTTAGTTATTTCAATCAATTCCATTCTTGTTTCTAGAAGCATAGATAAAAATTTTGAATTTTAAGATTGAGATCGTACCGTTTGGTCAATTAAAACTACAAAATCAATGTGGAAAGAATAAAAATTCCGATAATAATTTCCTAAAACAAATTTTATTAAGACTTGTTTACACCAATAATGTTTCAGTTTAATATTTTATTACCGAAAAATTTGTTGAACGTCTATATTTGAAATGTGATTTTTGAGACCGTCAGCATATGTTGGACGAGACACTTAATATCCCTTGAACTAATCTCTGCCATGATGGGCATGAAATAAATTGTCCATCAAATAAATTAAGCGATCAACCCAAAAAGGGTCGGAAGACGAAAAAGGATCAAAATTGGATTCCTCTGATCAAACGCCATTCTAAGCCGTATCAAACTCAGTATTTTGTTGGCTATATCGTTCTGCTGAGTAAAGTGTTTGTAAGAGGAAAAAATGCTATTTCTTCTTAGATGGTCTTATGAAAGTGCTGTATTAAATTGAAACAGTCCTCGGTACGCGTACTGTCATGTTCACAAAGTTTGCTGTAAAAACAATGTACTCTTTCGTTATTTAAAAAATAATACAAATTATATTTTTTTAATGTAAAACGTGTGAGTTTAAACAGGAGATCTGTTGAATTACTAAAATTCGTTTTTCTAAATATATGAATACGCGCTACATATAAAATAATAACGATTGAATTATGAATGAACGAACTAGGATGTGTGATTTTTTAAAATTACGTTCAGAAAAAACCGAAAAACCCATCATTTATGTTTACTCTCACACCAAGTCCCTTTACCGATCGTCTCTCTCTCCCTCTCTCTCTCTCACTCTCTCNTATATATATTTCTACTTTTTGAAAAGTTGTTAGTTTTAAAATTATAGTACTATTGTCAGTGTTTTACGGATCTATTAAAATAAAATAAGGCAATGGTTATGGAGAAATGGTCGAAAGTAAAAACGTTAGTGAAATATACCATAAAACAATCTTAATTTATGAATACAAAATACGTATTTACCTAGTTTTATTATGCATTTATCTATTTATTATACCTTAAAATTACATTCTAATAGCGCCCTATACTTTATTTTTTATGGGCCGTAGAGCGTGGGCACGATTCTTTAATCAATATTTTTCAGTCTGCTACTGTTAAACAATAGTCCTATTGTTGTTTGGCATTGTTTTACGATTTTCGCCGAGAGATTTTATGGTTAACTCAACAATAAGTGATAATATTTCTGGGAGGAAATTTGGTAGATCAGCGGAAATTATGAGCACAGATGAAAGTTTAATGTTTATGGCTGCTTTCTGCATACAGAAATTTATATAAATCTTAATATTTCTTAGCATATTATATGTATATGCCAAACATTTCAAACAACGCACTTTTTCCTATAAAAGCTTAAAAAAAGAAATGGTTGCTTTTCACTAAAGTATTCAAAGGATAGTGAATATTCCATTTGGTCCTCTCTTCACATTTTGGATACGAGTCGAAAAAAAATTGACAATCTAATGGATCCTAAGTGTACGGATCGGACCGAGGCAAATGGTCTTGTTGGTTTTGATTAATGAATGCTTTCTCCTTCGGTAATTATTGGTTGATCGATTTTTCGGGTCTACCCTTGGATGAGCGGTGTCGATGATGGATGCTTATCACTCGCGTGTTATTTCAGAAGAACTCTGATGGATTAATGTCATATTGAATTATCTGTACTGTTGAGGGGTTAAATGTTTTTTCGTCTTTTGCTTAAACAAAATTCTAAGGCAAAAAACAAAAAGCTAAGGCGTGAGCTAAAAGCCACTATTGAAAATGGGTTATACAAGTAGATTTACATACTCTACTTCAAAATATTAGAGCATTGTTCTATCTTTGCTGCAATTAGGACAGAATAGTACTTTTTTAGTTAGGTCAAGAAGGGAATTGCATGACCCCAATAAAGAATAGTACTGGACCGACATCATACATCTACCCTTGACGTGCATGGAAAAAGAAGAAGAAAAAAGAAAAATTGTATTTACAATTGAACAGCTAACTTTAATAGAATGTGGTCGTACTAGTGCTTACTGTTCAAAAATCTCGTCGGATGAAAAATACCTTAAGGGCTATCATTCTATCAGTTATTTAACCTTCATTCTCCAATAAAATGAAACGATTGTTACTTCTTCGAATACTAACCAAGGGAAGTATGGAGAGGAAACCTATATGCCTTGAACCTTGAAACATAACAAAGTGCCAAAAACTTGGATCCATCACTTAATGAATTAAAAATAAATCTTACGTTCAGTAAACTTTAGCTCTGGAAAGAGGCGTGAGATGTTCATCAAAGGACAGTCGCATAAACTAACGGCAGAACTACTAAATCTTGAACATGCTAAAACTACAAAAATAGTTGGACTGTTAATCGGACACTGCAAACTATGGAAACATATGTATAGGCTCGGATCATTTTTTTAACCTAATCTAACATTGAATAATATTCAATTAATTATTCTTTTTATGTAAGGTCTTGATTGAGATGAAAAAGCTTTTTATGTAGGTTGAGATAGGGAGTTTGTGCTTGAGTGGATCGAAGTCATGATAGCTAAAGTAGTTAAAACAGCGGAGCATTGAGCCGTGGCACTCGGTGTCGTGGGTTCGAATCCCGCTCGTGGCACTAGCTTTTTCATCTGAAACAAGACCTCACATACAAAGAATAAATAATTGAATTAATTAATATGGTAAATTAGACCACTAAACATAAATGGTTGAAATAATATAATATATAATTTATCATAGCAGCTTGTCCGTTTGGATTCAGACCTCAAACCTGTTGAATATTTAATCGGAATTTTTGCTTGGAATAATTCTACAAATGTTCAGTAAACCACGGTCGCTATCTTGATATAAAAAAGTATTTGGCCTCCTATGTGAAAGATTAAAAACATACTTCCTTAATTCTTTTATCGATGATGCAGTCATAACTTCCCAGTACAAACTTGCGTTGTGGACTCTTCATATACAAAATTGGTTCAATAACAACCAGGGTACTGAAGGGTTCGGGTTGAAAGGTGTTTGGAATAAGGGACTACTGTTTTATCGAGGCGTCTGTACCGACGTCGGTTTTCGAGGACAATTGGGATTTGGAATTCTGTTAGGACAGTAAGATGGAATACAAAGTAGGAAGGTAAGGAAATGGCTCGAAAGATTTTAGATTGAGTGACTGGATTGTTTGGGTGTTAAAACGCTTGGTTGTACCCCACAGTTCGATTCGGTATGTCCAGATTGGTTATACAAGATGTCAAGTAGTCTGTTGAGTTCTATTTTTTTGTCGACCGTAGGAGTTCAAAGTAAGTTTTCTGTCGATGTAAAGTCTCAAATAGCAGACGACATTAGTGACTGGGAGAAGAACATGGTAGAAAAAGTGGATTGTCGAAGTAAATAGTAGAAGTATATTGTAGGAAATATGATAGGTCGAAACGTAAAGGTTTTTTGATTGGGACTTTAATTGAGTCTGACTTTCCATTTCTCATTCCTTCAAACAGAAGTGATGGGCCTGGAGGAATCTAGGTTATAAAATGGCGGTTTCGCGGTCAAAATAAAAAAATGTGTATCTACTAACATAAAGGTGAACTGCTTAATTTTAAAAATATTTCAGTATCAATGTTAAGTATTTTATGTCGAATCTTCCAACAACCCTTAGTTATTTATTTTAATGTAATATGGAAAGAATTGAGATTTTGTTCTTTGCGTGACGGTCGCCTGTGCAGTTCGTACATCGATCAATATGACACGCAGGAAATAATGTTGCTACAACGCATTTAATAAATATTTTAGCCGTGATATTTGACAGGAGTTGAATATCGCCAAGTTAGCCCAATATGTCAAATTGAAAATTGTGAATTGATGAAGAATTCTTTTTTATTCGCAAATAAAAGAATTAGAGAGGCAAGACGATATTTCTGGTTTTATTAAATATCAAAATACCGAGAAAAAACTTATTTGTAAACAAGTATAAAAGTAATAAAAAACAAAAACAAATCATGTCCCTTTTGAAAACAAAAATTAAATTAAAAGGCAATAAAACTGGTATATATTTATTTTATTTTAAAATATATCAGTAACTTTTAAAACCAACCCACACTTTTTGAAAAGAGAATTGATATTATAAATGTAATGAAGAGGTTTTCCGTTAAATATAGCCACAAAACGAAAGGACGTCAAAAAATTTTTAATCTTGATGAGAAATCACGTACCGTGTAAAATCTGTTTGGATCAGAGCTGGATTTTTCAATGAGAAAAAGTTTTTGCCAGCCAGACGTCTGACAAATATTTGCTAGAACATGACCATCTTTCCTATCTTCAAACCTGACTGAAAATATCGATTAACATTTTGAAAACTACTTTAAATCTTAACTAAACTATTTTTTAAACTAATATAAATTGGTCAATTTTAAGAGAATTTAGGATTATTAACATAGAAAGTCGTTCTAAGTGTGATGTTGTTTTCTATGGTCAGTAAAAAACATTTGATTTTTTTGACTAGACAAGATTATTATTTGGGTTGAGTTGTCTAGGTTTTTGGATTAGTTTTTCTTATGTAACAAAGGAACAGGATTTGTTTAATGATGGATTTTTCTGCGATATGAATTTTTCTTCAAGGTTTCCCCATGTTTCCCAACTTGGCTTGATACTTTTTATACTGTATTTTAATCAGTATTATCTCCTTGATTCTAGCATTTCTTTATTGGTCTTGGCTTTGGCGGATGTTAATTTTTCTAAATTTATTTATTTCACAACGGCCTATAAAATGCAACAAGCGAAAATTAGATTATTTACAAGGGTAAACACATTACACTTATACCATATTGTACGTACATTTATACGTCTGGTGTGATTGATTTGAATAGCCACAATGACATTCAGTGAAGGGGGTTGTAATTGGTCATTATGGCGTGAAGTCAAAGTCAGTGCCGAAGTTGCACAATCAGATGGTCGCGAGGCTATCTGAAATTCGGTCTCCTATGAGGATTGAAAGGAAGGCTTGAGCTGAACAGGTTGTAAATTAATGAATTGCTAGGAGAGGACCGTTTCGAGTTAAATTTATTGAAACGGGAGATGGACAGGTTTGGGACGTATGGTAGGTTGAGATCGGAGTGGAAAGTACGAATGGTTTATCAACCATCGTGCGAAGAATTTTTGGGTTTCAGGGATTGGATTTATAGTTTAAGAGTAAGTTTTATATCTTTCAATTAATTAAGGTTTTTAGTTGAGATAAAAAAGTCAGTGTCACGAGCGGGATTCGAAGCCACGATCTTCGGCTAGATAACCCGCTGCTCTACCACTTGAGCTATCGTGACCTCGATCCCCTCGGACACTAACTTCCCATCTCAACCCCACCCTTTATGAATCTTCCCTCCAAAAAGGTGGAGTTGTGATCGGAAGTTAGTGTCCGAGTGGATCGAGGTCACGTTAGGTCAAGTGGTAGAGCAGCGGCGTATCTAGCCGAAGATCGTGGGTTCGAATCCCGCTCGTGCCATTGACTTTTTTATCTCAACTAAAAACCTTACTTAATTGAAAGTTATTAATTGATCAAGTCGACCACGAAAACTTGTGAATTTAGTAAGTTTTATAGCTTGGAGTTATATTTAAGTCCGTAGATCCAAATCTGGGCGATTAAGGTAGGATAGGTTTTTGTAAAGTAATGTCAGTTTAGCTCTTTTGTCAAGTTGTCTCGACAGAGGTAGCGACTTTGAGTGTAGCTGATGTTAAAAGACTTTTTTTTGCACTAGTCCAGGAGCTTGTGTTAGTCTCGTTTTGTATCCTTACTATTTACATGCTGTTGATGATTTAAACAAAATACTGGAATTATTAATTAAGACTTGGTTTACGTCTGTGGTGGTTATGATTACTATAGTGATTCCATGGCTTTTCGGGTCGATAGTTTTCCATTATTGTCTCAAGATTCAGAAGCTGCTGTACATTGTTCTAGTTTGGAAGGTATTGAATAAACATAGTAGTTGTACAGCACTATTAAAATTTGTAAGTTACTGCATACGTGACGTCTCAAGCATGCCTTGTGATGCCATTGCAAATACAGTTTATAGTCAAAATTTAACATTTTCTAACTTTCTTTCTATTGTAAATACATTTTCATTCACGATTGATCGACGCAACATATTAAAGGGCAGAGTAACCAGAGAGCTGAACAACGTAAACAAAAAATGTTTGTCAATTAATATTTTATGGATACTATTTTGTTACATACTTCTAATATTTAAGATAAGATATTGTTGAAACCTGTCACTTAATGATTATTTTGGTTAGGCATAGCCGTTTTATATAAATACAAAATAAATACAAGCATATACTTGTTTTTCTCATAATGAGAACTTCTTAATATAACGTAATAAAAGATTTTTCTATTGTTTTTCACACTATTTCTCAGCCTCTTTGATAGTTAACACGTCGATATATTTTAATTGTTAACAAACTCATAAAGTAAATAAACGATATATCTCATTGCTACAATTATGTGACCGTATGTGAGTTTTCACATTAAATATGTTATTAACTTGTCTGTAGCCTAATAACGCTTTTATATAGTAGGTCGTTAATAATTGGTTGCTTGTCGTACATTTAATTAAGAATATTGAACATAAAATTTGATATTGCCTCAGCATTGTTAATTAATATTTTGTCTATATGTCACATAAAGCCGAAACGGTCAGCTATATCTCAAAATAGGCTTTTGCGCAGTAAAAACCTTTTCATATTCAGTTCAGTTTGTTAAAGCTTGTTTTTTTAGATTGTATGTAAATAGATTTAATAAAAGAAAAACAAATTAATAAATAGAACTAACATTGTAATGGTGATTACTCTAAGGTTAATTCTTAATCATTGATTAACAATTTTCATTAAAATTCCCCTTTTTGTCTTTAATATTTTTATTATTCTATTTAGGCTAAAATTTTTAAGAACGTTTTTTTTTATATCGTTGCAACTGCTTTAGATGTCGGCCATTTGTCAGACGGAAAAAGGTGTGTTGCGCCCTGGGAAATGGGTGAATAGCTGACGTGTCGACCGCATCTATCGAACTCGTGTCATTCAGTTATTGTTTTTCGAAGGCATAGATAACCAGTATCGTGCGAAAATGTCGAGCCAGGGGAAACGAGCACACACAGCCGAGTAAACACATAGGAAGCCATCAACGCGGAAACACCTGGAAGGTGAAAAGAAAACCCCCCACGGGATTTCTTTGCAGCTCGAAAAACGTCTTCCAATTACACCAAACGGACTTTGTTGTAAACCACTCATAGAAAGTAGTGCAAGTACAGAAAACCAAAGTTTTTGGGTGAACAATTGGGACATAAATAAACTTGAAGTTTCCGGCGTAGGAGGAAATTACTGTTTTTCATTCTTATAAACTTTAAACTCCAACCACTAATTTCAACCTAAATATTTTCAAAATTTAACAATTATTGTTCAAAAAACATAAACAAAAACCTCAAAAAATACCACACACACTGCCTCAGATTATCGATCTTTTCATTTGTTCCAAATACGAGTGACATCTTTTTGAACGTAAAATTATTATAAAATATTCGTATGAGCTCAACTCCTCATTGCACCCTACAACCTTTCGCATTTTTTCTCTATTTACCATATTATTCTTTTTTATTCTCCTTTTTTCCCCGATTCTGAGGATTTATATGTTTTATTGTAGTTGACTACAGAAATGATCCGATTGAATAATTCATCCCAGAAGTTTAGACTCATTAAACTATGTTGAACTCATTAAATATGAATTAGTAATTCAGAAGATAATTCAAAGGTCGCAAAATTTTATCGGAACAGTAGTCCCATCATGAATATGCATCGCGAAGATTAAGAAAGTAATTCCATCGTTAAAAACGAGAGTCTTATCATTGAAAACGGCCATTCATACTGATTTAGTAATGGAAATCATTTGAAAAACGAGTGAATACGATCTGCTTATTGGTTTAGCGATAATAGTTGAATTAATAATGAGCCGGTATCGTAAAATTTATTTTAAAAAGAATAATAAGTATTTAACAAAAATCACTTGTAAGTTCTAGGAAATTCGTGGTATATGTTCATTAACATTGTAGTTTTAGAACATCGTGGTATATTACGATAGGAAATGTTCATAATTGACAATCCCTCTTAAGTGATTTTAGAATATTACAAGACTTGTCTTTCATGCCATTACAAAACATTTAAAAAAATAGAAAAAACGACGAAACCCACTACATCATAGGGAATTATTAAAATTAATCCATATTTTCTTAGCGGTCATAATTGACTATATTAATTTTGCCAATTAATTATTCTTTCTATCTAAGGTTTTCTGTTGAGTCGAAAAATTAGTGTCAGGAGTGTGATTGGAATCCACGACCTTCGGCTCAATATATAGCTGCTTTAACAACTGAGCTATCGTGACATCCGGTAATAGTCCACGTCAATTGCAGAACCACAACGATCTGGTTAATTATTAACTATTAAACTTATTTGAACGCCTCTAGCCAAGAATTTGTAATTAAAAAGGAAATTGGTAATAAATTCATAATCAACCCTTTGATATATTCTAATAGTAATATATAATGGTAATATTTTTGACATAAAGAAAATTTCAAGAATATTGAACACGGCGCAACGGATACAGTTTCGCACGACTCGTCTGTATTGCGGGTTCAAGTGTCGTCATCGCACTATTCTTGATTATTTCTATTAAAAGGTACGGTTTAATAAACTTTAGTAATTGATTAGTAGTCAATTATTAAAGTCAATACTGGAGAGTATTCGGAAGTTGTGTTTTGTTTATGTACTATAATGTTTTCATCGATAAATGGATGCTTAGATTTTCTTAACGTTACAAAAATCTGACAATGTTTATTCGTGTTTAGACATGTTTGCTCAAAAAATTAAAAATGAATATATCCATTTTAGAGTAGTAATTAAAAAAGAAATTGGTAATAAATCCATCACCAACCCTTTGATATATTCTATTAGTAATATCTAATATTAATATTTTTAACATAATAAAATTTTTAAGAATATTCACTAGTTTCGTGGTCCGCTTGACCCATAAATATATTACAATTAATTAAGGTTTTCAGTTGAGATAAAAAAGTCAATGGCACGAGCGGGATTCGAATCCACGATCTTCGGCTAGATACGCGGCTGCTCTACCACTCGAGCTGTCGTGACCTCGATCCACTCGGACACTAACTTCCCATCTCAACCACACCTTTTGAATTGTGAAAAATGGCAAAAAGGAGGGAAAATTCAAAAAGTGTGGTTGAGATGGGAAGTTGATGTCCGAGTCGATCGAGGTCGCGATGGCTCGGGTGGTAGAGCAGCGGCGTATCTAGCCGAAGATCGTGGGTTCGAATCCTCCTCGTGCCATTGACTTTTTTAACTCAACTGTAAACCTTAATTAATTGTAATTTTTAAGAATATTTAACACGGCGCAACGGATACAGTTTTGCACGATTCGTTAGTACTGCGGATTCAAGTGCCGTCTGTCGCACCTTTCTTGATTATTTCTATTAAAAGGTACGGTTTAATAAACTATAGTAATTGATTAGCAATCAATTATTAAAGTCAATATTAGAGAGTATTCGGAAGTTGTGTTTTGTTTTGGTACTATAATGTTTTCATTGATAAATGGGAGTTTAGATTTCCTTAACTTTACAACAAGGACACCATTTCCTCATCTCAATCTACAACTACTCGAATTTTTCCTATTTTTGCCATATTTTCAAAGGTGTTATCTAAAATGGAAAGAACAATTAATTGGATTAGTGAATTATGTTGTTATATCGTAGCAAATATAGA
Source organism: Cimex lectularius (assembly GCF_000648675.2). Lineage (NCBI taxonomy): Eukaryota > Metazoa > Arthropoda > Insecta > Hemiptera > Cimicidae > Cimex > Cimex lectularius. The sequence continues at coordinate 1,733,274 of NW_019392993.1, forward strand.
GTTATCTTTTGGCAATACATCAACTTGTTTTACATATGCTAGAATCCTAATTTACTGCATGACAAGTGATTTAACCTTTTTCCATACGAAAATAAAGAAAAATAAAGTAATCCTTGTCATGGACGAGCTTTACATTCAACTACCGCACTCAGTAGATTCTGATTCTGAACTGAAACCAATTTGGACATACGACATAATACTATAGGGTTCAACCAAATCTCCTGAGAATTCTGACCAAATAATCAGGAGTGCTTAAATCCACTGTCAATTTTACGTTCAAGTTTCCAGCCGTACCATCCATAAAGAATTAAATGATTCCTTAATAAAAGATGCAGCTAAATCCAGCAACAACAAATTCCACAATCACCTACAATCCTACTCTAATCCTTACGTACTACAACAACTTTCCTCCTGATCTCTTCTTAATAATCCTCTCGACGTGTGATGGTTTCGAGCTCTTCTCTCAGAATGATTATAATAAATATATGAGTTATGAGTGATATCACTGAACACCTTCTCCATTCTAAAGCTAATCAGTCAAACCATGATTATACAATCTTTATTATTAGCCAACTTACAAAGGCACGTCAGGTGAACGGGTAATTTTTTGGCGTTTCTATATTAATACATTATATATATATATATATANATAATGTTTCTATAGGCCTTTATATAATTTTGGTTAAGTATAGTTTTCTACCTTTGTCGTGCACGTATTTCAAGATTAGGGTATATCAATGGATTCTTTTTTACATACGATAAGGAAATAAGTTAATAATATAATAGGCCAGATCATGTTAATCGAGGGTACATAAAAAGTTACAAAACCAAAAAAACCTTCCTGTATGGTATGCCAAAAACATTTTCGTTAAAAAATATTATTTGAGCTTTATCGCCAGAGCAATGATTGTTGTTGTCCAATTGTTCACTTGATAAACCATAACTCCTTCCAATTTTATCTATATTGAGAGTTTATGCAACAGTTCAAAACTAAAATATTCGTTACATCAGTGATGGTAAACAACCTTAAGATTTTCTGTTTTTATGAGAGATAAAAAAAATTCTTAAAAGTTTTATTTTATTTCTTCTATTTTTGTTAAGAGAGGCACTGTTTGGAGCATTTCGTGTAGTTTATAAGGTTCTAAACCCTTGTGAAGTTTATATGGATCGGTAGAGTCGTTTTAAATTTACCAATATTTTTGTAATTTTCGTATAACGTCGGCATCACAAAAACCAAAAGTAGTTTTCAGCTAAACGGATAAAAACATTTTTATTAGGGAAAGAAAAAATACGCTAGCTGCCAATGTACAATTACAATTTAGTAGTAGTGAACGTACGAATAAGATATTGTACATAGTAAAGGTTAAAATATTTTTTGTAGCAAGAAATAATGTTGCTATCCGATTGTTCTACTCCAAAATACACCCAAATAAAATTTTTTGGGGAAAAAATCATTTTTACCCACATTATCGTCTTCCCCAAATTTTTTCGAACTTCACAAAATTGGAGATATCTTTGAAACCCCTCCACTAATCTACGAGCAAATTTAAAGGGAATTAGAATTCTCCAAACTACAATCAAGGGAGAACTTTAAACTCTCTAAATAAATTAGAACCCGATATGTACATACAAAAGTTTTGAGGTTATTTTTACTGATTTTATTCTTATTTTTCTGACTTGTAATGATAAAACATTTAAGTGAGGTTGGTAGAGGCTGAAAGAAAAACAATCCAGCTTTCTAAGTGTTGTCACACCATTGAATTCAGATAAAATCTATTCATCTTATGATTTTTGAGTGGAACACTGGACATAGGAAAGAGAAAACTTGACCCCAGCTAATCCAGCTCAAAAATTATATTTTTTGTTTGGTATAAAAATTCGTATTTAAATAATTTGAAGGGTAGTTAAAACGAATCTGAACTGCTTTTTTTCAATAAAAATGTTTTTCGGCCTACAGTACTAGAAGCCTCTCGTCGTTTATGTAAGTTTTATATATCAAATCGCATTTAATACGATCCTGCATATTATTTTCTTATCCTATGTAAAAAACAAAACATAAATTGACTGATGAATATAATATTATGATAAATGTATACCAACGGGAGAAAATTATATTTTACAGTGATGATACGTGTGTCTAATATTTTTCGATGTAGAATGAAAAAAAAATGCTTGACGATAATCTTACCACCTGTGATATAACAATGAAATTAGCAGTTCGAGGTGCTAGCTAGAAATGCAGAAACCAGTTTTCCTTTCGAAATTTATTCGTAATTAATTTAACATAAGTAAGTTATGAAGTAATATTTACTTTGTTGTAGAATGTTATTTTGCTTGCTGATAAGTTGTCTGTCCTCGTGTTGAGACTGGATTTTTAATATTTCTGTTTTATTTTCGGAAAATAAATATTGCAATAGAAGAAAAGAGTCATAAAAATATATGTTGAACAAAGTACAATATAACTTTTTTAAAAATCAGATACGTGGTTTAAACAGGCGAATTCGTTTTCCAAAGTGTTTCGGATTTCATTTTCTGGTCGAACTCATAAAACAAGTTTAAGAAACCGCATTTTCCGATTGTTTATATTTCTCGGCGTTCGAAAAATGCATTCTGTACTAATAATAATTCAGTCTCTGGTTACTGAAAGGGATAATTTTACTACAGAATAAACGTTCAATTTCAAAATGTTCTACTAAATGGAACTACCGAAGGAGAGCGGCTAACAGTGGTGAATATAAATGAAGTCCTTTTCCCCGATGACGAAGCGACGACTCATAGCTGATACGTGCCGTAACACTTTGACACACAGTGACTTGAGATTATCAACAGGGTGGCGTTAAACATTTTGAACGAAATAAACCTTGGTTCAATGGAAATTGGCTAGAAAATCTGGGAAGTCTACAGAATGTTTATTAGGAAACAGACACGGACATTAAACAGACGGTTATTTTCATTACTTTGCAAACATCATGCAATTAGATACATGATAAAATAATAAAAACATAGGGTAAAGTAATTCCTTTCATCAAGAGTGTTTAACGTCTATTTTCATACTATTTTCAATTATAGCCATGGGCCTTGCCGGGATTTGAACTCAGAACAACTAGCGTGGCAATACGCGTTGGACGTTTAACCCAAAACTGTCTTCAATTTGTTCTGGAGATATTGAGGTTTTCCTTCACATCTCAAAACTTTCAATTTAGCATACAACTGGGTAAAAAAGGAGAAAATTGAAATTTAATGAGTAAAATATGAAAATTTAATTTCTGTTTTTCACTCGATCAGTAACACGACAAATTGAAATAATCGAGTTCTGAATGAAAACTTCAATTCCTCCAGATCAAATCGTTAAAATTTTTAGTTTTAAATATCACTGTTATTAGAACGGAAAGAACTTTCGAAATCTGTGGAAAAATAGGGCACATTAAAAATAATAATTGATCAATAGTTCGGCTTAATGAATTAACTTATTACTGTACAATTCTAATAGCACTATGTACAGAATGATGGCCCTCCGCGAATCTGAAACGAAAGGAAAGGATCGTGCTAATCCGACTGAGGATCGGCCATACCCGTCTGACACACAGACATCTGCTTTTCGGTCAAAACCCACGCAGATGTCCCGCTTAAAGAGAATCGCTCATGTGTCCCCACATAGTCGGGGAGTGCCAGGGCTCTTTCCTTATTGGGAGCGAGTAGTTGGCAAATGATATAAAAACAGTCCTTCGCCAAGAGAGTAGATTTATGCCCCCTGTTCCGACTTTTAATGGCAACGGGGGTGTTTCCTCATATTAATCTGTAAATATTGTAGGTATTGTATATATTTTTCTTGTAGTTTGATTGGATGTGATTGCGCGTTAGCATGAATTAGTAAGTGAGTAAGTGAGAAAGCCGATGACTAAAAAAAGCCGATTCTACCTGAAAAATTATCTTTGTTGTAACGATCGTTTTTTGAATTTCCCGCGAGTACTCTCCACCGACTAGAAGACAAAGATCGAAGGAGTCGGGAGCTGAACTCAGACTGTCGGGACAAGGAAGGTTCCTCTTTTTTTTTGGTCCCTCTAGAGAAGTTTTTGATTAAAACCAGGTCGAGGATAATTGCAATTATTTCAATTCACATTTTTTTTTTTAGTGGTGCCCAATTTATTGTTCGGCTATTTTCACATTTATTGTATGTCATTTTAATCGCTTCAGCGCTGGAAGATTTTTTTTGTAAAGATGTTTTTATTTTCATTTTGTTTCGTGTAAATGTGCATTTGATTAAAGTTTGTATGGTAAAAAAATTTAGATAAGAAACACCAATTTGTTCACATTTAATCCCATTCTGCAACACACCACCAAGTGTTGACGCGTGTTCATTTCATTATACACGTGTTTTTTTTAAAGGCTATCTTAATTTCTTTTCAAAAAACTCCTTTTAATCACTGAGGACAAGATCCATCCCAAATAATTCAACACCCTTATATTGTAACCGAACTTAGTTTTACAATAAAATAAGCAGCCTTACAGTAAAAATTAAATACCATGTTTTTTATAAAAACTTACACAGTTTTTCAATTTAAATTTTCTTCTTTAAGATATATTAAGTTGCAAATCCCAGACTCGAAATCAGCATTTCTCAGTTCTTAAGTCTCTCAGAGCTTAATTTTGGTTAATCATTACTGTACCTAATTGATTTAACATCTTCCAACGTCGAATGTCGTTAAGACGCAAATCGATACAAAATCGTATAAATTTACCATCCTCCGATTCTAGGTTGCGTCTTGTATACCTCCCGTATACAAGACCATCCCCCGTCTTGCAAGAGATGGGAAACCGATCGTGAAATGCAAATATCTCTTGTTGAATCTCGCGAACCCAATGCACGCCGGCCTTACATTATTCATGTTCTGTCCTGATTGTCTGATTTTATCAGTATCAGAGCGAGATCAACTCAGAGTACTCAGGGCAGCCACTCCGCCGCAAACTCACGTTTTTCTCCTTGGCCGAAATATATTTGAAACGGATGATTAACGATGTTTATGTTTACAACACGCCACATTTTACTATGATAAAATAAATCTAGTATTACTTATTTAATATTTTATAGCTCTACTACAGTAACATTATATTATTTAAATGCTGATATAAATGATGACGGTGAGGTTAGTATGTAGAATAACTTTTGTTAAAGTTCTTTATTCTAAACACCCCATAAATTATAGAAGGTGTAAATGTACATACACTGATATTTACTCAACTATTACGTATAAAATTAATGACGTTTAGTATTTTAGGTATCAAGGTTAAGTGTATTTGTCAAGTCTGTACACATTTACAATAATATTATACAAGTTTAGAAAGGAAACAAGGAAATTTGCTGTAGAAATTCAAGTGCATAGTTAATAGTCACGTGTAAAACACATTTTTTTTAATAAATCTTTGCTATTTTTAACTAACGTAGAAAAATATTATAAAATGTGTTGTTGTTATTTAAAGGCAAATCTACCTTTTGACGAGTGATAATTTGGTTTGTTGGAACTCATTTGAGCTTAAAAAATGCGAAGAAAACAATTAAATTGTGTATACTCTATAACATTTTTATATTTAAATATCAATTTTTATCATCTTTATTGAATAACTTGAAATATATATTAAAATTCCTACACTAGAGAACAAAATTATATTTGTTATAAATATATTTAAAAACGTCCAGTAGGAAAGGGATTTTGTTTGTTGGGAAAGCACTAAAGAGGAGAATATTATAGAAAGAGAAGATTTTCCTTGTTGATAGGATGCAATAACGTGCGTTTCTGAAAAAATATGTGATGAAATTTATCTGAGTACCTCTTTCCATCTGGCAGATGGTTTGTGGAGCGCAATTCCTTACTGAATATCTATCAGAAGAAAACCAGGGTCTAACATAAACAATCGGTAATGGCATGTTTCCTTTAATCTCGAATATACCAAGAAAAGCTGTTATAAAGAGAGGGAAAATTTAATAACGGAAAGACGATAATTGATGGGCCAGAAGAGTATTATTGGTCTAATAAGTAAAATATCCAATAGGATTCTTGAGGATCTAACAATAGTTTAAAGATTACTTGGTCAAAATTTTTTTTGTTATAATCCGAACAAACTAACTAATAGGTTTCACATACCTTTCAACCTATCCTCGGGAAATTTGAAAAGCTGCTCCTTTCGCGTTTGCAGGAAATCATATCCACAACTAACCTTATTCCTGACCACCAATTTTGGTTTCGTAATTATCACTCTACAATCCACTAAACTTATCACGTTTTAGACGTCAATTCTGCCCTGGAGTTTTGTGGAGGCGTTCAATCGCGTCTCCCTCCATGGTCTATCGCTGAAATTCAAATCCTTCCTTTCTCGTACATACATATCTCATTCTAAAATGTTAACAATTTTTTTTACATGTTTCCTACAGAACCTCTTCGATCCATTTTATCTTCTCTGGTGTTCCTCAAGGGAGATCCTAGGTGCGCCACTTTCCAGCATATACTCTGCAGATTGCCCTCAACTCAAAACATTTGACTCCAGTCTCAATTCACAGTTTTCATTTATAGTAATGTTTTGTTGACTAATCGAATTATTTTATAAGCGATATCATCGTCATTGTAGAGATATGACTTTTTTGCTACTATTTTTTCAAACGCTATTTCAAACCGATGTCCTTCGTTCAAACTTTATACCGATTCTTTGGAAATACCTTTAACACAAGTATTACTATAGTGTTTTATTCGTTTTGATAATAAACCTGATTTAATCATATAATTACGTAACAGCCGAAAAAAATATGGTGGTATAATAGGTCAGTGGCACTCTGAAATAATGAGCCTGAGATAGAAATATAGACACAGAGAGAAAACCTAGAATAGGAAAGAAAGAATTAGAGAAAAAGAAAGAAATTGAAAGAAGGATCGTTAAGCAAATTTTAATTGAATTCTGTCAAACAAGTAACCTTCAATAGCAAAGAAAACATTATACCGAAAACACGAGAGAGGGAGAGAGAGAGAGAGAGAGAGAGAGAGAGAGAGAGAGAGAGAGAGAGAGAGAGAGAGAGAGAGAGAGAGAGGGAGAGCGAGGGAGATTCCAGATTTGTTTTTCAATGAAACAGTAAAAAACAATAAATAAATACAATTAATAAAATATTTGCAACTATAAAAAATTACAAAATTGGTGGAAATGTTATAAAGAAGATATAACCATACAGGAAGAAATCAGAGAAAATAAAGAAAGTCGGGATATTTTCCAAAGTTATATAACCAAGTGGAGCATAAACTAGACAAGGGACCGATACGCATCTTACAGCTCAGTAGCACTTATTTTAATGTTAAAATTTACATGGAAATTATCAATTAAATCGTTTGTTAATTACAAGGAGTTTTTCCAGTTGCTAACTTGACACATGACAATATTTTCCCTGAAAATTACGAGTTTCTAAATACTGAGGAGCGTAAATTTCATTTGCGAAATGATGAACATGTAGTTTTGTACTTCGGTCATTTATGCTCGCTGGTTTTATCTATCAGAAGTTTTTTACCATCTTTAATTATTGGTCTGGATGTTATTTTGGATGATTAGCGATAAAACTTAAAATATAGATTCACTAGTTTTCGTGGTCCGCTTGATAATTAATATCATTCAATTAAATAATGTTTTTAGTTGAGATAAAAAAGTCAGTGTCACGAGCGGGATTCGAACCCACGACCTTCGACTAAATACGCCCCTACTGTACCGCCTGAGCTATCGTGACTTCGATCCACTAGGACATTAACTTCCCATCTCAACCTTACCTTTTGAATTTTCCCTCCTTTTTATCAATTATTAAAATATAGGTCAAAAGACATTTTCAATAGGAACAAAATAATTTATGTCATTACATTATATCTGTCTCAGTTTTTCCTTTGATTTTATGTATGTATGTGTATGTATATGTATATAAAACCGTTTAATTCAATATTTTCATGGGATTTCATAGTTTTTTGATGACCGATTTCTGTGAAAGTACGGCAATTAGAAGGGCAACGCCAAAACACACTCTACCCTATTTTTCCAATTGGGATAAAATCGACTGAAGTATGTGTATCACGGTGAAAGGGAGATTAGGGAGATTTTTGAAAAAATTCGAAAAAACAATAAATCAAGAAGTGAAATTCGCGATTGCCTTTCGATATATCGAGAGAGAGAGAGAGAGAGAGAGAGAGAGAGAGAGAGAGAGAGTGAGAGAGAGAGAGAGAGAGAGAGAGTGAGTGAGTGAGTGAGTGTGAAGTAGAGGAGGAAAAAAGTTACACTGTACTTGTTGTTTAATTGTCCAAGTTTTAATGTATTAAAAAATTAATGATGGATATTAAGAAATGATAATTGAACAATTTTTTACGTTAATGACTCTATCAACGTACATATATGTATATTATGAATATCATGACCATAGAACACGGAAATGGCAAGACCTCATACCGTTAATAAAATAGGTTTCAATTCATGAAAGACATTTCATTTACGGTGTAGACTCAGAGTTTACATTATAAACGAAAACCCCGGATGAGAAACGTGACGCAAATATTTAAAAGACTGCTGTTTAGGGAAACGAATCTTTTATCACTATTGCATTCACGCAATGTTTACTAGATGACGTTGCTAGAAAACTATATACATAGAAAAAGAGTCTTTGTTGTTACTTTTTTACAATTTCTTTATAAGGCAATACTTCAGTCGGAAGTTGATTTGTCCCGTCGAAAAGATGAATCTGCTATGGTATTCGGGACCGCAGCCAAGTAATAAAACCGAACGATCAATCACAGGGCTCACTGACCAACAGATTTGTAATCAAGATAAATGGGGTTCCACAAGGCTTATATCGTTCAATTTACTTCCTACAATTATACACAGAATATATAATACTTAGTTGACGTTTATATTGGTTTCTGGCAAATAAGGTAAAACAGAATAACACATAGATTTTCCAAAACATATAAAATTATCTACGATTTACATTTATTTTTTATTTCAATTAAAACCTTAAATAATTGAAAGATATTAATTGAACAAGCGGTCCACGAAAACTAGTGAATTTAATAAGTTACAATGAAGTATATCTTCACTAAAGCCTCCGTGGTAATTTCATTTGTCGCTGAGAATCAAATTGATTACACGACATTTGAAAAATGGCAAAACGAAGGGAAAATTCAAAATCCAAATTCATCTGTTGTCGGCTCGATCTGTTATTAACAGTTGCGACACAGCGCATTTTTTATACCTATTTATCTTTTTATTTTCACCCTCTTTTGTGATACTCTTGATTCGTCGCAACAATAACTGGGAATAAAAAGAGGGTTGAATACTACGTGAAGTCATGAGCGATCGAACTTGCATAATAAGATCCACAGACAACGAATCGACAACTTCAATAGCCTCGACCAAGAGTAGAATGAGTACGCCTAGCAATTTGCCCGAAAAATCAAAAAAGGCTCGGGACGCTACTCGCTTGACCAGTGGTTCGACCAATCACGAGATCGCCATGACCACAAAAACATTGAACGTCCAGACACCAATAATGGCAAACAACAAAATTCCCGCTCCAAGCTCCGAAAACGGAACTTCAGTCGTTATTACCGCTGCACCGGGAGTGCTTACCAACAACCCATTCGGTCCATTAAGTGTCCCAGATGACATGGAGACATTTTCACCCCAGAAGTCCGCACACACAAACCTCCCCCCATATATGTGAAAAACACTAAAAACTTTGCTATGATGTGCAGTGCATTATCGCAACTAGTCGGGAAAGACAAATTCACCACAAAAGCGCGAATTACCGATCTGATCATAAACGCCAAAACAGTCGAAAGTTACAGAGGCATAATTAAGTACCTCAAGCAACGTAACGCAGATAATCACACTTTCCAGTTGGAAGAAGAAAGAGCCTACAGAGTGGTAATCCGGAATCTGCACCAGTGTCCCTCCTGAATTGATAAAAGAGGAATTAACCGAACTGGGCCACAACGTAAGGAATGTTACACCAGTAATTCATCCAGCCACTAAACAGACCCTACCATTATTCTTTGTGTACCTACATCCCAGTACGAACAACAAAGACGTCTTCAACATTACAACTCTTTGCTATTCAAAAATAAAAGTTGAAGAACCTCACAAACAACGTTTAATTGTCCAATGCAAACGCTGCCAAGAATATGGACACACCAAATCCTACTGTCAGCACAGACCCAAATGCGTGAAATGTGCTGGAGAGCACATGAGCCAAGACTGCATCAAGAAACTTGACACGCCAGCCACCTGTGCATTATGCAACGGACAACATCCAGCCAATTACAAAGGTTGTATTGTTCACAAAGAACTCCAGCGTCTAAGGAAGTCACCACCCGTCTACGAGCATCCATCAGCCCAGCAGAAAACTACGCAGCCAGCCAGTCGACCTCCAAACATCCTTCCTCCGAGGCCTAACACAAAACCTGCTCATCTCAACAAAAATATTCCTTTTGCTCAGGTTGTAGCGGGAACCCAGCCACCTTCACCTTCAGTCTCTTATCCTTCTCACACTCTCTCCACACCTCTCGTCCAACCCTAGTCAAACGTAGCTCCCAAAGGAGATATCACCAATCTATTAAGCTCCTTCCTCAATGACTTCAAATCGCTAATCACGCCCCTTCTAACTCTCCTTACCACAGTAGTAAACAACCTCCTTCCTAATCATCACCCGTAATGGTTTCCAACCCAACACTCACTTACCATCCTCCTCTGGAACGCGAACGGACTGACTAAAAGAAGACAGGAACCTGAGATACTTCTCCACGAAAAACGAATCGACGTCGTGTTGATTTCAGAAACTCACTTCACAGACAGGTCAAAATTTTTCATCTCAAACTACTTAACATACGTGACTAACCATCCTGATGGAACTGGACATGGTGGAACTGCAGTACTGGTTCGCAATTCCTTATCCCATTTTCAAATACCACTTAATCCAACACCCTTCCTCCAGGTAACCGCGATCACTCTACTAACGGAGCCATTTTCATACACCATCGCAGCAGTCTACAGCCCACCCAACCAGATAGTTCAAGAAAACCACTTTATATCTCTCGGACGTCGATTCATCTGCGGTGGCGATTTTAACGCTAAACATCCAAGCTGGGGCGGCCGTGTGGCAAACCCAAGAGGCCGACTCCTTCACAATGTCATTTCTCGAACCAATTTTTCCATCCTACCACCTTCCCAACCCACCTACTGGCCAACTTCCCCAAGAAAAAGACCTGACCTGCTAGACTTCTTTGTTTGCTCCAACATTTCATCTCTATACTCCGATACCCCTACCCCCTAGACGACCTCTCCTCCGACCATAACCACCTGTTGTCCTCACTTTAGACATACACCCTAAACTCAATCCACCTCGACCCTCCCTGATCAACGGACCAATAGATTGGGACTATTTTCGAGAAACACTTGAACAAAAACTGAACCTAAATACTCCCCTCAAAACCGCTCAGCAACTAGACGACAACGTAGAACAGACTAATTCAATACAGCAGAGCATGAGGGACTCCACAATATACATTAGGGCAAGAAGTACTGCAACTCGACCACACAATTTACCCCTCCACCTGACACACCTGATATCCCTCAAGCGCCGAGCAAGAGCTCGATGGCATCACACCCGATACCCCTCCGACAAAAGACTTTTTAATCGTTTGACTAAACATTTATCCAACGAACTGCAAAATTACCTAAACAACAAATACTCGACTTATACCCAATCACTAACTAATGACGACAATTCACTATGGACTGCTACAAGAAAAATCCTCAAATATAAAAATACATCTCTTCCTCTACAACGGGCAGATGGAACTCGGGCGAAATCCGAAGAGGACAAAGCCCAACTCCTAGCCCAACACCTCTCTGCAGTATTCAATCCACACCCAGACATCCAAGACCTCCACCATTCTGAAAAAATCCTTAACGAACTTGACGAACCATTACCTCTCTCCCTCCCTCCAAAACCTTTCTCCCCTAAAGAAGTCAAGCAGGCCATCCTAAACCTTTCCAAAAAGAAATGTCCAGGTTACGACCTAATCACTCCCATCATCCTATCCCAACTACCTAAAAAAGCCATTATCTTTACAACCTACCTATTCAACGCTGTCCTACGTACAACCCATTTCCCCACCTGTCGGAAATTTTTTCCATCAGGATGCTCCCAACACCTAAGAAACCAAATCACCTTCCTAGCTCCTACCGACCCATCAGTCTTTTGCCCATTATTGGCAAAATACTGGAAAAGCTCCTATTGAACCGCTTGACCAAGGAAATTTCTACAAACACAATTCCCCATCACCAATTCGGCTTTCGGAGTTGCCACTCAACTGTACAACAAGCACATCGCATAATCGACGTTATTTCCACATCCCTTGAGCTAAAACAGTATTGCCCGGGTGTTTTTGGATATACACCAAGCCTTTGACCGAGTATGGCACTCTGGGCTGCTGTGGAAGCTCAAGAACATCCTACCAGCAACCTATTACCTTATCCTAAAATCCTATCTTAACGATCGTTACTTCCAAGTATCCCACCAAAATTAATTGCCTCCTATCCATCCTATTCTTGCAGGTGTCCCTCAGGGCAGCGTGCTCGCTCCTTTCCTTTATTCAATTTATACGTCCGACCTACCTACGCAATCTAACACTATCACCTTCACCGCAATCCTTTCTCCTGATAAAGATCCTGTCACTGCTTCCCGTAATCTTCAAAATCACCTAAACACCCTAGAATGCTGGCTCCGTCGGTGGAGAATCAAGATCAATGAAACTAAATCAACGAACATAATATTTACTCTAAACAAGAAAACACTCCCACCAGCATACCTCAACAATATTCCCATCCGAATTGCGAACCATGTACGATACCTCGGACTCTGCCTGGACAAACGACTGACGTGGAACCCCCATACACGACTTAAGCGCACAGACTGTAATATACGATTTTTCATGCTTAAACGACTACAAAAGAAAACTTTACATTGCCCTCCTCGCCCCCATTTGGACATACGGACTTGAACTTTACGGTACTGCTAAGAGTTCCAACCTCAATCGAATCCAATCCCTTCAATCAAAAATCCTCATAACAATAGTACAAGCTCCTTTCTGTGTATCCAATCACACCATCCATACCGACCTAAATGTCCCTTTTGTTACCGAGCTAGCCCAATCCCGCTACAAAACGTTCCATCCCAAAGTACTCCACCATCCGAACCGTTTCGTCAAAAACCTGCCATGCACCACATTACCTAATAATCCCAACAGAAGACTGAAGCGTCAGTGGCCCCGCGACAACCTTAACAATTGACATCGGTCTCCTACGATGGAGTACATCTCGCTCATCGTATTGATTAACTAACGGCTACCATCACGGGATGGTAATTGTTCAAGCTTTCACGCTACCGTTAATAATTTTATATGTAAATACTATCTGTTTTACTTCTTGCGTCGAAGAATGCAGTTGTAAAAAAACAAATAAAAAGTTTAAAAAAAAATAATTGAAAGATATTAATTGGTCAAGCGGACCACGAAAACTAGTGAATTTAATTTATTATTGCGTCAAAAGAAGAAAATATTCTTAATTTCATACATGTGTATTCATAATACTATATACCTTACTTGAAGACATTTTCAAATTTATCTTTAAATATTTAATCCGACGTGGGGCGCGGTTGCTATTTCTTCAAATGAGATATGTTAGGCTCGAGATTCTTACATAAATAATTGAGTAATACAAGCTTGCCATTAATTTCATTTAGCATAGTTTATTATTTCATAATCACTATAATCACTATGTTTTTGAACTTTTGTTCGCAAAGAGCCATGTTTACCAAAGAAATTATGGAAAAACTCTAGACGGCGCCGGGTTAGGTGGCCAATGGCACTAGTCGCATAAAACTATTTTTTTCAATATAGTCTGTCAGAAACGTTTGTCTGATAATCCTAGGCAAGATGATACAAATATGTTCGAGTATGTCCATATATGTTTCTGAAAGTGGAAGACAAAACGTGTCTCAGTAACGTTGTACTAGCAGGACCGGTATTGCGATTTTACTAATTCAAGGGATGTTCCTTGCTTTCATTTTCGATGTGGAAGGAAGTGAGACATCTCATAATTTCGAACCACAGTTCTTCGATGGAAAATAATTTATAATCTTGAAGAAATAGAGACTAGACATTGACGGGAAAATGATCACTAAAGCAATCTTAAATATCGAATGTAAATAAATTTTATATAAATAATAATATGTGATTACAATAATATTCTATTTTTTCAATTTGTACCAATTTCAATAATTTGTCCCTTTAATACTTCTACCTTTAATACTTTCTTCGCGTTTAATGAAATTTCGCTCAATTAACAAAAACAGATTAGTGCAATGAAATACCTAAAACAACAAACAATTAACAACTAACAACTACTCCCTCTCTACATTCCTATACAACGTTTAAGAAGAAAACAGTTTGCGCGAAAATGTGCCATATGGAGGAACCCATTGACTGGTGAAATGTATTTATAAGATCAATTTAACCAATATTCAAATTTTATTTTCATTGTGAGTTCAGAGAGAGGATATATTTATTATATATTTATATATTAATATTTCTAATATATTTTAATATTAATATATTTATTGTTTTGTGCTGTATAGTAACGTCACTTTTTTTTAGCATACCTCCTATCTTTTTATACACAAATAATCATAATCAAAATTCTGAATTTCTCAAAATTGCCAGGCATTGATTTACAATATTTACTTAAGGATTTTATCATTTTAATTAGCTTTTTTATTTTAAATGTAAATTCATACATAGAAAATATCGTCAATGCTTGAAAACAAAACAACAGACAAAGGTTCTGGTTATTTTTCTCCTCTCTTGATATTTATTTACTGTGTTTTTGTACTTCATTCTGTTGAGATAATATTACGAAAGATGTCGATTGATAACTATTACAATCAAAGTAGTTTTTTTTTTAGATAAAAACACTCTATTTAACTGAATTGATTACAATTTTTATGAATACAAGTCAATCTAATGACTAACTTTTCTGCGTTTTTATTATAGGACAATAGGAAATCGTCACCAGTTGTCTTGAAAATCGATTTTTTTAATCGTTCCTACTTTCTTATAAACTGGTGGAAATCCTGTCGATCACTTTTCAACAGCTTTTCTTCAAACCAAAGATGTCCTGAGTGACAGGAAAATTAAGGAAATATTACTCTGGTTCAAGGGAATAAATTTTTAGACATTGTCTTTTTTCTAAAATTACCGCTCGAATGCACTCCAGACGGATCGGATCCGATTAATGTATTTTTTAAATTGATTATGTAAGACAGTCTAATGGGTCAAAATGTTATTAGTTACCGAATAAATTAACCATTAATTACTTTAAATTATAGCATTACGTAGTATTAATACATTTCCAGACATTCCCTCTTTTCGAAAATTTCCGCTTGAATCCACATCAAACGGATCAAATTCGATTTACGTTTTTTTAATTCTATTACGTGAGAAAATCTAATCGTCCATAGTTTTATTAATTACTCGGATCAATCAACTATCAATTAAGGTTAAATTGTAGCATTTTGAGGAATTTGAATATCGTTGCTTTTATCAACTTAAAATCACTATTTTCTTCTTCATTTAAAAATATAATGTTTTTACTTTTTCCTTAGACTTAGTAGATAGTTTGTACCACCCTTGTCTGATATAGCATGAAAGAACGGTTTGATTGATCAACAAGGCGAGGGCGTGTCAAAAGTGATTTACACTTTGCAATCTTGTAGCCCTATCCATTGGTGTTACAAATTAATTTGTCTGCAAAGAACGGACGGATATGTATCAACCTTTATCGGTTGCAAGTCTCAATCGTGCAAATACTCAGACTTTATTGATATGAACATGAGCATTTATTCATTATATTTAGTGGTCTGATTGACCAAATTACTTTTTTCAATTAATTAATCTTTTTATGTAAGGTTTTGGTTGAAAGGAAAAAGCTAATGTCACGAGCGGGATTCGAACACACGACCTTCAGCTCAATACTCCGCTGCTCTAACGACTTGGGGGAGTTGGTGTCCGAGTGGATCGAAGTCACGATAGCTCAGGTGGTTCGAGCAGCGGCATATTGAGCCGAAGGCCGTGGGTTCGAAACCCGCTCGTGACATTAACTTTTTAATTTCAACCAAAACCTTAAATAAAAAGATTAAACAATGGAAATTAACATTTAGGAAATTAGGCTCATTCAATGTTTGACTGTTAATTTTTATGCAAATCAAATTGAAGCGGCTATTCAAGATAAATCCAATATCTTTGCATTATAAATTGTTTTTGTATGACTCCAGATAATTTCAAATTACATCAACCCAATCGGAAGACATTGTATAACATTCATTGTATAAATGTGTGGGGAGTAGTGACCGTTAATCGATATTTATTTAGAAATCGTGAGATGCGGTCTGGTGTGATGTAGGTTTCAGAAAAACATTTTCTTTATCGTGCCAACGTTTCGATCTTTATTGAGATCATCTTCAGGGCCTGGGATTTACAAACATTGTTTACATATAACAATTACATTTTGGATGTGGAAAAGTGAATTTATACAATGCAAAATATATTTATATATTCAATCAAAATATTTATATATTCAATCAAAGTATTTTTACTCACTTTGATTTAATATATAAAAAATATATTTCGCATTGTATAAATTCACTTTTTCACATCCAAAATGTAATTGTTATATGTAAACAATGTTTGTTAATCCCAGGCCCTGAAGATGATCTCAATAAAGATCGAAACGTTGGCACGATAAAGAAAATGTTTTTCTGAAACCTACATCACACCAGACCGCATCTCACGATTTCTAAATAAATATTCATTGTATAATTTTGTATAATTTCTAATTTATTATTAAACCGTTTGCAAGAACAATGAAACTGAAACTGAGAAGATAACTGATATTAATTGAATTCTACAATAACTTGTAATAAAAAAATAATAAAAAAACAATTCCTTTCGGTATATTGTATTGGTAAAAATTAAATGGTATTCGAGTGATCAAATCAATGTTGATTTAGCCGAAATTCTGGCCCGCCTATTCCACCCTGTAGTCTGAAGCATTGCGGCTTTTCAGCTTAGGAGAAAATCTTTACGCCGTTTTGAACTCATCCCTCTCCCTTTGGTCAGTTTACATTATATTTTTTCTACGGCATTACTGTATGAAATGAATGTGAATGTTGATTAAATCATTTGTACCCTTGGATAAGCGCTTTCTAGATTTTAAAGTCAATAATTGCTAATCAAATATTGTCCTT
Organism: Cimex lectularius; assembly: GCF_000648675.2. Taxonomy (NCBI): domain Eukaryota; kingdom Metazoa; phylum Arthropoda; class Insecta; order Hemiptera; family Cimicidae; genus Cimex; species Cimex lectularius. The sequence goes on from NW_019392993.1 coordinate 1,750,645, forward strand.
TTATTACATAATACAGTATTTTTAAATTACTCTAAAATGTGTATATTTATTTTTAATTTTTTGAGCAAACATATCTGGAAACGAATAAACATTGTCAGGTTTTGTAAAGTTAAGAAAATCTAAACATCCATTTATCGATGAAAACATTGTAATATCAAAACAAAACACACCTTCCGAATACTCTCCAATATTGACATTAATAGTTGACTAATAATCAATTACTATAGTTTATTAAATCGTACCATATACAAATAATCGTGAATGATGCGAAAGAGTCACTTGAACCCGCGGTACTAACGAGTCGAGCGAAACTGTATCCGTTGCGCCGTGTTCAATATTCTTAAAATTTTCATTATGCCAAAAATATTATTATTATATATTACTAATAGAATATATCAAAGGGTTGGTTATGGATTTATTACAAATTTCCTTTTTAATTACTTTTCTAAAATGGATATATTTATTTTTAATTTTTTGAACAAACATGTCTGAAAAGGAATAAACATTGTCAGGTTTTTGTAAAGTTAAGAAAATCTAAACATCCATTTATCGATGAAAACATTGTAGTTCCTAAACAAAACACAACTTCCGAATACTCTCCAGTATTGACTTTAATAATTGACTACTAATCAATTACTAAAGTTTATTAAACCGTACCTTTTAATAGAAATAATCAAGAAAAGTGCGATAGACGACACTTGAACCCGCAGTACAGATGAGTCGTGCAAAACTGTATCCATTGCGCCGCGTTCAATATTCTTGAAATTTTCTTTATGTAAAAAATATTACCATTATATATTACTAATAGGATATATCAAAGGGTTGATTATGAATTTAATACCAATTTCCTTTTTAATTACAAATCCTCCGCTAGAGTCGTTCAATAAAGTTTAATAGTTAATAATTAACCATATTGCTGTGATTCTGCAATTGACGTGTGATTATTACCGATAGTTCAAGTGGTTAGAGCAGCGGCGTGTTGAGCCGAAAGTCGTGGGTTCGAATCCCGCTCGTGACAATAACTTTTTAATCTCAATCAAGCCCTTAGATAAAAAGAATAATTATTGAAATTATTAATGGAGTTGAACTATTTATAAGTTCGATAGATTTTTTACTCACCCCTTTATAAAAAAATACACCAATTATGAAATTCATACAGGCCACAATTAAAAGGCATCCATCAACCACATAAACAATTAATAATTCTCTATTTTTGGTTTGTTCTCTTAAATATTCATGATTGCATAATTTACTAAACGGATCAAATCATCAGTTGTATTGTTTGTTAAATGCAAAACCATCTAGCAATAAAAACTGTATAAAACTTTATAAATTGAGTTTTTTTTTTTTTCAATGTGGCAACTTGCATGAAAAATGCAGCAAATGCTGGAATAATATTGAAGAGAAAAACATTACAATTTGTCTTCTTAAAGATTCTTTAGAGAAAGGTCCCTCTTTTTAAAAATTCACTATCCAATAGACCTTTCTGACCAACTACATCAATAAACCCATTTCAAACCCCAGTCATACCACATGCCTTTAAATAAATATGGTACCATTGGACTGTACTATTAATCAATAATTTTGAAGAATATAGATAATATTACATTTATAAAGCAGTATTTTTGACTAAATAATTTTTTTACGATCTTTCTCCCTTTTCTCTTTCTTACTTTATTTCTTACTCTCAATCTTCCTGTATTTTATCTCTTTCCTTTCTCTCATTTTCTCTCTCTATCTATCTCTGTTTTTTCAGCTCTCTCTCTATTGTTCTGTTGTATCACATTCACCCAGCAAAATACTGTACATGTAAATATGTATTTCCGAAAATTTACGTAATAATCCGGCGTAAATTTTAAATATAAAACTAATCACGAGCTCTGCCTCATGTCTTTTAATTGTTTAAAGTCAGCTTGCACGTTTGAACAAAACTACCGATTGTATGTTTGTTCTGAAAATACGTTACGCAATTTACCATGTTCAAAAGATTGAAAAGCGATGAAACGCGGTTCTAATGACCTGGTTCTTCAAAGAACCCAAAGAAGGAGCATACACGTCACATAACGCGGTTTTACCGACGACACGGTTTCAAAATTAATTCATTCCCTTGTACTGCTGCTGGAACCCGGGTCCTTTGATGTGAACCTTTCAGGCCTTCTGGGTTTACGTAGAACACCACTTTGCCTCAACTACAATTACGTAGCACTTCAATTTTAATTGCTAAGCCCCGGCGTCAGACGCCAATTTTCGCATTATTTCTGTACGGGCTTTCACTTAAGTGGGCCAAATTTGATTTAAAATCATGGTTAAATTAAAAGACATCTCAAAACTAGAAATCAAAAATTCCCGGTGTATATTGCAATCAAACCCTACCTCGCTATTTTAAAGAAGTGAATTTAATAGTTTAAAAAACATAAAAACAAGAATTTTCACAAATGTTCGACTCTAAAGCAGCATTCTATTGAAATTGTCTAGTAATGCTAGTTACAGATTTTAAAAAAATATTATTAATTGAATTGCATCTTTTATTTGTTACACATATAAACTAGTGATATATTAGTCATTATTATTACTAAATTCCCTATAAAAAATGTATTTGGTCACATTTTTTCCAGTTTATGGTACGTATTGCGATCGTTTTTCTACGTAGTTTAGTCAGAATTTGTTTTTGACATTAATAATTCCGTCCAATTTTTATTTTACGATGAGACAACACGTACTGCCAGCTGCAGACAAACTGAATGCTGTTTTCCCGATGGCGGGAGTCAACGGCCCCGTTTATGTCTTTTTGTTTTATTGTCTTCTGGGAAATAATTGTGAGAATCTCTGAGGGTTTCCTTTCATAGAGACAATTTGCCGACGACAGAAGGGCATGGGTTCGGCTCATTATTATTCTAAAAGTGCTCCGTACTCGCCTTTGCGCGAAAGGAAGCCACCATTTATCCATGTTATTTACACTAGAACAAAAACTATTCTTCAGATAATGTTCAGTTCTTTAAATATTTTTTTTAAATTTCAATATTTTATTACGATCTGAAATTTTTGGTTATATGTAATTTGACGATGCATAGATATATTTACAATAATTTATATTGAACTAATCATTATTATATTAAGAAGAGAGGATTATGACTAATGAAATAAATTGAACGGTCTACCCCTCAAAAAGAAGGTCCCAGGGCCATTTCCTCTTAGAGGCTTACGGGATTTTTGGATAAATGGGAGTTTAAGGTCGCTGTGGATGGTAGAATGAGAGACATAAAACGGAGCATTTTCAATTGATCTGAGGACCTCACTGAAAGGATTGGAGACGTTGGTTAACGGAAGGTTTAGTGGTTCTCCATGGTTCTACAACGTATGTCCAAATCGGTTATTAATACTACATTTTGAACATAGTAATTTTGTTTTTCTTCGATAGCTTAATTCTTCGACCTATAAGATTGTTTCAGTCGTCAAGGCTATTCCACAATAAGCGTAAGTCTAGATAGAATCCAAGTTAACGAACGATATGGAGATAGGAACATGGTTGTAGTATATTGTGTGAGGAGATTTTTTTCGGAGTGTAAATGTGACATGGGCGCACTTGCTTTCATTTATTTTCATTTTTTTGTCTATACCAATCTGCTATATATGAGATAACGAAAGGATGGAACGATTTTGAAGAAATCTGAAGGTGAAGGGCCACTGAATGTCACAATCAGTTGCCCTACACCATCAGATTTCTACAAATTATTTTGCCTATGAGGCCCACACGATCTTTTTTATCAAAATTACTTTGAACGATAGGATGGGTCCAAGCACACTGCCCTGCCGTACTCCCGCTGTCAAAGTAGTCGAAGTAATCTGATCCTTGTCGGACCCAAAGGAACCGCTCTGTTAAATAAGATGAAGAGAGTATATGAAAGGATGGAAGGACATGGTTTTTTTACATGACTTGTTCGGGCGGTCAAACGCTTGCGCCAAATCAAGAAATGCTCCCGTAGAATATTCTCTGTGCTCGAGGGAGGAAGATAAACCGTTTACAACGCGAAACTTTTGATGGACTGTGGAATGATCGCGTCGAGATCCAAAGTGATGATCTGGGCGAAGTTAGATTAGAAGAGTTTAATTTTGGCAAGTCTTTTAAGGGGAATTTTTTCGAATACTTCGGAGATAATGGGAAGTAAATTAATCGGACAATATGATTAGGCTTTTGAAATGGTTTGCCAGCATTTTCTATATTCTAATGTACTAGGAAATATTCTAAATATTTCCAACGTATTGCATACATGGAATATACAATTGTAGAGGTGTATGAAGAATAAAATAACTTTTTGAGGGAATTGTTTGAAAATAAAGGAATAATTTGCAATGGATAAGAAAAAGGAATTCGAAGGAACTAATATAAAATTTCTAATGGATGGAATACACGTTTCTGCAATTTAAAGTGTTATCCTAATAATTACAACTTCTATTAAAAATTGTAGATGGTTTACACGAGTCATACAAAATTTTTTTTTATATTTGACATCAAAATCATAGTTATTACTAAACAATGAAAACAGTTTTACCTAAGCCTGAAAAAAAAAACTGCACGTTTATTAAAATTGATGTGTTTAAAATCATGAGATAAAGCGATGCAAGTCATACTTTTTTTATAGTTTACATCAAAATTAAATTTATAACTAAACAATGAAAATAGTTTTACCTAAGTCTGAAAAAATGCACGTTTTTACAATTGATGTGCTTAAAATCATGAGATAAAGCCAATTATTTTGAAATCGATAGAATGGAAAGCTGGAAAATTTTATTATATTTTAAACTTTAATTATCATTTAATTAATTAACGTTTTAAGTTGAGATAAAAAAGTCAGTGTCACGAGTGGGATTCGAACCCACGACCTTCGGCTTGATACGCCTCAAGGGTGACACTGACTTTTTTATCTCAACTTAAAACCTTAATTAATTATGATATTAATTGGTCAAGCGGACAACGAAAAATAGTGAATTTAATTATTATGAAGATTCCAAACTCAAAATATATGAGGGCCATCTACCTTTTTTTCAATAAAACTAATTTTTATTGTATTTAACTTGTTTTAATGCACTAGTATAAGTTTGAACATGAAGAAAAATAATGGAAGTTCAACGTCCCAGTACACTTTCGGAACAGCAAACTTTTCCTATTAACTACCAACAAATTTCACAAGAAATGTTAGAAAGTAAGTTTACTCCGCGTAGTTTCTAACTGTTATTTCCGCTTTTTATTTCAGAGTGTCTTGGCATGGATCCGGTTTCGTGAGATGTTGCAGTGCGGGGGTCGCGCGGTGGCGAGCTGCGGCTGCGACAGGAAGAGGGAGCTCAGCTCTTCGACCTGTTCATCCGTCAGCTCTTTGGTCGAAGAAGATAAAAAGGGGAAAGGGAAAGGAAAAGGGAAAGGGAAAGAACCGGGAAAGCAGAATGCTGTTGGCGCATTCCTCGCTTCTCTCTCACCCAGGAACCTTTTCAAGGGCCTTCGGCGCCCCGATCACCACGTCATGCCAAAAGCAGAAAGATGTGAGTATTACTTTAGCATTTCAACTTTAAATTAGTTTTAAAGTTATTTTATTTTGAATAATTCAATAAAACAAATATATCTTTACCTCTATGTTAAAAAATGCACTCAAGATCTGTTAATAAGTCACAACTCATTCATGATTAAATATGAAATTTTATGAAGAAATAAGACGGGAAGTAAATTACTGAAAGGCTTTTTTTCATTTGTTTCATTCTTTTTTGCATTACGCTTCTCTACGTTAATGCATTTTACCATAAAGATAAGATAACACTGCAAGGAATTGACCTAAACTGGAGAAAAAAGGATAAAAGCGTCTAGAAAATCTTATTTAACTTATCTTCCCACCATATATATTCTTTCCCCTATCCTGTCTACTCTATTCGATATCAGGAGATATTAAATTCTAGTTTTGTAACGTATAATAGCACAGTGCGATCTATAAATAATTTTGCTCGTGTGAAAGTAGTTAACCATGATTTTATGAAATATAAATTATAATAGTTTTATAATTTATTTTTAAATTGACTGGGGTACTACGGACGTGGAGTTATCGATTTTACTTATAATTGTTTTGCGTTACTTGGTCAAAAAATATTCGAAACCTGTCCGAGAGTACTTGAAAAATAGGTATTAAGAAAAAATATATTTCTGTCCTTGTTGTATACTAATTTAATAATCTTTCTGTAGTTTGATTTAATATATCTGTCAATTTAAAACAAAAATCTAAAATAGGAAAATAATAATCAGGATATTATTAAATGATTATTAGGAGATCGTAAGATACGGTCTGTGTGATGTAGGTTTAGAAAATCACTTTCTTTATCCTGCCAAGGTTTCGATCTTTATTGAGACCATCTTCAGGCCTCAAAGTATTTGTTTTCTGTGTAGATGTATCATTATTGTGTGTCGTGTTGAGAGGGCCAATGCCACAAAACACACAGTCAGCCTGAAGATGATCTCAATAAAGATGGAAAAGTTGGCACGATAAAGCAAACAAAATTCAAAATAACTTAAAATATAAATTATTATTTGGAGATCGTGAGATGCGGTCTAGTGTGACGGAGGTTTAGAAAAACATTTTTTTATCGCCAACGTTTCCATCTTTATAGAGATCATCATCAGGCTGACTGTGTGTTTTGTGGCACACAATCATGACATATCTACACAGAAAACAAACACTTTGAGCTCTGAAGATGATCTCACTAAAGATCGAAACGTTGATACGATAAAAAAATGTTTTTCTAAACCTCCGTCACACTAGACCGCATCTTACGATCTCTAAATAATCATCAACTAACGATGACTACACATCACATATTATTAAATGAGATTGGACATATTAAGAGGAACAAAAATGAAATGATGCCTTCAATAAAGTAAACAAANATATATTCACGTTGGCATGATAAAGAAAATGTTTTTCTGAAACCTACATCACACCAGACCGCATCTCACGATTTCTGAATAATTAATTGAAAGATCGTAATACTGTTGAATTCAGACAAAGCACAAAGGTTTTATGAAAATTTTAAGTGAACAGGGGACATCGGCGGGAGGAAAATGCCCCCCCCCCCGCCACTGAAACAGCCCATAAATGTCTAGTTCTTGTTGGCTACAAAAATGTGTATCTATGGGCTTTACTGGGTGTTTAAAACCAATTCGACTTGGAATTTTTTTTCCTAAATTCAGCCCAAAACCGTAAATTTTTTACAACTGAGAGTTCGTATTTAGGGATCTTAAAAGGTGCTTAAAGCAAATTCAATATTTTTAAACCTTTTTTACTGGAAACGACTTTTTCTTTTTGTAAATTTTTATATATTTAATATAATAATCTAATCTAATTTAATACTATGACATATTATTTTCTAATCGTAAATTTAAAAAATCGATTAATATATAATAATCTTAAAATATTTGCACAACAAACGGAGAAAAACATACATATTTAAAAATATTTTTCCGCTTTTTGGGTTTATCAACAATAAGGCTGACACGTATCTAATATTTTCTTACCTATTATCACCAAAGAAATTTTCATTACAATTGGTGATCCTAGGTCCGGAGCCGACTTTTACTCGTGTACATTCTTTTCTCATTATCAATTAATATAACACTAGAAGCTAAGAGTATCTACGACACCGTTTAGGCAGAAATAGTACAGAACAATGAGGATCTAGGATACTCAAACAACAATTTGTATGTAGCATCACAAGCTTTTTACTTCTTTCGGTAATGCGTTGTAGTTTATTTCAGGCGTCGTATCAAGTAGTTAAGTGCTTTGGGGTTTACATTTAATGAGACTTTTGGTTAGAGGTTGGGCCAGCTTTTTCTTCTTTGTAAGTTTAAGTCTTAGTAAGTTTAAGGGTATTGAGGGCAAACCTTGGATGTTTGAGCTTTACACCAATTTGCAACTATTGGGTTGTCCGGAAAATAATGCAGGATTTTGGTATTAAACAAAAAAAAAGAAACTAGTTACTTTAAAGCAATGTTCTTTAATCAAAATAATTTCCCATACTCTCAATACATTTCTCCCAACGTGTTGGTAACTTATTAATTCCGTCTGAGTAGAATTCAGAATTTTTAGAATTGATAAAGTCAATAAATGCATTTTCCAGTTCCGTTTGATTTTTGAATATTATGTGTTGTAAGTAGTGGTCCAGGTGTCTAAAAAAATGGTAGTCAGTAGGCGAGAGGTCCGGAGAGTAGGGTGGGTGAGGCAAAGTTTCATAGCCAAGCTCCAATAATTTTTGTGACGTTACACGTGACACATGTGGTCGAGCGTTGTCATGCAACAAAATGGGCCCTTTCCGATTGACCAAAGAGGGCTTCATTACTGCCAATTTCTGATGCATGGTATTAATTTGGTTACAGTATGATTCAGCATTGATGGTTTCGCCAGGATTTAAGAAGCTGTAGTGTATTAAACCAAATGAAGCCCACCATACCGTAACCATTACCTTTTTTTGATGAGTTGGGGGCTTTGGAAAATGTATTGGAGCTTCTCCTTTGTCGAGCCACTGTCCAGAACGTCTAGTGTTATCGTAGAGAATCCACTTTTCGTCACATGTAACAATTCTGGCCAGAAATGGGTCATTTTTGTTTCGACAAAGAAGTGATGCACAAACATCAAAGCGCTGATTTTTTTGGCGATCGTTTAATGAGTGTGGAACCCAATTTTCGAGTTTTTTCACTTTTCCAATCGCCTTGAGGTGGTCAGCGACGGTCGTTTTACTGACTTTGAGTTGCTCTGCAAGTTCTCGAACAGTTGTTTTGGGGTTTTCTTCCACCACTGATCGCAGAACATCATCATTAAGAGAGGAAGGCCTTCCACGACCTTCTTCATCTTCAAGGCTGAAATCTCCCTCCCGAAATTTTTTAAACCACCTTTGCACAGTGCACTCATTAACACAACCCTCGCCCCAGACTTGGTTAATGTTTCTAGCCGTTTGGGCTCCGCTTCGGCCGAGTTTAAACTCGTAAAAGAAAATCGTACGAAATTCTCGCTTTGACATTATAAGGATGACTGAATTATTTCCAAGTAGCGGAATGCTACAGAGGTAAACAAACAATATCATTTGGAAGAGGATTAATAAGTGTTGACATTCATACAAATGAGTAATCCTGTAAACGTAAACAGAATATTTTATATAGATTTTTTTTAATGAAAACTTAAAATCCTGCATTATTTTCCGGACAACCCAATAGTTTACTATTTTTTTTACCTCTGGTAGGGTATTTGATAAGAAAAATGCTGATGTAGGTTGACAAGTGTTAGTATTTTCTAGATTTAAAATGAATCTATTCTGACATATTCTTATCGAAATTAGAATGAAATGGTCATGATAAAAGTTATGATAGCTTTAAAAACAATTAAGGTTTCATCATTCTTATTAGCACAAAAATAATATAATAATTTAATAGTTTTTGATAAGCAAGTCAATCACAGTAATACATATATTAAGAAAAGTTATTAAATGAAGAAATTTTGGTGATTCAACAGTTTCGAAGATTGTTTTTGAAAAAGAGAGGGAAAATTTTGAATTCACCTGAAATCTTCCAGATTTCTGATAAATATTAAATTTCCTTTGTTATAAATGACATTTATGCGTGTTGCAAAAATCTTTCCTGAAAAACGTGAAACTATGAAAAAAATTTCAAACGCGATTTAACGGTATAAGTTCCGATTATTTTCGAAAAACGCAATCATAACTCCGTATTGAACAGAGATAAGACATCCACTCCTGCGGCATTCTACTCCATTTTTGACGAAATTTCACCCAAAAAAAATTTGCACCCCGATCCGAATCTAACGTGCATAAAAATGTAACCTGCTTCAAGATTGAAACAGCTAGAATAAGCTGTAGAGTTTTTGTAGTTGAATCTGATTCCAACAGTGCAATTATACTCGTAAATAAGAGATTTACAATGTGCTCCCCAAATACCGCAACATCATTCCACCTGAGATAGAACAAATTTTGAATGAAACAGTCGCCCAAGCTTTAGCCCTTCGTTGATTAACTTCTCTTTGTTCCCCGTTTGAATTTCCGCAGTAACGGGGAAAAATAAAACTGACTAATTAAAAGACATGAATAATCTAGCAGGGTAATTTTCGGTGTAGGAAAATGAATTTGAATCGAAAATTTGCCTTGAATCTCGATTGAAAACGGAACCGGGAAAAGGAGTTCGTCGGCTCAACGGAAAAATCAACTTAAAACTCAACTGGGGAGAAATATAATTATATTTCTTGGGATATTATTAAGGAATTTCCATAACTCGAAAGAGAGAGGCGTGATTCGGATTAATTCAATAGGAACTTTATTGCCTCGAAAGGCCTTATTTCCCACTCTAGGTAAGTTAATTTACAATCGATCATCTTATATTAATCATTTTTTAAAATAATTTTTGTATTTTGTATTTTTTTTTGTATATTTTTTATTTTCTCCCCTCCCTCTTCTCTAAACGTTTTTTGCCTATATACATACCTCTTGTCAGACGTATCAGACGATCCATTTTCTTCCAGCTTTTTTCTTTACTTAACTTCTTCTTTATAAAACCAAAAAACATTCTATTTCTTAAATATACTTTCCTGAAGGTAGATTGGGGATGAGGCCAGGAAGACAGAAACAACATTTATTTTCTTGTCGAGCTTTCGGCAGAATATATCGCCTTCATCAGGACTCTGTATTAACAAATTAACATAAGTAAATTTACAATTATACAATTTTTAAATTTTCCTTAATTACTAACTCGAAAAAAATCGTTATATTATATGAACAGGTACATGTGTGTGGATAACGGATAGCCGGTAGATGATCTCACTAAAGATCGAAACGTTGATACGATAAAGAAGATGTTTTTCTAAACCTCCGTCACACTAGACCGCATCTTACGATCTCTAAATAATCATCAACTAACGATGACTACACATCACATATTATTAAATGAGATTGGACATATTAAGAGGAACAAAAATGAAATGATGCCTTCAATAAAGTAAACAAAAAAAAACAATTGTTTCGAATAACCGAATCGGATTAGTTTTACACACCCTTTAAATCCCTTGAATACAAATGTTTATAGGAAACAGGAAATAGACAATTTAGGGTTGGATCAGCCAGGGACATTTTGTTCTTCCCAATGCCCGGTGTTCCACAAAAAAAATCATAATTCCTCTCGATTTTATCCAAATGGAACTGTTGTAGAAAGCTGAAATTTCCAGCTTCGAGCCTAAATTGACAAGACTTTCGCTTTTTATGGTAATATACAACGGAAAAATGATGATGAAATTAACAAATACTTTTCAAACGTTTTATTTTATGTATATTTGTTTGTGACCGGTTCTAGTCGGGAGGAGTCAAGAATGAGTTAGATTAGAAAACGTTTTAATTTATATAGCCGATTCCGTTATATATAAGCATGCACTTGTCGTTTGTAGCGGCTATAAACGTCTAAGATGTTTCTTGAGGATTGGTCAAAATAATCCAAACTTATTCCCCAAAATTTTGGCCAAAACGTTATACTCAGGGGTATTTTGGGGGTGCTACATAGGTACATGTGTGTCGATAACGGATAGCCGGTAGAGCCGAAATCAAAAGTGCCAACACAACTGTGTAGCAATGTTGTGTATAAATTGTGTTATGTAGTGCTGTGTATTATGGTCAAACTAAACAATTATTGAAAAATAGGTGTAGACAACACGCCTACGACGTTAGAGATGTAAATAAACAAGGGACTGCCCTTTCCCAACACAGTCAAAAATATAACCACACGTTTGATTTAACAATGTTTCTGTTATGGATAAAGAAAAATTTTTAGGTAGAAGATTGATTAAAGAGATGCTATACATTCATAAAAATGGTAATTCGTGTAACCTTAGAACAGATATTTCAAACTTAAGTGTAATTTATAGTTCTATCCTTAACCAATAGCTTTAATAGTATAATATGTACCTTAATGTTTATATGTGATAATTAATTTATTTTAGAAGTTTCAAATTAATTTATAGTTTCTTTTAATTGTATAATTTGTGATATTTGAAACCAAAATGTTAGGGAATTTTTTAATTTATAGTTTCTTTTAATTGTATAATTTGTGATATTTGAAACCAAAATGTTAGGGAATTTTTTATAGATTGAAGATTGAGCCAGTTGACAATACTGTCGCGTTAGGAATATTTATTACCTTCGTTTATCCGTTATCTACACACATGTACCTGTTCATATAATATAACGATTTTTTTCGAGTTAGTAATTAAGGAAAATTTAAAAATTGTATAATTGTAAATTTACTTATGTTAATTTGTTAATACAGAGTCCTGATGAAGGCGATATATTCTGCCGAAAGCTCGACAAGAAAATAAATGTTGTTTCTATCTTCCTGGCCTCATCCCCAATCTACCTTTAGGAAAGTATATTTAAACTGAGAAGGCTGATCAAATCAAAGAAAATATTCTATTTCTTATTATAAGTAATAAATTCAACTTCGGCCTACTTTCCCAATAAGGTTAATTTTTTGAATGTTTTAAAATATCCTTTTAATCGTGGTAGAAATATGTTTAAATTTTAAATAAACTTAGTCAAACCACATATCTTAATTTTAAAAGCATGCAAATGAAAAAATGGAGTTCATTACTCGAACATAACATGCGTATTTTATCCCATCGATCATAAAAAAATAAAAATAATAAATAATGAAAACGAAAGGGCGGACAGATTGTTGTCAGCAAAATGCTAAATGATTACGTTTTGTAATATAATAATTTTCTTTGTACAATATCTCTCTTTGACATTTTCACTACCGTTTTATTCAATTTAGTATTTCATTTCAACTTCCTTGCCTTCGGGCAAACAAAGGCAGAAGTCAAAAATATAACAACATCTCGTATTATAAAAGTAAATAGCGGTTTATGACATTTGAACTATTGATGTTGTTTCTCTCTCCCTCTGTCTCTCTGTCCGTTTTTCTCTCTCACTCTCTCTTTCGTTGATTGTAAGAAAAGTTATTATGACCTAAATCTGTGAGTTTTATAAGTAAAGTCTTTCAAATTAAATCAAATCTGTTAGAGGTTCTCTCTTTATCTCGTTCCCTCTCTAAACTTCCATCTTTAAATTTCTATCTCCCTCTCTCTCATTCTCCTCCACCCCCTCTCTATCGCTCTCACTCACGTTTTCTTTCCCTCCCTTTCTTTCAAGGCTTACTAGGGGTTCTATGCGGTTCTCTATTCCGCCATCGGTCTTCATTCACTACTTCTAATGTGTAGAATGTTATAGTTTTTATTATGTAATTTTACTTTTATACTTTTTTTTTAAATCTCTCCATTCATGTTTTCTACTATTGGGTTGTCCGGAAAATAATGCAGGATTTTAAGTTTTCATTAAAAAAAATCTATATAAAATATTCTGTTTACGTTTACAGGATTACTCATTTGTATGAATNGGAAATTATTTTGATTAAAGAACATTGCTTTAAAGTAACTAGTTTCTTTTTTTTTGTTTAATACCAAAATCCTGCATTATTTTCCGGACAACCCAATATTTAACTGCAAAACTTGCTAACAGCCCCGCTTTTTATACACAAACAGCCTTACAATTCCGGTCGAGAGCCGAGATTGTAACTTCTTCAAATTGATGATGAGCGCTTAATGCTCGAATACGGATCGTTGAAAACAACCAACTGTAAGAACTAACTTTTTGTAAATGTAAATAGTAAAAAGCCGTACTCACCCCACCTATCTCGATCTATCTATGTGGATAAGTAGAGCTGTTGCAAGTTTTACAGTTAACGAGTAGTAAATATGAATAGAGGGAAGCAATTTTTTTAAAAAGAGGGTATTTCATCTGCGAGGTTTTATGAGCCCTAGGAGTGCCGGTGTTTTCGAAAATAGCCCATTTGTAAGTATGTCGGGTTAAGTATTGTGTGAGCTATAAGAGTTTACCGTGTTCGGTGGATTTTCAGCTTGAAGATTTTTGAACACAGGGTTTTATTTCGGAGGCACGTTTTTTTAAAACATTAAAAACTTGCAAAGTTTGATAGAAAGATGATGATTACTAATGCTTTGTCTTGCCGGCCAGGATGTGTATTATTTATATCGGATTGAGGAGTAAAATTGTGTTCAAAATGGGTTGCTATAATTTTGGGTTTGTCCAATCATGACATATTTATTATATATATCTTTCCTTTCGGTCCAGTGGGTGTTATCATATCTGATTTTGCTGAAACGGGAGAAATGTTAGGAATAGAGTTGTGTAAACAGGAGAGCAGTTAGAAGTACCCTTATCACTGCAGTAACGCGATGGTTGCGGACGTCTTGCTTGGCCTGTAGGAGGGAATATATTTCCACTTACATATTTAGAATGGGTAATGTGACTTGAGGTCCTTCTGTTTGGCAGGAATAAGCAACAAAAAGGAAAATATCTTAAGCTTTTAATTGCGAATAAATATCAAATGATTCCCCTGTAAGCCGTATATGATTATAATTCTGACCAATCTTTCAAAAAGAAGAAATAAACAAATCAATTTTTTTAAATTAAATGATACTTGTTATTTATTTGATTGTCAAGTCTTCATCTACCTTATTTTTTATGACGTTTCTATTTACATGAGGCATATAAAACATAAATACATTTTTAAAAAAATTGAACAATCAATTGCTATTACAAGGTGGAAACCTGCAAGTTAATGTTTCTTATATCTTTAACTTGCAATAAAACTATGGAATAAAAAGTCCAATAGGTAAATTATTATTAATCATCCATTATTAACCACCATTATTAGCCATCCCTAACCATATATACACTGGCAGGCAAAAAATTCCACTCAACTGATTTTTTTTTTCATTTTCTCGATAAAAAAAAATTCTGACCTTAATTTGTCTCATTGTTTTTAACAATAAATATTTTTTTATGCTATGTTTTAAATTGGGAATAACAATTAGCTGTAAACACACGTAATCCTTAATCCAAAACCAGGATAAAGGATAAAGGATTTTTCAATGTTTAATTTTTACGGAATTTAAAATGTTCATTCATTCTTATTTTAATTCTGAAGCAATAAACTGTTTAGTTTTCATCTTTGTTTTCTTAATTTCAATTTTTAAACTTAAAAAATGCAACTTAGTTCTGAGGATGTTGCGCGTGGTGTGGCAGTTTTAGATGATGGACATTCCATCAGGTATGCTGTATTGCCGCCGGAGTTCGCTACGAAATTCTGCGAGATGTCGTTAGACGTTTTCGACAAACTGGGTCCTAGTATAGAAGGCCCGATTCTGGACGCCTTAGGGTAACAGAACCAAAGGATAACTGTTTTTTGACTTTGACAATTTTGCGAAACCGGCACCTTACTGTTGTTCAAGCGATTCATCAGCTCCAGGAAGTTCGAGCAGACCAAATTTCTGAAAACACTTGCTGGAAGAAGATTAAATCAATATGGACTGATGCCTTTTCGCCCCGTAAGAGGACCAGAATTGACCACAACCAGAGTTGCACAGCTCCTATTTGCTCGAGAACATTAGTCTTAGGGCGTTTGGTCTCCTGGACCTTTTACTGATGAGTGTAAATTTGCGCTACGATCTCCACATGGGCGAGAAAGTGTTGAGAAGGCGAAATGAAAGGTACGAAGCCTGTAATTTTTCCCAGATCCAAAATTTTCAACTTAGCTCAGTGATGGTATGGGCGGGAATTTCAATGGAGAGTCGCACAGAGTTGATGTTGTTCGTGGAGGGTCTTTGACGGACGGCCACTCGCTGTGTGGATGAAAGTTTGTTACAACATGCGCTACCTATTCTCGATGAAATCAGCGACAATCTTATTCTAATGCAAGATAATGCTCGCTTGAACCCCTGGAACATTTATGGGATAACATTAAAAGACGAATAAGAGCACGTCCATCACTTCCTGATACACTCCACGATCTTGAAAGGTCTTTTCATGAAGTAGAAAGTATGCCGAGGCGTCTTTGAGATGTAATTAAGGCAAAAAAAGGAAATCCACAATATTGAAAGGTTAATTAAAAATCTACAAGAAAATTAAAACAAATTTTATCCGTCCGTCTTTTCTTAAATTTTTTTATTTTGCATTTTCGTTAGCAATTAACATTTTTTTGTACTTACTTGACAGCCTTCCATTGGGTGTTAGGTAAAAAATTAAAATACTGGTTTTTGGCATAAATTAAAAAAAATATTATAAGGCATCTATCATCAAAACAGACAGAAAGGGAAGCATTAATTGGTCCCTTAGGCCAAGATTACTGAGTTTAGTGAAACGGGAACCGCAACAAGAAACGCTAACTGTTTTATCCTTTGTGCCAAAGCTAATGTCGTGTTTACATCCCGCCTAATTACGTGCATTAAATCCCAAGGGGAACCGGCATAAATGTCAGGAGGAAAGTCGGAACTTTTTATCTTCTTCGACGCTTTCCCCGACACGCCACTAATCCAAGTTACACGAAAGAAATAAAAGCTCGGAACAGAGGAAATTCGGCGCGTAGACTTTAGACAGCAGACTCGAATTACAATGTCGTGTAATTAATTGTGTAATTACCGGCCAAAGAGGTACATTTTCAACTGAACATAAAGTTTTGATGGCTTAACTTTGATCGAATCGATCCCTGATTATGCCCTCGGTGTTGTATTACTCCTATAGAAAACGCGTTCCACGCTCCATTTAGCTCAAAACCGCTAGGTAAAAATACACGAAGAAGCCTAATTGAGTGGTAAATGCATTAGAAGATAAAATGAAACGGTTCGAAACGACCGCATTGAAAGTAACTGGCCGGAACGGAACCCTTTTGGTAAACACGGAAGAACGACGTTTATTTCTATTGTAATGGCCGATGATATCTGCGGCTAAAAAATTATGCTGCCGGGAAAAAAAGAGCGAAATTATTTCACCGGCATTTCTAATGGAATGTAAATTTAAACTAATTTCTAGACTAAGGCCTCATTAATTTAAAAGTAATACACGACTCTCAAATTTGGTAATTATTTGGAATTCTTGAGGTGCGAACTGGTGTGACGTAGGTTTAGAAAAACATTTTCTTTATCGTGCCAACGTTTCGATCTTTAGTGAGATCATCTTCAGGGCTCAAACTGTTCTTTTCATTCGGCACTCTTAACGACACACAAGAATGACGCATCGACTCAGAAAACAACCACTTTGAGCCCTGAAGGTGATGTCAATAAAGATCGAAACGTTGGCACGATAAAGAAAATGTTTTTCTAAAACCTATGTCACCTCAGACCGCATCTCACGATCTCCAAACTATCATTAACTAACAGTCACTAAACACCACACATATTCTGGTAATTTATACTAATTTCATAATAAAAAATACTTTAATGTAAAATTTAAAATTACACATTATTATCTGCTTAAATGAATAGGTTTGTAAAGAAAGTAAAAATTTTCATTAAAACGTCCCACAGTTTTTTTTACAATTGGATAAAATTTCAGAGATCAAACGATAAACTTATTTGGTCGTTACCAATCATTTTGGTCTGCCTGTCATTTCACCATCTTCAATGTGTCATTCTGTGGTCCACACACTTTTATTTGTGAGTGTTATATCAACGACAACCACTTTGAGTACTACTAAAGAAACCCAATTAATTACATGGTTTTCTAATCTTTAAATAAGTTATAAAAAATTGAAAATTCTTTATACTGTAACAGTCATCAGGCATGATTTCACCGAAACTATTCCGCTCTATCTCAAATTGAAAATATTCCGTAAGAATGTACTTAGCTGTCGTAATTTTTGAAAGCTTTGCAAACAGCAGGTTTATTTACCATGAAGAATCCTTGAGTAAGGATGCAATGCCCTATTCTCAGACGTGCCGAGACTGTGTCCTCTTCACAAAGAGCATTTTTTGCTCAAAGTTCTAGGGAAAGAAGATTATTGCACAAATATAGCCTCAGATTAAGTAATTTGTCAAACTCATTACAATATGTAAATGTGCCCCCATGGGACTTAACTTTTTAGAAATGAACTAGATTTTTCTTGAATTTTTTCTTTACCAAGTCAGGTGTTTCTCTTGTTAAGTATGTGCTTAAATAAACAGGTCCGTGAAGCAATTTAAAATTTTCATCGAAACATTCTAACTTTTTTATTACAACTTAAACTTTTTCACATTAAAATCAAACAATTGACTGAATACAACATCTGAATTATGGCATGAAAATATTATATTTATATTGAGATGTAAAAAGATTTCCGTTGATTATTATACAATATAACAAATTGATAAGCTTTCTAAAAATAGATTAGAAAAAGAAATAACGGATGGACTTACAGAAACATATCGTTCTTCCAAACCGATCGTTACCCAATGATCATCAGAACTATTCAATATCTTATTTCTAGCTAGCAAAAAATAAATTTGTAAAAAGATAATTAAATAAAAAATTTTTTATTCTTTTATTAGAATGCAAGGTATCACCTAACAGTTCGTATGATTATTTTGAAATCGGAAAATTGAGACAGTAAACTTTAAAATATAAATGACATGAGATAATAAATTTTAAATTTAAGTTTCTATAACATTAAAATAAAAAATAACTATAAAAATATTTAGAAAGAAAAATCGTAAGAACAGTAATGCTTATAGTTTGCAATTTAAAATAAACCCAATACAAAGCAAGATTTAAAAAAGGCAACAAAAATAAGCCCAAAGGTAAACCAATAACAATATCAAAATCATTTTTCTTGTTTTTAATTTTTAAGTAAAGATCAAAGCGTGGGAATTTGTTTCCGCTTTCTTCCGACGGTTGTTTTCCCATGAACTAAGCAATTTCAAGATGCGCCCATTGAACATATTCCGCACAGGGCCGTTTCTGGAGTAACAACGTAATTACAGAGGTTGTTAATTGAGTTTAGGTTGACTTCCGGCGTCCAGCATCAACTCGAGGATAATTGGACGTTAAGCAGGATAATCACCTTCTACAACAAGTTCAAGCTGGGGGATAATGTAACATTAAAAACGAATCGTTTTCTTTATTACGATAGGTAAATTAAATTTGTAAGTGCCAATTGTCACATTGTTAACTCATATGTATTATATCATATTTTCAATTTAGATAAAACAACCTTCTACCAAAATAGGCGGATATCTCATTAAACTTTGATCGTTAAATGGTGGTGGAATATTTTTTAAATATCACTATTTTTATTGAAGTCTTTAATTTTAATAATTTGGTGTTGGGTAAAGGACGATTTAAGATTAATTATTTTATTTGGAGGTCGTGAAATGCGGTCTGGTGTGACGTAGGTTCTAGAAAAACATTTTCTTTATCGTGCCGACGTTTCGATCTTTATTGAGATCATCTTCAGGGCACAAAGGGTTTGTTTACGTAACCCTCCTTAGTTTTAAACAGGGCAAACCACAACATACCAAAAGATAAATTAATTAATTGATTTTCTTACAAAAAACAGTGAAATGTGAAATACAAAATAACTTAAAATAGCCCGTCTGCTCAGTTGGCTTAATATATAATAAATTATCCTATTTTAACAATTTTATTTGGTTTTGGAGCATTTTTACGTATAAATTATTGTTATAAATACAAATTAAAACTTTTGCTAAGGTATATTTTTAACAATGGTGATATTTTAACTCAAATTACATCAGGCCTTATATATATACTTCGGAAACCGTGGATAGCGGGTAGGCCTCGGCTGGTAGATCCCGAGGTAGTGGGTTCGAATCCCATATCGCCCCTGGAATTTTCTATCACGCCCCTTTCCTTCTTTTAAATACAGTTCTTTGTCTTATATGGAAAAGCCACTACTGGAATGTTTAGTGTTGTAGACCGCAAGATTCTTTTTTTTTATAATACAATAAAAACTGCATCCATCTAGCGTAATTAGCAAATTGAACCAAGAAATCAAACAAATATATTGATAAAACGGAAAAATGCGTAGATCAATTCAAATGCTTGCTACAAGTATAGAAAAACGTTAAACTAATGTTTCATAGGAAGTGTTTAAAACATCGAAACATTTTGAATGTCGCGTTATAACAAAAAAAAAATCCAACGTTATTTTTGGATCACTTCATAAATTATGAATTGTATGTGAAATGCTTACTTAAATAAATGCTTACTGCTAACATAAATGAAAGATATTTGTGTTTAATTATGTTAAAAAATCGCCTTAACGAATTACTAAATCAAATATTTTCAGTGTTCAGTTCTGAGATAGAAGGGTAGTCATAAATTTCCCTTGAACAATACACCCTTGGGGCTCGAGCACTAAACCGACCGAAAAAAAAGCTGTTCGAGGGTACTCGAACATTAGGAGCGGAATTTTATAACGATGCCCCTTCAACGTCGTTCAACAAGAGGTGGAAAATTTTCTCCGTAAATTCAGAAATAGATTGCTAAGGGGGAAATTTTAAATAATTATAGATGGAAATGTGTGATATTTGTAAAAATTGACAACCTTTTCCACATTTTACTTAAATATCTTTGAACACGTTTTTTTTCTAAGTTGCAAACATAACAAATGTACATCTAAGAAAAGTGGTTTTTGCGTGGGGGCTAATAATGATGAACCTTTCTTTCCAACCGCAGCTCGGTCATCCCAGATTATGTCGGCTCTGGACTATATTCTAGCTAAAGCATAAAACAATTCTTGGTTTGGAGTTTTTTTTTTTTTTTTTAGTTAAAAAAAATTAGATTTTAAGTTAACCTGTACTTTAAACTAAATTTTTGCAAAGGCCAAGCATCCAGATTGGCGATCCTTATCTGGAGGATTTTAATGATTAAAATACTTCAGAGGTGGCATAGTTTTGTCTGGTTTAATCTCCGGAGTAATTAAAGCTTGTTTCATCACACTTGAATGTAGAAAAACAGAATTTAAATAAACTTTTTAACGCTTCAATCCCAGGTTGGAATATCTTGAAGAGTGCGGGATGAATGGTTTCAGCAAAAGGGTATTTTGTGACAGGATAATCGTTCATGAATCTTCTTGTAACACTTTTTTTCTCCTTGAAGGATACATATTATAATTCTGTGAGTTGGTGAATTGTATGGTTGGATTCATCAAAAATAACATTGGCGATATTTCGGAAGAGTTTGTATTTGTACGTTTGTTTGAATCAAAGTGTTTGATGACATATATTCAAATGGGTTTAGGTGTTTTAGTATAGTTTTTGAAATTTGAGTCGCGTGTGTGAGTTCTATGCAGGTTGTTTTTTGTCAATGTACAGTCCTACGCACATGAGGCAGACTATATTAACTGGTTGGAAAGAGGTAATATTTTAGTAGGTATGTGTTGTGATTAGTGACCCTTAGTCGATGATTATCGTCATTATAATGAGAGGAAATCGTAAGATGCGGTCTGGTGTGATGTAGGTTTCAGAAAAACATTTTCTTTATCGTGCCAACGTTTCTATCTTTATTGAGATCATCTTCAGGGCCTGGGATTTACAAACATTGTTTAAATTTAACAAATACATGTAGGATGTGGAAAAAAGTGAATTTATACAATGCAAAAAATATTTTTTTTATTCAATAAAAGTATTTCTACTCACTCAAAGTGTTTGTTTTCTGCGTAATTGTGCCATTCTTGCGTGTCGTGTTGAGAGTGCCAGTGAGGTATTGCTGTTTTATGTTTATATACGTTGGATTTTGAAGAAGTGGGGAAGGAAGTCGGATAGAAGTACATTTTTGTATAAGGAGTCGGCTTCTTTGAGGTGAAAAGAGCCGACGAAGGGAATAAAAACGTTGCCAATGGTTCGGCCAGATTATTCTTTCAGGATTATATAAACGGGGATAATTGGGATAAGGAAAGCTAAATTGTTGAAAAAGTAAAGTTTTTAGTAGATAGGTGTGTTATAGGGTCAATGAACATGTTTACATTTTATACGTTTATTGTCATTTTCCACCGGTCGAACCACTTCTCAACGAACGTGTCATGGGTTTCCAGGTTTCTGATTGAGATTGGCGGATCTTTAAAAGGACAAGTTTTGCCAAAATTATCCGCACAGGTGGTAAGGAAAGTTTCAAAAAATTTCCCACAGTGTAGAGAATGAATCCTAAAATATTTCTATGGTGCCACTGTTGTTTCCAAAATATCTGTCGGTTTAGAAGGATTTTAAGATTAGGTGGGCCGTAAAAAGGACGAATTTCTTAAGCTTTCAGACTCCTTAATAGTCACGTATGAATACAAATATGAGAAAGAAAAAGTAAAGAACAAGTAACTTACATATGAAAATAAATTAAAAAAAGTGAATCCAACGAAATTTAATTTTTTTTTTTTTTAATTTAAGGTAGTAATGAAAAGGGTAAGAATGCCGCTTATATTGTGAAGAGGTTGTTCTAAGATATTTCTTTGGGTACTCCTATATCTGTGTGTGTCTGGGCGTAGCCGGCTGATAGATAAAACTACTGATAACTTGAAAAGTAATAAAGTTTAATTGGACTATTAATATATTGTAAATATTATAACAAAATCCTTATGTAAATTGCCTGCAAATGCCAGAATACATAGCTAGACCGGCTCTCCTAGGATCACTGATGATTTTTTGTTGAGTTCAGTCCTATCCTATACATTGTTCGTTTTTGATCATGGTCCGTTTAAAGTCAGGTTAGGTCTGTTCTGTTGTCAGTATTTTGTCAGTTCTGTACTTGGTAAATTTAAACCTTATCCACTCCATAATAAATAGGAAGCGAAGTCATTGCTGAATAGCACACATACTAGCAAAGATCGGAAACGACTAAAATCAAAATAAGCGGTTCGCCCTCGCATATTTTTACAGCTCCACGAAAAATATTGAATCAGGATCTAGCCTAATTCGTTACTAACTCTAACTATAACATGAACCCTAACTCGAACCGTACCAAACACTAACGATAACACAAAGTCAACCTAAGCTAACCGATCAAACGCACGTCTAGGTAACGCAAAATCAATTACGCAAAAAATTGTATCCAGCCTAACGGCATATCCAAATTCAAATATTTATATAATCGAGATCTCGAAATGGTCTCGATTTATTTTAACGACAACATCAGCACAAAACAATCTTAAACATGCCTACAAATTGACGTAATTAAGTTTTTAATAGATAGTTTCATATTTCTTTGAAGTCTGACTGAGTCCCAACATTACCAAAGTCTGTAACACTTGTAAAATACTGGGATGTGTGTACCGCACTCAGTATTACAGTTCTGAATGATCTTCAAAGTAATTTGAAACCATCTATTAAAAACTTAATTGGGTCAATTTTTAGACATATTTAAGATTGTTTTGTCCGGATGAATACCTCAAAATAGGACGATATCATATATGATGATATATATGATATATANAGAAAAACATTTTCTTTATCGTGCCAACGTTTCGATCTTTATTGAGATCATCTTCAGGGCCTGGGATTTGCAAACATTGTTTACATTTAACAAATACATTTAGGATGTGGAAAAGTGAATTTATACAATGCAAAATATTTTTTTATATTCAGTCAAAGTATTTCTACTCACTCAAAGTGTTTGTCTCCTGTGTAATTGTGCCATTCTTGCGGGTCGTGTTGAGAGTAATAAGTAAGTAAAGTTAGTGCATTACAGAGTAATAGTCCCAATAAAGGAGGGAGATTAGTACGTGAGAGGATAGACGTAATTTAGTTTGAAAAAGTTAAGTGAAATAAATTTATAAAAAGCATTCCAAAGATAAACCTTTTCCTATTTTCTTTTAATTATAGGGCAATATAATTTTATTATTTTTGGTTTTCATTTTGTTTTTTTTGTATAATAAAACGATAACATTTTAAGTTGCTTTGTAAAATATTTGATTAGATTATTCTTCTTCTTTTTATTTTTTATAACCTCGTTTATTATCCTTGAAATAATTAACATTATCAAACTACGACGATGGTATGCCGTATGTATAAACGTATAAAGTAGAAATAACACTGAACGTGGAAGATAAAATGCGACGGGCCGAAACAGCGAGGATAAAAGGATTACAACGATCAGAAACGGTTAATCTACCATTTTCCAAGAATAAATATTTGTTATACTATGTAATTTTAAGGTTTACACAATTTCACTACAAAAAATTAATCTAAAACCGTTCAATTTTTTACTAATTTTGCATAAGCGTTTGAAATATGTCGTCATATTTGGGAGGGGGTTAAAAAACGTTGAGCTTCGTTAGCCACCCTAGGTTCGACGACAGAAATCTACTTCGATTTTATTTGTATTTGGCTATTTCAAAGGGCCAGGATAATTCCTTTGAGGATTAGCGAAAAAATGTTGATTCTGTATAACAATACGATTCCGATTAAAATGGTGGGGAAAGCGAATGAATTCTCCTTTAATCTTTAATATAGGAACCTCCGTCAAAATAAAATATTTGTTACATTGAGGATGTAGAAAATAAACTCCCTCTTTTTAGGAAACTTGTATAAGGGAAATAGTTCGATAAATTTAGAAAAAGGATCACCCTAATGTGTGGTGATTAGTAATCGTTATTCGATGATTATTCAGAAATCGTGAGATGAGTTCTGGTGTGACGTAGATTTTAGAAAAAAATTTTCTTTATTGTGCCGACTCGCAAGAATTGCACACTTACGCAGAAAACAAACACATTGAGTGAGAAGAAATACTTTGATTGAATATAAAAAATATATTACAATTAATTAAGGTTTTTTAATTGAGATAAAAAAGTCAATGGCACGAGCGGGATTCGAACCCACGATCTTCTGCTAGATACGCCGCTGCTCTACCACTAGAGCTATCGTGTCTCTACCTTTTGAATTTTCCCTCCTTTTTGCCATTTTTCAAATGTCGTGTAATCGGATTGGATTCTCGACGACCAATGAAATGGCCACGGAGAGCTTTAGCGAAGTATACTTCATTTTAAATCATTAAATTCACTAATTTCGTGGTCCGCTTGATCAATTGATATATTACCATTAATTATGGTTTTTAGTTGAGATAAAATGAAAAATGGCAAAAAGGAGGGAAAATTCAAAAGTGGGGTTGAGATGGGAAGTTAGTGTCCGAGTGGATCGAGGTCACGATAGCTCAAGTGGTAGAGCAGCGGCGTATCTAGCCGAAGATCGTGGGTTCGAATCCCGCTCGTGCCATTGATTTTTTTATCTCAACTAAAAAACCTTAATTAATTGTAATATATTAATTGGTCAAGCGGACCACGAAATTAGTGAATAAAAAATATATTTTTTTGCATAAATTCACTTTTTCCACATTCTACATGTATTTGTTAAATTTAAATAATGTTTGTAAATCCCAGGCCCTGAAGATGATCTCAATAACGATCAAAACGCTGGCACGATAAAGAAAATTTTTTTCTGAAACCTACATCACACCAGACCGCATCTGACGATTTCTGAATAATGATTACATAATGTGAGTTTTTCGATCAAAAATAAAATATTTATTAATAGTAAGTTCGAGATCAGGTATGCGGTCGTCAAAAACAAGTAAGTTTTGTAACTTATGACAAGCTATCAATCTTTACTGAGGTCTTCATTAGGGCTCTACAAGCAACAACAACCTTAATAATTAATAAATAATAAGAAACACAATAATTCTCAGACAACAATGGATAACATACTCGTCACAATATTAAAAGTAAAATATTATAATATATAATGTAATATTTGTATACCAAATGAGAGGTAATCAATTGGGGTGACACAGAATGACACATACAGACAAAAAGCACTAAATTAGGCAACTGTAGAGGGCGCTAAGATTATTGATATTATTTCTCAAATTTAGTGAATTGACATCAGATTTAATATGTCGCATTTCTTTTAATAATCTTCTGTCCAAATTTTTATTTCTTAGTACGGAAAAACATTTTAATCAATATACTTGTTTATATCACAATTTTTATAACATAACACGTTAAACGTACATTTCATCAATGTTGTGTTGGCAGGGATGTAGGTTTTACCAATTGCTTGGCTAAATTTTGGTCATGTGATGATTTATTAAAAAACAAAATGTTTAAATTAAAGACTAAAATCGATTGGACACAAATGGCTCCAATCTCTGAGAGAAGGTAGACACCTGGCCGACAATATTTAAATATTTTAGTTCTCTCTTACTGTTTTATTTTTCAGGCTCAATTAATCATACATTTTAAATTTTATTCATATGCTTATCCTTGCTGGGTTGCTTTGTCAGACGAGTTTAGAAATATCACATTGATCAGTGTGTCTGTGTGATTTATTTTATATCAATTCACTTTTATAAAGTCGTGGGGGTGAGGAGCTTCCGGTCTACCCAGTAAGTACTAGCACATAAGTTCTCTGATTGGCGATGTTTTGCCTAGTGTGACTCCTAGATATTTTTCTTCATTTTTCAACTCGGTCACGTTATTAAATCTTATTTTTTCAGGTGATTCATTTTCATTATTTTTGTATATATTTTGCATACAATCTGTACTTGATACAAGAAAAACATTAATGTTTTCGAAATGAGAGTAAAAAAAGATTTGCTTTTCCGTCATCATATATATATATATCAAATGCAAAATTTCACATTCTTGCGCAGTAATAATTTTCATCAATAACATCATTACTCTGACATTTATCTAAATGATCTTAGAGATTTACATTACTGAAACAGTATTTCTTGAACCAATAATTAGCAATCAATAAAATAGGGCCAAGCATGTTGTTGGATGAAGGAAAAGTTTCTTCTGATTAAAAGTTTCGTTTGATTCCGATTCAATTCAAAGTTTAAAAAATGACTTCTTCTAGTTACAATACGAACTAAGAAATTTTCGATACGGTAAGCTTTTTATGAAAAACATTCAATCTTATTTTCAATTTCAAGCTAAAAAAAAGTTGTCTCTACGATCGTTAATTCAACTCTGAAGACAAATTTAGGCCTGATTTATCAGTTAA
The DNA here is from genome assembly GCF_000648675.2 of Cimex lectularius. Classification (NCBI taxonomy): domain Eukaryota; kingdom Metazoa; phylum Arthropoda; class Insecta; order Hemiptera; family Cimicidae; genus Cimex; species Cimex lectularius. The sequence goes on from NW_019392993.1 coordinate 1,777,557, forward strand.
CCTTTCATGCTTTGTCAACCCTCGTCCAGGGCATGGTGGAATAATTTTGTTTCGGTTCCAGGAGATTGATTCAAACCATATATCAAAAAGCGCTTATCTCGACACATTTTGTTTCATCCTCTGTCTGACAATTATTTTGCAAAAATACAATAAAATAATTTCGAGGCATAGATTGGAAGACAGATCAGATATGATGATCAAACAAATCATTAAAATATTTTTTTTAATAACCATATATTCATTTCAATATTCACAAGAATTTATCAATATTATCGGTTATTGAAATCTCATAATAAAAACGAAATTTCCCAATTCCCTCTCGTGTTATCCATTATCGATGGATGACCGGCTTATCAGCGAGGCGAAGCGTGATTATATACGGCAATCAGAGAATGACGAGGATCCAATAACACCACGTTTTCTACGGCTTGTTATTTCCAATAAACAAACCAATAAACAGCTTGTTATTTTGAAAGTTGATACAATTTTGATAATTTATAAAGAGCGAGAGAATTTGCTGGAATCTTTTGTGATTATCTTTGAAGGATTCGGCCGTGTTATGACTTGTGGAACGTTTTTATAAAAGAAAACATTCGAAAGATGGATCTTTCTTTCCATTATGTATGGGGTTGGTGTGCCCTGCTGGGGTTAAAGGCCTATAACTCTATTCCCTTAGGACTTTAAAGGCTTTGTTTGAATTTTTTCATACTCTAACTTTTCTTTCCAGAATTTATTTTTTTTTGTATAAAAAATTATGTAAATTTCTTAGGGACGTTATTTCTTTCTTTTCTTCGTTTTATTGTTTTATTTTGTAACTTGCTTCCAAGTAATTTCTATTAAAAATACATCCCTAACGTTCTAAGTCTAAAACTAATACATCCCTGATAACTTTCTCAAAAAGTAGGAAGGTAAACATAAAATCACCTACTATAAAAAATTAAACCTTAATTTTCTCAAAAAAAACTAAGTATCTAAGTGTAATCCTTGACCCAAGATCCAAGAAGCCACAGATAACAGTTGATCTACCACCCTTACACATTCCTGTACACAACTTGGGTTTTGAATTTGCCCAAAGATTCCCAGAATAAATACGAAATAAGAAATAGGCTAATAAAACGAGATCTAAGGAGAAGCAATCACAAAATATTTCAGTAAAATAAAAGAGATTGCTATAACGGTACCTGACGAAATGAGAGGAAATTGTGTTTTAACACACAGGTCCAAGTCTGGATAACAGACATCTTTGGAAGAAAGACAACTGGTGGATCAAAGATGGCACTTTAGTTTTTTGGCTACTCCCCTGTAGGTATGGAGGTGAAAGGCAGAACATAATTTAAAAACCTATACAAAACTATTTAAAAAAATATCCTTGTAAATTGAAACTTCCTAGCTGAAGTCCATTCAATTCTTGTCTCTTTGTCTTTAAACTGGATGGATTTTCATTTATTGCGGGCGACTGACAATTAGTCATATTAACTCCCAATGCACTCTGAGGGTTGATGGGGTACTCTATCTTCCACCATTTTTCTTTCACTTAGTAATTCTCACGAACAAAAAACTATAGCAACCAAACTGTAATAGGACCCAATAAGTATATGCACTATTTACAAACATTTTGATGGGAAAACACACCAGTTTCCCTTAAAAATTGGTACAGGAGACCCAACTACCTACTCTCATACGCAAGGTCTGTCTTTAAATATACTCGCTCCCTTTAAGGGGCCAAGGCCTGGCACTCCTCAACCAAGTATGACCATCGGAGGACCTTTGATCAATCATAGTCTTGACATCCAAGAGTTTCTCGAGTTATACCGTCGGTAGATAGCCAATGGTGTTCTTTTCTGCTAGTAAAGCGTCACCGGAAGTGTTTTATTATCGCGGAGTTTCGCTATTTACTCATTGAATAAAGAAAACACAAAATATTTAACCAGACAATTATTATTAACTCAAAATGAGATAATCTTATTTAATTAGGGCTTCTAAGTGATCTGATTTCGGTTTTTCTATTATCTCGACCGTATTTCTGGATCGTTGTTAATCTTAAAACCTTACGTAGTGCGTGGAAGTTCTGAGAAGATAGAGATTTTGACATGTTCTTATGGATTTTCACGTTAAAACCCAAACTTCAACTCGAAATCACAGAGGGTCGAGTTTGTACGGTCGTATTGTTTGTAACCTACTTTCCAAGCTGCTATTTTCGATAAAATCCAATGCCCGTCTCGTTTTATGGATTTGAGCATTTTTATTGACACATGAAATTCGGTTCGCAATAAAGTGAGATGGTTCACCCGCCCGTCGTACCACTTTCATTAATGTGCAATACCAAATTGAGCCCAGAAAGTGGAAAATTGTCCGAGCTACCGTTTACACACGGATATCAACATATTTACTTTAAACGAAAAACCTACAAATTGAACAAAATGAGAGGTTTGAATTTGGCTTTTCGGTATATTTTGAAAAATATTCTGTGGAAAATCAGGACAAAAGTTTCAATTTATTACTTTTACGTAGTTATTGCTTATAAATTGTTCAAAACTGAAGAGGAATATTGCCCATTTTGTAGTATTTACTTTCCATAGCATTATTATTTTATTTTTATTATAAATTGCTTTAAAATTTAATATTAATTATTATTAATGAAATGAAAAAGTTAATGCCACGAGCGGGATTCAAACCCACACCGCTGCTCTTACCACTTGAGCTATCGTTTTTCATTCCAACCGAAACCTTACATAAAAAGATTAATTTGAAAGAAGTAATTTAGTCAATAGGCCACTAAATATAATGGATTTAATAAATTATTATGTTTTTATTGAAGGAAAATTTAATTAAGAGATTATGAAAACTAACAAAATAAAATCTTTTAATTCTATAGTTTTGTTTTGTAGACATAATAATTTTTTTAAACAATTAATACAGTGTATTATGTCCTCTGTTAGTTAAAAAGTCTGTACACCTGTTAGGCATATTGTTAATCACGTTGTCACTAATTTAATAAGGAATTTCACTCAATAGATGCTGCAAAGCTGCACTCAGCTGTTGCAGGTCAACTGGCTGCGGATGGTGATCAAAAATTCTTCTCTGCAACGCACCCCACATGTGGTCAATGGATTGAGGACTAGTGGCAATGGTAGAAGGGGCAGATAAGAAATTCCCATGTTTCCTAAACAGTGATGAATTCCTCTGCCTTTATGGGGTCTGGCACTGTCATCCAGAAAATGACGCCTGCCTTCATTAAACAAACAGAAACACACTCACAAGTAAAAACAACAACATTCGACTTGGAGTTCTGATCTAGCAGTTCGTAATTGCTGTAGGTCTGCTCAAAAGGGATGGCGACGTGAGGCCAACATCCCAAAAACGATTACGAATCGATTATGTTGATAAAGGCGTTGCCAAAACATCTTCTGCTTCATTTAGGATCTGACGGCCACTATGGAAATGGTTCCGTCTTGAAGCAATGAAAATATTTCTGTTCTCCCTTAACGTCTAATCCGCTGAGATCCACTTCCAGGCCTCCTATTGGTACTTCCAGTCTCTCGGAGTCGGGCTAAAGCCCGGAAGACCACGCTCTGAGAAACACTAACTGGCTCTGCGATATCCACTCGCCGATGACATCGATGACTTATTCTCACAATAATATTCTGAACTTCTGGTTCAAGATGATGTAGTTCATGGTTAAAGAGAATACAACTGGATTAAAATGGCAAAATACGAGAAAAGGTGTTTGTTTACAAAATGAGTAATTACAATTAATTAAGGTTTTTAGTTGAGATGAAAAAAAGTTAATGGCACGAGCGGGATTCGAACCCACGGTCTTCGGCTAGATACGCCGCTGCTCTACCACTTAAGCTATCGTGACCTGGATCCACTCGGACATCAACTTCCTATCTCAACCCCACCTTATGAGTTTTCCCTCCTTTAAAAAATGGCAAAAAGGAGGGAAAATTCAAAAGGTGGGGTTGAGATGGGAAGTTGGTGTCCGAGTGGATCGAGGTCACGATAGCTCAGGTGGTAGAGCAGCGGCGTATCAAGCCGATGATCGTTGATTCGAATCCCGCTCGTACCATTGACTTTTTTATCTCAACTAAAAACGTTTATTAATTGTAGTATATTAATTGGTCAAGCGGACCACGAACTTAGTGAATTTAATGATTAAAAATGAAGTACACTTCACTAAAGCTCTCCGTGGCCATTTCATTTGTCGTCGAGAATCCAACCTGATTTCACGACATTTGAAAAATGGCAAAAAGGAGGGAAAATTCAAAAGGTGGGGTTGAGATGGGAAGTTAGTGTCCGAGTGGATCGAGGTCACGATAGCTCAAGTGGTAGAGCAGCGGCGTATCTAGCCGAAGATCGTGGGTTCGAATCCCGCTCGTGACACTGACTTTTTCATCTCAACTAAAAACCTTAATTAATTGTAATGTATTAATTAGTCAAGCGGACCACGAAATTAATGAATAAAATGAATAATCTTCATGTTTACTCTGCTTAAGTAAATCCATTATTAAAAATGACGAATTACAAATTTTTTGTTTTAAGCTTGTATTTCTATTTTGCTTATATATCAGTTAATTTAATTAAAATTAATAAGAATAAATGACAATTGATCCTATTAATTTTTCATCAGTTTATTTTCTGGTTTGCACACAAGTTATATCTTGAATTATTAGGTAGATTTGATGTTATATTATGTATTACAATATATTTTTAAATATAAATTATTTAAGTAATATTTTTTGAAACTGCAGTTTCTAATTCAACTCATTAGCATCATCATTTGTTGTTTTGCATTTTGTTATATCTATCTGAACTGTATATACTTTTTAGCCTGAAAAACGTAAAAATGATGTATTCTTATAAAAAATAATTTGTGGAAGATTGTTTAGTTCAGAAAGACTGTGTTTAAACCATCATTACCAACGCGCCGTGAATTATTTGTCTTTGTTGTAGAATGTAGACAATTCAAAGGAATTGGTGAATAAATTGAATCTTTCATTATTTATTGCTTACTGATCTCAAATTTTGTTCATAAAATGCAACTGAAATTAATGGTTGAAACAGAATCTTTATTATTAGCCTTTCATTTTGGGGAATTCAAATGAATTGATGTATTAATAGAACAAATTCATTTTTGAGTAGCTTATTTTTCACAATTTGTGTTTTATCGATGGGTTTCGTTTATAAGCAAACACTACCGGACTAAAATATTATTGAACCGATAAATTAAATTAAATGTCTAATTTCAATTCAAAGTTGGATATATGGGGCGATAAATTTGGTTTTTAGTCAATAGGGGAAAGTGGGTTGGTGCCATGGACGCGCGATGAAATTTATAGGTGGAAGAAAAGTTTTTCACTTCAATTTCTCCTGTTTGGTACGTTCCTCCACTACAAGGAAGTGATCATTGTCCTCGTTTAGCGAACTACTTAGCGACCCCTTTTCATTGTCGGGTCCGATTTCAGTTGGAGGATTGTGCTTTTCGTGGCGTGTAACGATTCTATCGGGTGTGAAAAGTCGCTCTGAAAAGAAAAGGTTTCTACCAAATTTCTATATATTTATCAACTATTATTTTTCTACAATATTTCCCCATCAATAAATTCGTAGTTTTTATCAATGTATTCGTACATTTTAGTGCAAAAGTGCGTTATTTACGTTAAATGTGGCTGCATTTATTTATAAAAAATAATCAGGATAAAAAAATAATCCTTAGCCTTTATTAAATTTTTGAATAAATATAATTAAGCAGTATAAAATTTTTGATGCCAAAATGCGCCTAACAGTTTATAACCCGAGGGTATGAAAGACAAAACTGAAGTAAAAATTTGCTAAATATATTTCAGTTTAGTTTCTTCGACTTTCTCTCATACCATGTCTCACTAAAATAATTAATCAATTCATTTTGTCTTTATGACTTAGTCTTGTTATCCTTACCTTATCGTGTTTTTCACTTATCATTCTCCCTTCTCTATCCCCCTCTCCATCATATTTACTTCTCTCTTTCTCTTTAACTATCCCTCCTTTTCGATCTTTTTATATTTTTTTCTATCTCTTTCTTCTTTTTCACTGCTCACTGTATCTAGCTCTTTCTTTTTATCTCTGTATTTCATTTACTCTCTCTCACCTTCTCTCTCTATTACTTAACTTATTACTTATTTTCTAGCCTCTCTCTCTCTCTCTCTCTCTCTCTCTCTCTCTCTCTCTCTCTCTCTCTCTCTCTTACACACTGTCTTTCTCTCCATTTCTTTCACTGTACTTTTCTTTACTTCTTTTTCCCACTGCCTTTCTCTCTCTCACGTTTAATATTCTCGTAACCACTTTCGCACACTCTTTTCCTCTATTTCGTTATCTTTCTCTCTCACTGTCTCACTCTTTCTCTTTCTGTCACTCTCTCTCGCTGCCCCATTCGCTCTATCTCACTTTCTCTCACTGCCTTCCCACCTTAATCACATTTTCTATCTCTCTATTTTTTCTTGATTTTTCTCATTTTATTTATCTCTTTTTTTCTTCTCTTTCTCCTTCCATCTATACACCCATCTCTATTGATCTATTTTCTATCCTTCTGCTATAATATTTATTTAAAAAAACCTCTTATACATAGTTACAACATTACTTACGTTAAATTACGTAAAAAATATTTCAGATTATTTCTATAGTATAACTATATTTTAATTTTGTAGATTTATTTTGTTGTTGATAAGTACTTACAGAAACAATTTAAATATATATTGCGGTAAGTTCGAAAATGTATACAAAATGATGTAAACATTCCATAACGCTTGAGCTATTGTTAGCATATTCTAATGCTCAGTAACAAACCATTTTAAATTGCTTCACTTAGACCCAAGTGGTTTTTAATCATTGTAAGCCTTGATTACGTTATAAACAAATTCAGTTATAAGCTACAAAAAAATAATAATTTTTTTACCTTGTATGTGTGCTTAGGAAACAACTGAGACAAGTCCCTGATGATGATGTATGTGTCTGTTCCTATATATCAATTTATCTATTAATACATGTAGCTGATATAATTTTTGCCAAATAACATTTAAAAATCTCTTCGCTTATCGAAGATTTGCCTCGTTACATAACATTGCGTGTACTGTGTTATTATTATTATCGTAGCTATCACGGAAAACATTCACATTAGAAGTTCGTGTACAATACAAACAATACAGGGAGTAAAAAATTGAATTTGTAAAACGAAAGTGTACCGACGTTTGTGATACTTATTACACAATTGAGTCATAAGTGCCCGATAAAATTTGAGAAGTTGCAGGTTAATTAATTGAGATTATATATGCTTACAAATTAATGTATGGAATGAGAACTGCTATATTACTTCACCCTAGCACTCATCGTGTAAATTTTTTGTATTCCTGCTTATTCACTAGGTTCCACTTCTTCTGTAATAATTCCGTGAAACGTATTGTATATCATCAGTCTGGCTGGATAGGTTCTTTTTTTAATCATACGCATTTTAAGAAGTTCCAAGAGTTCCATTGCAGTAGCCTCGACTTGAATCTTCGTCGAGCCTCTCTCGAAAAATGCTTGGCTCGATCATCGCCGTACTCACCATTTCGTCTTTATATACCTGCAGTTCTCCTTTCTATAAAACAGGTCCTCAGCGTACACTCGTTCTTCTGGAAGTGTTGGAACCACTCTCCCAGATCCATACATTTACTGGATCTGCGAATCGTTATCTCGAACTACGCGTAATAATATTAACAATATTAACACGACAACTATCACTATAAGAACCACATGATGCTCGGCCCCATAGAAACATGGGCACATGAAATAACTAATACACATGCAGATGCAACAGAAATAATGTCTCAATTTCAAATAACCTAGCAGCTCTAAGGGCTTTCCGGATCTGCCAGACTTGTCGACTCAAAACTTGTCTGGAACATGCTTCATGGCATAGAAAATGAGATCTCGAAGTAGTCTAACATTAATGTGGGTCCCACATCATGAGAGAATGTCGGGCAACGAACCAGCAGATGTATTTGCTGAAAAGATAGCTTTCGAACGACTCATAGGTCGCAATTAAACGCTTTAAACATTAAAAAGGAACTGGACATTAAAAAGGTAACTAATGAGAACACAATACTGAAAGCAAAAACAATTAGGAGAAAGCGGAAATCATAATTAACAGAAAGTAATTAAAAACTCTAACTGGTATATTTACAAAGCATGTTTCAGTGAACAACAACCTAAATGGGATACGTAATACAGGACCTAATAAACAAATGAACAGATGATCATTGTCAATTATACTTCCCTGCGATAGCACGGAAAAGGCCTTGGTACCCGGGAAGACAGTTTTTGAACCCCACAAATCTTGATACCAACCCATAGGAATAATTCCTTAATTCATAAAAGAAACTTAAATTTTCCCGACATCGGCACAATAGACGAAAGTTTAAGGGAGGAATCGCCACGACTTCAATAGGGACGGAATAAATAACTTTGGGGACATTTCTTTTTTCATCTAACTTATCTACACTGCCCTCGTGGACCAGATCGTATTCACCCACTAGTTCTATACAACGCAGATACTTTAGTACCGGTTCTTTGCAACATATTTCTTGTATCAAGGTGTATTTCCTCGTTAGTAGAAAGTTTGCTTTGTTATTTCTTTCTATTTCTTTTGTTTCAAAGGCGAAAACAAGTTTTCTTACAAAACTCTAGTCTGACATATTTTTGTTATTTGAAAAAAGTATTCATATCACATATTTTTCAATGGTTCTTACATCACCTTCAACATGGGTTTAAAAATATCGCTCTATTTCAACAATTCTTCCTACTTTTTTCAATTCCCTATCCATACATACATCTTGAATGTAGCAATCAAGTCGATTAACATAGTTAATCTTTTTTCGTGAACATTGACGATATTAAATCTTCTAGCATAAAAATGGTAGGCTATTTATGTCGTGACTCCACTGATCTCACCTGCAACGTCTTTACTATTCTGCACATCTATGTATATCTATATTTATATATGTGATATAGCGTGTCTCTTCTTCTTTTTTGTTGGGCCCAACCCTGAATTCGGAAAACCGAAAACAAGGTCCCAGAGGTTTTTTACGATCGGACCTGACGACAATTATTTCATTTATCGTTCAGGCACCTTTTATATTTCATTTAAACCAAAGTAAATACGACACCAAATATTTGTTAAATTTGAATCTTTAATTACAATTTATTTTCACATAAAATGACAATATATTTTATTAATTATTATTTTTAATTTAAAGAAACCTTTTACCCTATAACAAACCTATCTCAAATCTACAAACCTTAATTTTAAAATGGAATTTGATTCTCGTTTTATAGTTCCATAAAGAAAGGTAAAGAAATTATTATTATTATTGTTATTATTATTAAAATTTTGACCACCAAATTAGAAAATAGAATTAAAATATTAACACAACTTTTAAAATGAAATGTTAATTATTTTATTTTTCTTTATAAAAATATATACCCTTTTAAAACTAAATTACAATTATTATTTTTTTATTTTGACGTCAAAGTAATAAAAATTAACTCACTTGAATAGTGTGCACACCAAATTTTTCTTTTTTACCAAAAATAGCTGTTTACCCACACATGCTAGAAAGGGATATCTTCTAGGACTTGAAAAAATAGCCCTTTCATGGCCCCTACTCCTTTCACTGTTTGAGTGTGTGGAAGGGCATGGCGGTTCATTTAAATCTGAACGTGACATATATATTAATATAACATATTTTATGTTATATTCTCTTCCTTAATTCTACGACTCTTTATTATTTATTACAATAGAATTTTTTACATAAAAATGATTTAACTTGTATTTTTGAACTACGGTTCTAATTCAACACATTAACATCAGCATGTATTGTTTTGTAAGTTGTTACATTTATCCGAACTATATATGATTTTTAACCTGTAAAACGTAAAAATGATATTTTAGTCTTATAAATAAATAAGATGGCGTTTAAACCAACGATTATTCAGAAATCGTGTGATGCCGTCTGGTGTGATGTAGTTTTCAGAAAAACATTTTGTTTATCGTACCAACGTTTCGATCTTTATTGAGATCATCTTCAGGGCCTGGGATTTACAAACATTGTTTAAATTTAACAAATACTTGTAGGATGTGGAAAAAAGTGAATTTATACAATGCAAAAAATATTTTTTTTTATTCAATCAATGTATTTCTACTCTCTCAAAGTGTTTGTTTTCTGCGTAAGTGTGCCATTCTTGCGTGTCGTATTGAGAGTGCCAGTGAGATATTGCTGTTTTATGTTTAAATACGTTGGATTTTGAAGGGGTGGGGAAGTCGGTATAGAAAGACATTTGAATAAAGATCGAAACGTTGGCACGATAAAGAAAATATTTTTCTGAAACCTACATCACACCAGACCGCATCTCACGATTTCTGAATAATCATCGACTAACGGTCACTAATCACCACACACACACACACACACACACACACGCTTAAACCAACATTACCGATGAGCTGTGCGTAACTGTATCCAATGCGCCGTGAAGTATTTGCCTTTTGTTGTAGAAAATTCAAAGGAATTGGTGAATAAATGGAATCAATCATTATTTATTGCTTACTGATCTCTAATTTTGTTCATAAAATGTAAGTTAAATTAATGGTTGAAACAGAATCCAACCTCTTCTTATAATATGTTTTTGTATATTGTTTTTAAATTATATAAAGCTTAAATATTAAGTTAGTCCTAATGTAAAACTTGTTTTTCAGCCATGAAAGCTGCTATTCTGATACAACAATGGTACCGTCGCTATTTAGCAAGAATGGAAGTGAGGAGGCGATATACGTGGACCATATTCCAAAGTATTGAGTACCAGGGTGAACAGGACCAAGTAAAGGTAAGTTCAGAATGATTTGACACGTGATGTAATAAAAATGCCTGGAAGAAAATGTAACTTTATTTAAACTAGTTATACCAGGTAGCCAAATATGTTCGTATTGGGGATTAAGTGTCACAATTAAAATTCGTTTAGAATTGTTTTATTCTGGGAATTAGTCTCCATAGGTATCTAAAACCCTCTCCCAACCATTTACTAGCCAAGTCGTGCCTTTTCTATAAAAGAAACTTGTGTCCCGGGGCTTAAAAATATATTCAGTTCATTTTCAAGCTGTTGGCAATTTTCGAACTTTCAAATGCGCATATTTTGATAAGAAAAGGCGAAAATCATGTGAAACCAAGTCTAGAGAGTACGGAGGGTAGGACTTTCCAACTATTCCTCATTATCAACTCGCGTTGTCCGGATGAAAAATTACACCTTTTCTATTCACGAGAGTATGTAGTTTCTGGGCCAGGGCAAGAGATACTCGTTCGAGTTGGTTTCAGTATATTTTGGCTGTGGGGGTTTGGCCAAGTAGCGTAGTGCACAATGCCCGCGATACTCTACCAAGCATAAAGCATCATATTTTGTTGGTGAATATTTGGTTTTCGCATCAATGGGACAGTGTCATTCGGTGTCAATGACCCGACCTCCTGATGTCCCTTACAGGATTTTTTTGTCGCATATGTCAATCCAAACAAAAAAACATTTCTACTTTGTTCTGGGAAAACAATAATAACCAAATTAGGGGGGCGTCGGTGGCCGCAAGGTTTAGTCTTTGACACGGCGCTCATCACTGTAAGGTAAAGGTCCCGGGTTCGAATCCAGCGGCCCTGCATTCGAACCCGACATACTTACAAACGGGCTTTTTTTCAAAAACACCGGCACCCTGAGGGTTTATATGACCTCTGCTGTTGCGAACCCTCGTAAAAAAAAAAAAATCTTAAGACTGAAGCTTTTTACCGCCGGTCAATTTATGAGGAACCCATTTGCTCAGCAGTCAAAAATCAGACCGTCGTTCATACTCAATCCCGTCAGTCAATTATACCCTGGGTATGTTGATGTAAACATCTAATACTCCTATGTAAATAGAAATTTTAATTAACAATTTCAATTAATTATACTTTTGATGTAAGGTCTTGGTTTAGATGAAAAGGTAAGTGTCGCGATTGGGATTTGAACCCACGACCTTCGGCCAGGTTTGAATCCTGCTCGTGACACTAACTTTTTCATCTCAAACAAGACCTTACATAAAAAGTATAATTAATTGAGTAATTTGGTCAATTAGGCCACTAAACATAAATTGGCTAATTAACAATATTGAAACAATAATAAATGAAAGATTGCACTGACTTTTCAAGTAACTTGGTGTACAATTTTGTATATCTATGTAAATAGGCAAATTTTTACTAATCATTCGACAATTTTAAATCAACTACACTCCATTTTTGTCATGTATTCAGATTAATTTGCGTAAGTAACAGAGAAATTTAATGGCATAGAATGCGGTTGGAAGAATTCGTAACTTCATTGTAGGTCGTTTGCAGAACATAATAAATAGACAGAAGTTTGTCCTCTGGTCGGAGGGACAGGGTACGTTGCGTGTTCAGCCGACACTAAAGAGCACATATTAGCAGAGCAGTAGTCATTATTCGTAAGAGTTAAACCAGACTGGACTTATTGAACCGTTCTTGGGTGTATTACAAGAGATCCGGCCGGAAAATTATAAGTCTGGCTGGTAGATTACATCGTCTATAATTGTCCAGCCATACAACAGCTCCGAAATATCTACTTGATAGATCGAATAGTCACGCAAATTAACCTTAAATTATTTTTCAAAATCTTGTTAGATATTTTTAAGCTAATAAAACTGATAGATTTAATTTTGATAATGAAAAACAATACGCGATAGGAAAAGTTAATGCCGTGTAAAACGGCTATTCAAACTCAGCTACGAATTAAACTCAGCTTACTACACTTTCACAACGATGTTCATTTGTTATCCCGTTAGATGTGTTCTCTGAATCCACTTTCACCACTTGTGATTAAAAGTGATTAATAAGAAAATGAAGAAAAGAAATGCCGAAATTTAGCAAGGAATCACGATACCGGTAGTCCACACAATTCACAAATAATAAACATTTCATGGCAAAAACATCTTTCGCTATTGTGTTTCACATATTTAACAACAGCCTTTGAACTTCAAAATAAGAAACACGGTATTAAAATATTACTAACAAATCTTGTTATACAACTTGAACAAAAGGATCTTCAGTGAGATCACAACAAAAACGACAACTCTTTAAGTCTTTATCTTATATCGTCGGCGTCAGGGCCTATTTATTTTAGCATAATATCGCAGTTAGAAACATGCTATGTCGTTTAAACAAACAAAATTACAAAAAACAATTATCTTACTTTAAATAGATGAGTGTTTAAATATATCTGGAGAGCAAGAAACTACATATATAATAAGAATAAATAAAATTAGTGAAGCTCAGTATCTAAAAAAATGAACAGTGTGGAGTTAATTGAGAACAATAAAACAATATAATATAAAAATTTAAAAATTGTTTAAAACCACAAACGTGGTCCTATAGGTTACCTCGGTTAAAATAACTAAAAGTACACGTCTCTTTTTTTAAAATAAATAATAAAATTACGTTTTTTCCTTCAGGTACATTAGAATATCACAGTTAAATCCCCTTTAAATAATTTTTAAATTTTATTATAATATAATTACAAACTATATTGTTTTATTGTTTTTAAGTAGTTCGATACATCATCTCATCTTTAAAACTTGTTATAATAAATCATAATAGTGATAACGAATTTTCCCCTTTTTTCTGTGTAAAAGTAAAATAAAAACATTCGTAAAAACGTAATATCAATTATAGCCTCGATATTTCTTTCGTAATGTTGGCAAGGGCGATAAAAAATTTTGTTGCCTGACGCGGTTATGCACGAATGTAAATCTGAAATATAAGAACAACTTGCCAAGTTCATAGAATAAATTATACTCTGGGTGACCTTTGGAAAAAACATTATATAAAAGCTGAGATTCCTATAAACAAACCATAGTTGGATGTCGTACAATATAAGAAACATTTTGGACAGCTGTAAATAACTATCCATTTCAGTTAAGTTGATTTTGTTTTTTCGAATATTAATGAGATATAGTCAACATACAAAAAATACTACATCTATAAATAACAGTATTTATTATTGTTTACTATGAAAGTGGACGGAAACAATGATTTTCTGGCGAATAATTGGTGAAAAAAGCAATTGGCTACCAAATTAAAAATTCTATGAATTATTAAAACTATTAGTGTGATTTTAACCCAAAAATGTTAAAACGCTGAGCAGAAATTGTTGTTCATTTTGAATAGTCATCTGCTGGAATTTCTGAACGTAAAATGAAACAATAATTTAAAATAAATCACAAAATAAAGCAGTTGGGATAAAAGCCTAATAATTAACAATTAATTAATAAATATGTTTGTGGTTGTAGTAAAACTTGGGTACATTTCAAAATCGTACTTTTTGGGAAAAGCTTTTTAAGTATTTTTCTTCCAAAATTGGGAGCAAATAAAATTTTCCGCGAATATGCTTTGAATCTCTCCAAATTGGCATAATTTTTTTGAACTAGGTTTGTAATTACCCTTTCTTATAACTCGACTTCCAGTATTTTTGACTTAATCGATTTTCAATTCAATCGCAGGATTAATAAACATAATTCATCAATTGCTGATTAATTATGAGTGAAGATTTAAAAAAGTATTTCTACACAGTACATAGCAAAATACATATTAGAAATTTTATGGTTTGCTCACTAGATTGATACTATGGTTAGCGCACCACTAAAAACACACGTCTTAAAATAAACCAGACAATGTTGGCACACACATTTCTTAAGATAGGAAAGTGAAGGTCGAATTAGGAGAGTAGGAACTTTTTAAAGTCAGATCGGATCAGTTCGTTGGAAAAAGGAATGTTGAAGTTGCAGATAGTGAAGTTTGCTATGTAGAAAAAAGCATTGACAATTTTTCTAAGTACTTTTGATCGGAAGGTTTGGATGCAATAAACATTGGATGGCTTGCCGGAGCCCCACAGTTCCACTCCTTATGTCCAAATTGGTAGAATTTTTATTTATACGGTTAGTCGAGATTAACTATCTAAACAGATTTCAACCCACAAAGTCTTCCTGGGGTCCAAGTTTTTGTTCAGTTGTTAGTCTTATGTGGGAATTCCACATCAGTCTGCTGTGGTATGTCTGATCCTATCTCACATAAGTAAAGTCTGTAGCTCCCTGTTGTTGAAGAACAGTGAAAAGCAAGACTTTTTTTTCAATTATTGCAGGGAAGTTTTACTCATTAGTCCTTTACTTTTATCACCAGATATATATAAGCTCCAAGGTATTTTTGGATGATGGATGATTTTTAGGTAGGATTGTTAAATTTGGTACCAAAGAGCCTTTTCCCCGGCCTTTTTCATTATATTTAATATATCTTTCAAAATCTTAATGAGTAACTTTTTTGAATAGTTGGTAATGAAAAAATTAATTTTTACAATTAACAGGTAATTTTGGGGACGTCGGTGGGCGCAACGGTTAGGTCTTAACACGGCGCTCATCACTGTAAGGTAAAGGTCCCCGGTTCGAATCCAGCGGCCCTGCATTCGAACCCGACATACTTACAAATGGGGGCTTTTTTCCCCCGGCATCCCGAGGGGTTGATATAACTTCTGCTGTTGCAAACCCTCGTAAAAAAAAAGAAGTAATTTTACATTGGTGATAATTGTCGTTTACAACCGTTTACAGCTGCTTAATAAGGGCAGCATTTCTGTCATCGCCAAATCTGACATTATTTATAGAAATAAGAAAATCTTGCTTAAACTTTTTGTTTACGTGGGTATTTCTACTACGATGTTATAAGCCCCTTTTGTAAGTATGTCGAGTTCGCTGTTCTGCATTCGAACTTACGTCCTTTATCTTATAGTGACTACTGCGCCCCCACTGCCTTAAACTTTAGACCAGTACTTCAGAAACTCGTAAAAATTTATATTGTAAGTGACTTTGTAAGCTTTTGTTAGTTTACTTAATGTTAAAATATAAAACCAATCTCACAGGATTTTCCATTCTCTTTCTAATGTTGTAATAAAATTTGTAACGTGATTACATTTCATGAGATACAATGGACTTTATGTAATAAAGTTATGAAAGGGTGGATTAAACTGAAAAGTGAAATATGGCGAATACCATTGCGAATCAGACTTTAGACAAAAGGAGCTTTTTAATCCAATTTGACATATACAATAACCCCCAGAAATATTCACGTCTATTCACTTTACACCTGTATCCGCATGTATTCAGGTGTTGTGGTTTTACTGTGTCTAACTTAATGATTAAGTTAGATTAAGTCTTAATCCCTCTCTACGAAATAAATTTTGTCTTTTTAGCGAGAATTTTAGTTGCGAATAGTTATTTACGTAATAATAACTATATGAAAGAATTTAAAAAGCCTTATCGAAAACGGTATAATAAAATTTAATAACAGTCTGAAATTTAGCTAATCTCTCCAAAATACGTGAAACAAATTTCATTTATGAAACATATATCAACTTTCCTTTCTATTTATTGACCGAAAATTCACAAAATTCCAAAGTGTGTTGTTTTAAGGTAACGAGAGGCCAGAGTGCAAAAATTCATTTTGCATGCGTGAGAACTTTTTACGTACTGTTATCTTGTCATCTGTTATCTGATATTTTTTGGCAGTCAGGGAAGGCCTTGAAAGCACAGATTTTTATCGATTGATACTTCAATTCCGATAATAAATACCTGGTTATATTTACTCACGCACCCCCAAACCGATCGCAATTTGTATCTTCCGCCCTAGATGCCGGAATAATTATTGGTAAATGTCCAAATTTTACACCGGTAGTAAATTAGAATTTGAACGATTGGCTAAATAGTTAGGAAATCGCGTCATTAAACTAGAAGCTATAAATGCGATCTGCATTAACTGTGACCTATCTCGATATTTATGAGGTTGACGCCTACGTGAAATACCACAGCCCGGTTTCCTTCACTCAGCAAATCGATTCTTACCCCAATTTGAAACGAGCTAATGCGTTTAGTCGATGTTGTCAAGGAATCGAGATCAATTAAGGTAAAAGTGCTCCCTAATTGCCCGGATCTGACAAACCCGCTAAGTGACATACGATATACTTTTATAGATCCAATATCCCTTAAAAGATCTTTCATTTTTTTGCTCACGAAAACATAACACAATTCTCAAGAAACTATGCTGTAAGAACTAGTAAGCTCATCATCTTACAAACAATTTTGTGTATAACAGATATAGCAGCTAATCTTGGTGAGACGAAGTTTGGATGAGAGGAATTGGCTAGGACAATCGATAATGGTTAAACGAGTTATTACATGCGAGCATCCAGTTAACACGATTATTGATACTCGATATCAAGGGAAAAACGATAAATGTTTATCTTGTATCATGCCAAAATACAATACAAAAAGTTAAGGGCTTAATTTGCCAACCTTACATTCACATTTGTTCAGAAAAACATCTATTTAGACAAAAATAACGTTATGAAAAATGTAAACACGAGGTAATGATGACTGAAATGATAAACCAATTTGAAACGGGTTTTAGCAAGAAATAATTATACAGTATTTAGTCGCAGGGTTCTGTTTATTCTGTTATGAAGTTTTATAAAATTTATCAATGTAATTGTTACTTCATTTGTTCAGAAAAAATAGTGTAAAAATGACAATTAATTAAGGTTTTTAGTTGAGATAAAAAAAACTTAATGGTACGAGAGGGATTCGAACCCACGACCTTCGGCTAGATACGCCGCTGTTCTACCACCTGAGCTATCGTGACCTCGTTCGACTCGGACATCAACTCCCCATCTCAACCCTACCTTATGTGTTTTCCCTCCTTTTGCCATTTTTCAATGAGTTGGGGTTCATTGAGATGGGGAGTTGATGTCCGAGTCGATCGAGATCACGATAGCTCAGGTGGTAGAGCAGCGGCGTATCTAGCCGAAGGTTGTGGGTTCGAATCCCTCTCGTGCCCTTTTGTTCATCTCAACTAAAAACCTTAATTAATTGTCATGTATTAATTGGTCAAGCGGACCACGAAAGTAGTGAATTAAGGAATAGTGTAAAAAGTTTAAATGTAATACAAATGAATAGAGAACCTGCTGGGCCGAAAGAGATACTTACTGAAATTATTTCTTAAAAAAGTGAGGCAGAAATGTCAATTCCATCCGGGGCAGTGTAAATTTAATTAATTATTTCAATTAATTATTCTTTATATGTATGTTCTTGGTTGAAATGAAAAACTTAGTGTCACGAGTAGGATTCGAACCCAGATCTTCGGCTCAATACGCCTCTGCTCAAACCACTTGAAATATCGTAACAAGTCACTCCTTACAAACAAATAATAATTAATCGAAAGAAGTAATTTGGTCCATCAGAATACTAAATGGAATGGATATAATTAATTATTTATTTTTTGGAGTATACGTGATTTTCATCTAGTCACTCATTTCAAATAAAAATAAAATTAGCAGTAACTTTAATAGTCAGGGCTATTAAATTATGTAATTTAAGATTTCATGAGACAAACAAAACCAAAGTCAGGATAATATTGCAAAAGAATGGCTACCCCTTAAAGGTAATTAATAAATTAATATTACAAAGAATCCATTACAGTTCGTAGAATTAGAATTAAAAAAAATTAACGTTTTTCAATTAATTAATATTTATGAAAGGTATTGGCTAGAATCAAATAGATTACACGACATTTGAAAAATGGCAAAAAGGAGGGAAAATTCAAAAGGTGGGATTGAGATGGGAAGTTGGTGTCCGAGCGGATCGAGGTCACGATAGTTGAAGTGGTAGAGCAGCGGCGTATTTAGCCGAAGGTCGTAGGTTCGAAACCCGCTCGTGACACTGACTTTTTTATCTTAGCCAATAACTTTCGTAAATATTAATTAATTGTAAAGATTACAAAGAATGAACGATACTCCATCTACTCCAACTACACTTCAAACTACCAAAAGGTTTGACACTATTACTTATATCAACCACATCTCTGTTAAGTTGATACGATTGTTGCAACGATAATGTGGAAACAGGAAAATAGTTTTCAAATTTAAGAACTTCATTCAACAGAATTTCTTCACCAAATTAAAAAACATTTTTGGAAAGAAAAAGGATATAATTTTATTTTCTGTATTCACTGTAACGACTATCCCAAGACGTATTCAGGCCAGACTAAACAATCCTTGGGAGGTAGATTAAGAGGCCGCAAATATGACTGTGCGGACCAAAAGAACCCATGTACTGGTCTATCCAAAAAGTTTGGACACTCGTGTAAATAAAGATATCAAAATTAAGACTTTATGACAATATTATAGACATTGAAACAGTTTTTGGTAGAAGACTAGTAAAAGAAAATTAGCGTGAAAGAATGGAGTTAGAAAGTGTGAACCTAATGGAATGTGTGAATGTAATTTATTAGTGTGTGGTGTTTAGTGACCGTTAGTCAATGAATATTCGGAGATCGCGATACGGTCTGGTGTGACGTAGGTTTTAGAAAAAACATTTTCTTTATCGTGCCAACGTTTCGATCTTTATTGATATCATCTTCAGGGCTCAAAGTGTTTTTTTTTGTCTAGATGTGTCATTATTGTGTGTCGTGTTGAGTGGCAAAGTCTCAATAGTAATCGAAACGTTGGCACGATAAAGAAAATGCTTTTCTAAACCTTCGTCATACCAGACCGCATCTCACGATCTCTGAATAGTAATTTATTAGCATGAATGGAGTAGCTGCTTCCTCTATTTGGATTTTGGATTTTGATTCGAGTAGGCCCAAATTCGGAAAAGTAAGGTACATTCATACAAACATGTTCCGAGTTGGGCTTATTCGCTTCTCGTAGTCCACCGGCAGTTCCAGCTTTCACTATTGACGGTAAATTGCCGGCAGACTCGAGAATCACCCACCCCCGGGTGTTGGCAGTACGAGGACAGACGTCAGTCTTATCCTTCCAGCCAGAGGTTGGGCTTCGGGTGCTATCAAAAACTAGGTCAATTCTGCACCCAACGTATGCAATTCCAAAGCCATTCGTACTCAAGTTTATACTTAAGTACATTCACTCCTATGTACATACCATTCATTCAATTACTCGAGGGTGATGGATTACTCGATGGTAATCCTTTACACCGTTAAACAAAGATGACGCAATGTCAAAAGTTTAAGTAATTTAAAACCCGCAAGTGCAGACGGACCCAATAAGTAAACCCCTAACCATCCCTAAACCATACGGTCAATTTTTGTGGGTCAAAATTGGGCCTGTCGTTTTATCGTATGGTGAGCAAACATGTCTAATATTAATTGGCAATGATTCATTCACATGAAAATTTTTTTTGGAATAATCGAACAATGCTGTATTAGATATTAGTTACGCTTGTTAGAACAGTAAATAGATTTAAACTATAGCACAGTACATACTTATTTAAAGAAATAGCCACTATGAAGCAACAGAGAGTGTAAATTAAAAATTATTTTGAACTACTTTTTACATTGACCAAATAATAACAAATAATAAAGTAGTTTTAATACTGATTTTCATTTTTCAACAGAAAAAGTTCAGGCAAAGTTCCTTGTGAAACTTGATGAAAAATAAGTTGGACGGATAAACCGAACATGTCGTGCGCTCAACAGCCTTTCAAACTGATTGGCGTAATTAATTATCGGGCCTGTGATTAGATTTTCTCCGTCTCGGAAGTGTTATTTTTATAGAGGGGGTCGAGTTTTCTAAAAGAAAAAACTGTACAATTTCTCAGAAATGTTTTCTACATAGTTATTTATGTTTTTCTGGTTTGACATAAAAAAAAGAAAAATGATTAAAAAACAGAATTTTTTAATTATTCAGGGGTGAACAAAACAAAATATCTTAATCACTGGAAAATATTCAGTGTATCTTCAACAAAATCTCCATCTAAAAATCTATACAAACCGGATACATTCGAAAATAAAATAAAACACCCTTCTATGCATCCGGCGTTGTGTTTATGTCAATTTATTGGAATGAATATAATTTATTAGCGTAATAGAAGGGATTCCTTAACCCCGCCTTGAGGAATGTATTTTTTGGGATTGAATGTGACCTGACTTACACACACACACACACACACACATATATATATATGNACAATTACACAGAAGACAAACACTTTGAGCCCTGAAGATGATCTCAATAAAGATCGAAACGTTGGCACGATAAAGAAAATGTTTTTCTGAAACCTTCATCACACCAGACTGCATCTCACAATTTCTGAATAGTTATCGATTAACGGTCACTAATCACCACATAAATCAGAAATGTTTGAACCTATTAAATTTTTTCTTTCAGTAAAAGTGGCATAAAATAAGAACTTTTAAGAAGACTTTAGAATCAAATCGTACAATAAAAATATGGGATTCTCATTTAAAAAAAAATGTCAATGTAATTTCCCAGATAGATGAGAAAGTTATGTTAAATCTGTTACCACCACACCATTCCTAGCCAAAATTAACTTGGGGTTTGTATAATTTATTTGTAAGGACAATTTTGATAGGATCGACATTTCTGAGTTATGGCCGACTTTTTTACTTTTGCAAGCAAAAAATACGTTCCCACATGTTTTGACCGAGTTAGGGTATTATCTTCCATTTTGTTTTAGCTTTCTCATATCATAATAGATAATACCAAAGCTCGCTAATCAAAGACAGCTAATGTAATTTCCCAGATAGATGAGAAAGTTATGTTAAATCAGCACACGATTCCTAGCCAAAATTAACTTGGGGTTTGTATAAGACCATTTTTTGCTAAAGTTAATCGTTTCCGAAATAAATAAATGGACTATAGAAGTTGATACACCCTGTATATACGTTCCCTGTCTCCTGTCCTACGCCATCCGATGGTCCCCTCAAAGTTGGTCTGTTTTACAAACGTGTCTAGGATCACTTCTTTCTACCATTCCACATCGTTCGTTCATTGTAGTACTGTTTCCATTGGAGAAATGTCGACTTTCTTCCTTGTCAATTGTGTACTTCCATTTCGTTAAGAGTTTTTTATGTACCGGTTAGTTATAAAATGTGTATAAAAATGAAAAAGAAATGCCACTGACAATTAAGTTAAAAATGTTAATGGGATCAACCATGAAAGATCTAATAATTTGTAAGTGAGTTAATAGGAAAGGTTAATAAGCCCGGTGGAACTTTTGTTTACTACTGATGCGCGACTTAACATTTCTCCTGGTTATTTATAAAACTAATTATTTTTGAAAATATCACAAATCTCGCAAAATGAATCCTGTTTTGTGTATACAACAAGACGAAAATTTGCAATATTTGCATTTTACAATGTACTTTCGTGTTGAAAAATACAACATACTTTTGACCATTTTAATATAAGTAAAAAATAAAAAATCGTGCTTACTGTACGAACAAAATCAGCAGTAACTGCAATTTATAATGTATTTTTGTGAGGTCAAATCCTTTTCTTGACTGTGTTAAAATATTGTCGATAATTCTAGGACCGTCGAAGTAAATTGGGCATCACCTGCAGTGCCTTTCTTTGCCGTTCTTTTCCTTTCATTATCACACTTTATTTCTACAAATATTAATTTTGATGACGGTGCATCCAAATTGTATTCACCTCAATTAGACTATGGTCGTTAAAATAACCGATTATCCAGTTCCTGTCTTATTACCAGCCTCTCCTTACTTCAGAGCTTCGCCAAACATGCATAAAAGTATTGAGACAATAAATAAAATATATTGTACACATATAATAAATATACAGGGTGAATTGCTACTCGTGCTACAAACTTCTCCAGTAGATTCTTCACCCTAAAATGAACAAAAAAGTTCATATTGTCCATGGTCCGATTCTCAACCATTTCAGAGTAATTTCGCTTTTTATCGATTTTGAAAGATATCACGTCCTGGCGTCGGAAAATCGTGATATCTTTTAATCTAAACATTTCTCTTAAAATCTATAAGCACCGTTGAAATCCCCGTTAATTTTTAGAGAGAATCAAAATCATAATTCCATTGAAATTTTTTAATTTAATTTAATGCCCATTTAGTATGTAATGCTTAAGAAGTTTACAAACAGCTAGAAGGTCAAGGAAGAAAGACCCAAACGTTTTGCCACCTTCATCTTCTTATTGAAAAATTAACGGGGATTTCAACGGTGCTTATAGATTTTAAGAGAAATGTTTAGATTAAAAGATATCACGATTTTCCGACGCCAGGACGTGATATCTTTCAAAATCGATAAAAAGCGAAATTACTCTGAAATGGTTGAGAATCGGACCATGGTCAATATGAACTTTTTTGTTCATTTTAGGGTCAAGAATCTACTGGTGAAGTTTGTAGCACGAGTAGCAAGTCACTCTCAAACATTAGCAATCCTTGAACCACCATTTTTTCTCTTTTTGTCATCAACATCTTGGTCTCACAACCACTAAATAAGAAAATGACGAGTGCGTTGGAAGCGTTATTAAATCAGGTAGTTTTCCTCAAATTTGCTGCCTTCTGAGACTAAAATTAGAAACTCTGGATTACTTTATACACTTTCCGATTTACACAATTTTCCACTCTTTTTGTAGTTCTGGCTGAAATAAAACACAAAAAATTAGCCCAAACATTTTGCCACCGTCATCTTCTTATTGAAAAATTAACGGGAATTTCAACGGTGCTATTAGATTTTCAGAGAAATGTTTAGATTAAAAGATATCACGATTTTCCGACGCCAGGACGTGATATCTTTCAAAATCGATAAAAAGCGAAATTACTCTGAAATGGTTGAGAATCGGACCATGGACAATATGAACTTTTTTGTTCATTTTAGGGTGAAGAATCTACTGGAGAAGTTTGTAGCACGAGTAGCAATTCACCCTGTATATACTTAAAAATTAGTCTAGTTACTATACTTTGCAGTAACATAAGTGACTTTTTTCATAGATAATTTACAAAAAGTGCCTTTACGATCATCTAAATAATCACGGATGCTAAACATTGGACTAAACGCAATGTTACGTGAAAATGTTAAGAAGTTCTTTGTAAATAATTGTAGTAAACGTTTTCTGGCAGATGATATACAAACTGTAGCCATATAAATAATGCTTATCAGAGAAAAGAAATTGCGCTCAAGGAAAAGTTGAAATTCGCTAGATTACAATATGCCAAAACCATTGGTTTATTCATATTTTAAAAGTTGAATGAATTATTTAATTTGTTCACTTACTTATGACTTATTTACTGTTTGTTGACCACAAATTAATCTGTAAAATTTAAAGAAATATTATTGGCTATTTAAAAAGCCCTGTTTTATTGTTATCTAGGTCGTACGATAGGAAAAATTGAATTAACCAAAAAAGAGGGCTAATCAGAATCAAAAGGATTTATATTTATTAAAGGAAAACTTTGTTAAATCCTTTCAACTTACTTCGTCATCAAGACAATTCTCTTTCTAAGCCTGACGGATTTCTCCGCTACCCTTAATTTTGGAAATTCTGAGAATTTGCAGCGTACCAGATTGTCAGATTGCACGGAGCATCCAATGGATTGGATTAGAGGGGCTAAATATATTTGGGATATTCCTTTCCACCCCGTCTTTCCTTAAAAAGCCAACTCGTGGCCGCTTTTGATACTTTGCGCACTCGGATCAAGAGGTTGACTCAGCACACACAATTCATCCCTAAACTGCTGAACAAAAACCAATCTATCGACTAAAAAACAAATTGATCATTTAAAATAAATATCATAACGATAAGATAAATTTATAATGTAATAAGTTTTTATTATATAGTAGGTTGTGTTGTTATACTATCAAATAAATAAATGAATGCATATTTTATAGTCAATCTAGGCATTTATAAACACAATCAAGTGCAACAACGTTCTGTTAACGTTTTGAAATGAGACTTTTGTCATTTATGAAAAACCAAATAAAAATACTCATTCGATGGTATCAAAGGATTGGCCACAGAACTCGCAGATGTCTATGAACGCCAAGTCAAGCTATAGTGAAGTTCATGGATTGGTCTGAAACTGGATGAGCTCGTGCTGAATAATGGATTAGCCGTATTCATGACTTCTTTTTTGCACGTTATTGTCCACTGTTTGTTTTCTATGGTTTTTTTCGTTTATTGTTTAAAAGATGTATTTTTACTTATTAAATGAGTTCATAGAATATGACAGTAAAAACGGTCCTCATTTACATCATCAATTTTATTATATTGGACGATCCCCTGATGGGGATATGCAAATATGAGAAATAAGATAGCACCATCAACAGCCTGCAAAAAGTTAACATATTACATTTCTAAAATAATATTAAGAGTAACATTTGCGGTTTTCGATGCAGATAGCATTTACGACTGTATTCAGAGATTTGTGGGTATGTTTCAAGGCAACACACAAATTCTCTGAGTTTTCATTCAAAGTGACAGCTTCTTCTACTGCAAGAGTCAGGGATTTTTAAGCAGCATTCTTTACTGCCACAGCCAAGACTTTTTTATATAAAACATTGGTTATTGTTGATGTTCAACCCGTACAAACTTTTCCCTCCAGCCGGACCTTTATCTATAGTCCTAAAAACGTAAAGGTAACGTTTCTGATTACATACAAATAACTTTCCTAATATATTATTAGGATTATCTTATATCCTTTTTGTACCTGTACCATCGTTGAATACCATGTTTGTTGGAATCCCAAAATTTATCACTTCTCTTAAATTCCTGGCATGGCAACTCAAATGTTATGTCAGGTCTCGCCGTTAATTTACATTCATATAGAGATGTCCTTCCCAACAAGAAATTTTATTTCACGCCCTGTCATAGTAAACGAAAGTATGAAAAAATATATATGCAAATAATCACCATTCATTTAAAAAAAAATAAAATATTCATACCTAAATATGTAAATTCGTTGATAATTTTCCCAGTAAATACTTGTTGTCTTACCGTGGTCCAGAGGGCATTTACGGGTTGTTTTTCTTCCTATCTTACAGGTCGGTCCTCGTACCTGCGCCTGGACTTGGGAACGCCTTATGGCGCTCCGGGGATGGGTTTCGAACACGTCTGAACGTGTTGATGGGGGTAAGGTTCCTTTCATAGTTTTTTTCACTTTGCTAACCCTTGTGTACACATTTTTTCCCGAAACAAGCTGTGGTTCTGAAGTCTGTCCGACCTACTTAAGCTGTTCTCATCGCCACCGCCGTGGCCATGCTTTCATGTATGGCTTCAGCCATTCTCGGCAAAATTTATTATGTAAGGGAAGGTTCAATTACACATTCAGAGTCGTTTCATTTTCTCCACGTGTACAAAGGGGCAAAGCATGGGTATATTCCTGACTTATAGAAAGTCTTCTCTGCTTTGTTGTCGTTGCCTTATTATGTAGATGCAATTTCAGGGTACATTCACTGCCCCCTTTAAGAGCTATTTTATCCCACATACTCTGCCTAAAACACATCGGTGAGTCCTATTTCATCAAGAAACTTGATTAATAGGCCCGGTTTCAGTGGTTGGAGCTCTTCTATGGTAAGATTATACATCCCAAAACATTTCCTCCTGCGGGCAAGTATAGCTCCGCAGTTTGTTAGTAAATGTGTTGGTGTCTCCTCTGCCTCTTTGCAGAATCTGCATGTGCCGTCTTGGATTATTCCAATCTTCTTTAAGTGTCCATTTAACTTGCAGTGTCCTGTTACGAATCCTATTAGGATTCACATTTTATTCCTGCTTCCCTTGACGCATTCTGTAATTTCTTCCCTTCCAAAATTGGTTAGAAAATTCTTGGATTGTCTGTATCCAATGAGTGAATTTCATTGTTCCATCATTTTCTTTTTGTCCTTCTGCCTGAGATACTGATTAATAGTGTGGGTTCCTATGCCGCAGAAGGGTTCAGGTCCGGTCAGCGGTGTAGCAGGTCCTTGCCTTGCAAGGGTGTCCGCTTTCCCGTTGGCTTCCACTCCCACGTGTCCTGTGACCCAGCAGAGGCTGACTTTATTCTGCGTACCTAATATGTTTAGTTTGGTTTTGCAGTTCAGCACCATCCTTGAACTAATGATATTTGAGCTTAGTGCTTTGATGGCTGCTTGGCTATCTGACATGATATTCTTGTTTTCGTACCCTTTACTTAGGTTGAGTTGGGTACATCTTTTGATTGCATGAATCACAGCTTGGAAGATACTGGTGTATTTTCCCATGGGTTCTGAGTATTTGGTTCCAGGTCCGAATACTCCTGCCCCTGTATCTTCCTGTGTTTTAGATCCATCTGTGTACCAAAGGATGGTGCCATTCTTGAAAGAGGTGTTTCCCTCTCGTTTTGGTACCTAGGGTTATTCGGAAGTTTTGGTTAAATTCAAACATCCTGTTCATGTCGTCTCTTGGAGCCATAAGTATCGGATGGTCTTTCCATAGTTTGGCGTACCTCTCCATTTTAGTTTTATTCCTGTTGGAGGTTTCTCTTTGATAAAATGATGATGATGATTTTCCTTGTGATACATTATTCTATTTTGCTGATTTGCCCGCTGGTATTGTTTGTTGTAAGGTTGTTAATTGCTGAGTTGCCATATGGAACCCTTCTTCAATTAGACTTTTTTTGTTTAAACGTGGGTTCGCAACAGCAGAAATTATATCAACCCTCGTGGTGCCGGTGTTTTTGAAAAAAAAAAAAATTGTAAGTATGCCGGGTCCGAATGCAGGACCACTGGAATCGAACCCGGGACATTCACCTTGAACGCAGTGATGACACACCGACTACCCCTCGAATATCTATTGGTAAAGTAGTTATCTCTGTGTCAATAGTAAAGCATTTAGCGCTGTTTATTGTATTTAATTTTTTTTTATTTTTTTATTTTTATTTTTTGACAAAGCGGGATGTGGCTCCGAGTATGTCGGACTTTGAGCGACTTGTTTTGAAAATTGTTTTCAAAATTTACATACCTAAATCGATAAATCTGATATTGCTGAGTTTTCCTTCGTAATTATCATAATCTATATAATCGGTTAATCATAAAGTACAACTTAATTTAGAAAATCTAAAAAAAATTCGAAGCTGTAATTGTTGTCTAAACGGGGCTGGAAGTGACCGTGGCGTGCTTCGATTTCTGATCGTTCAGTCGCTGTATTTTTGGGAACATGAAGGGCCTCTTTGGGGATCCAAACTTTTGGTGTGATAATGGGTTTCTTTACACACCTTCTTTCTTTTTTGAAACCTCATTTTGCACGACTCATATTAATAAAAATTACCAAGATGCACAATTTACGACCAAAAAACTGCTAGGAAAGCTTCTAGAGTGGTTCTACTGTGTAAGATAAGTACTTAATTTCTAACCAATATGTGTGCACTCTCAACACGACACGCAAGAATGGCACAATTACACAGAAGACAAACACTTCGATCCCTGAAGATGATCTCAATAAAGATCGAAACGTTGGCACGATAAAGAAAATGTTTTTCTGAAACCTACATCACACCAGACCGCATCTCATGATTTCTTAATAATTATTTATTAAACAGTTTTTGAGAAAAGTGTTCCTATGTCGAGGGGTTTATCTCCCTAACAGTTATAACCCTAGGAATGGAGAACAAATACGCATTTTACACATTCGATGCAGGTTTCTGATTTTTCGATATTACTGAGCATCTGTTTCCCGTCGACTGGCACTTATGAAGTAAATTTTGGTGCATCACAACAAAATTTAGCCCCCTTCTTTCCGCCCATTTTCCCTTGTAATTCAATCATCAGCGACGCACTTAGCAATTTTCGTTTAGGGTTGCCGCATTCGACCGGCGATGTTGCCCGAGAAGGGATAAAATTATTCAGGGGCGACTTGTAATAGCTTTCTCGATTCGGCCCGTTGGGCCCCAATCTCGCCTCGACGCTCCCTTTAATGCCAATGTTCAAATATTGTGCTGGAAAATCGAGGAAATCCGGGTTGAAAAACTGAACGTAAAATGATTCTTTGGTTTGCGAGTGGTTGGACCTCGTGATTTCAACGTTTCCTAAATAATGTCGTTCCAACAACTGTCTCATTCCGTTGTTAAATAGGTTTTGTCTCAATGTCTCCAGCTTTATGTGGCAAAGAAAGTTAACCGAAGTCAAACTAAATTTTAAGCTTTACTTTGTTTAATTTAATGTTCTTGGTCAAATATTAATTTAATCACTTCCTCCACATTTAATATTCGTGATAACATTACCCATTTTAATTAGTTCCATTAGCAATTCTTTTTAAATTGAAAGGCCTGAGCTTCTATCATCACCGTACCAGATAATTTATGTAAATTAACGTTATTTAAAAGCACACAGCCTTTCTGAGCATTATTATATTATGAATACAAGCACAGACGCTAATTCATTGGAAGATGAATTTCACTCTTAATATATGATTCTGAAATTCATTTTACATTTTTAATTATTATTTTTTCAATTGTAAGGTTATAGTTAATAAGGTTTGATATATTGTTTGTTTTAATAGATGGCCAATTTCTTGACAATTAGTCATAGTTCGTGGTCCGATTGACCGAATAACGTTTTTCAATTAATTCATCTTTATATAAGGCATTGGTTGAGATAAAAAAGTCAGTGTGACGAGCGGGATTCAAACCCACGACCCTCGGCTAAATACGCCGCTGCTCTACCACTTGAGCTATCGTCACTTCGATCCACTCGGACACAAACTTCCCATCCCAACCTACAACCTTTCGAATTTTCCCTCCTTTTTGCCATTTTTCAATTGCTTTATGCCATTTTTTTCTCAACTAATGCCTTATATAAAGATTAATTAATTGAAAAACGTTATTCGGTCAATCGGACCACGAACTATAATGAATTTAATAAGTAAACATATGTCTACGATATTCTCTGGGTTTGTCATTTTCGGTAATCTAATTTGCATATCCTCACTAGTCTGATCTTTCAGACTTATTTCGGACTTCAAAATCTTAAGAATATGGTTTTACCCTAACAAACGTACTTATATTCCAAGGTAAATTAAGATTTAGCAGAGAAAGAGCAAGTCATGCTTTCATTTGATTGATCATCTTCAACAATCACCGTAATTATGATGAAAACGTGGTGTGGAACTTGTAGACGAACGAATTTGTAATTATCTGATGGTGTAAGACATTCAGTGGCCCCACACCATCAGGTTTCTACAAATTCGTTTATCTTAAACAACCTACTCTCGCTGGCCTAGTAATTGTTTAAGTATTTTGCCATATTAAGTGGTAGGATTTTTTTTAATCTAAAAAAGGATATACTGGTGACGAAACTGTACCGGCTAACCATTTGCGTTAGTTTGTCCGTCACTCGTGGGATAATTTTACTTCTGACTAAAAATATCAGGCTCGAATATCTACAAAAATGAGCATATGTTGTTTAATTTTAATGCTCGTATATGCAGGAAGTTAAATATTTTCCGTTCAAATCATCAAGCAGTACTTCCTAGACCTCATTACAACATTTCACATTATAACATAGGAATAGTTTATAGAAATGGTGAATGATGGAGTGAGCGCGGTGTTCAATCCTTTTTTTTTTTTTTAAAAAGACACTAATTGACATTTTTGGTGTCGAGGGACGTGGTTGTGGAAGTCGTTGGAAGGCAACTTATTGTGAGTTGGAACTATCTTTTTTTTAAAAAAGGAGAGTAATAATTTTATTAACAACTTCCATATTTATATCTTTTGTTTAGTTTTATTTAAAAAATTTTACGCCAAAAGTTGTTGTCGGAAAGTATGTGAATAAAGAATGAGGTGTATATGCGTAGCTGGTTCCTTTGATGCACAAGGTAATTTAAAGAACGGAACCAACAACGTCATAAGGTAAGTAGAAATAAAGTGAAAAATTACAACTTTCAGGACTGAGGGAATAAATTAAATACTAGGCTACGTCAGTACTTACCAACCCGACTACACTAACGCAAAACACCCATAAAAACTTCATTATTTATAAAGTCACAGTGAAATGTAGATTTTGTTTAACATGAACAACCTTATGTTGATTCCGTGCCGTCAACATGAGCGTTGACAAAAGACTAGAATAGAAAAACCATTTGGAAACTAGCCAAACAGAGTGTCGTACATACAACTTTCATCATTCTCTATAAAGCGCAGAACGAAAGTTCTTTTTTTGGAAACTTACCAAACCGTTCAGCTTTTTAGTGCTCTTTAATTCACAAACAATGAAATCGAATAACAGTCTCCATCACATAAAAATATTGTACATCTTGTTTCAAGCGCCAAAAGAATATAGTAAGAAAATAGATCTATAATAGATAAAATTTACTACCAAGTATCATAAATCACTTGTAAATATGAACCAAGTTATACAGGCACAATTGATAAACACTAAAGTCAAGATAGTGAAGTGGAATCTTCGTAGGACACCTGCATATTTAAGAAAAAATGTCATTAATTCAGCGTTAACAGTTAACAACTTTTTTAATAAGTACAAGTATATATGATTGTTAAAACATAAATAAGAAATATGGAAAAAGGAGTGTGGAAAAAGGTCCTTGCAAAAGAAAACTTACAAGATTGAAAAGCAGGGCGTCAACTTCTCCATACGTTATATAATTATGGAACACGAGAGACCGCGTAATCTTAGGATTAGAATTAAACCTCCATCGGTTGTTCAATCTCATTAATAATGGTAATTCCATTAGACGTACATTTTTGATCAGAAAGTTTAAGCCTTCAAGATTAATAATGTCGAGCTTTATTCACACTAAAGCTAAAATACAATCAATTATATTTCAAGGTGTAAGAAAACTCCGAAACAACTACTATCAGCATCTATAGTTAATAAATTAATAATTAAACATTTATTAGGACATAACCTAAATAACAAATTCTTCTAATATTTAATTTTAAGTTTTTCTGAAATAATTTTTGTTTTTTTTAAAGTACACAAAAGGTGTTGTATGTGATTCTTGATTTTGCACCAACATCAACGAGCTATATAACATTTAATATTATGTATGGTGATCAGGAACCGTTAATCGATAATTATTCAAAAATCGTGAGGTGCGGTCTGGTGTGATGTAGGCTTCAGAAAAACATTTTGTTTATCGTGCCAACGTTTCGATCTTTATTGAGATCGTCTTCAGGGCCTGGGATTTACAAACATTGTTCAAATTTATCAAATACATGTAGGATGTGGAAAAAAGTGAATTTATACAATGCAAAAAAAAATTATTTGTTTATATTCAATCGAAGTATTCTACTCACCCAAAGTGTTTGTTTTCTGCGTAATTGTTCCATTTTTGCGTGTCGTGTTGAGAGTGCCAGTGAGATATTACTGTTTTATATTAGATTTTGAAGGGGTGGGGAAGGAAGTATTTTGGTTTTAAATAATTAAATTCACTAATTTCGTGGTCCGCTTGACCAATTAATATATTACCCTTAATTATGGTTTTTAGTTGAGATAAAATGAAAAATGGCAAAAAGGAGGAAAATTCAAAAGGTGGGGTTGAGATGGGAAGTTGGTGTCCACGACGTCACGATGGCTCAAGAAGTAGAGCAGCGGCGTATATAGCCGAAGATCGTGGGTTCGAATCCCGCTCGTGCCATTGATTTTTTTATCTCAACTAAAAACCTTAATTAATTGTAATATATTAACTGGTTAAGCGGACCACGAAATTAGTGAATAAAAAATATATTTTTTGCATAATTTCACTTTTTTCCACATCCTACATTTATTTGTTAAATTTAAACAACGTTTGTAAATCCCAGGCCCTGAAGATGACCTCAATAAAGATCGAAACGTTGGCACGATAAAGAAAATGTTTTTCTAAAACCTACATCACACCAGACCGCATCTCACGATTTCTGAATGATTATTTAATATTATTCTTATAAATTCAAAAGCAAAGGAGTTCAATTATATGCTAAACTTTTGAACAAAC
Source organism: Cimex lectularius (assembly GCF_000648675.2). NCBI lineage: Eukaryota > Metazoa > Arthropoda > Insecta > Hemiptera > Cimicidae > Cimex > Cimex lectularius. Next base: position 1,810,426 of record NW_019392993.1, read on the forward strand.
TACGCTGAAAATATGAAACTGTAATCTGAGAATTATTGGAAAGAAAAATCAAAAGGTATGCATAGTTGAAGATTATAGCAGCGCTTATGTAAATAAATACTCAAATAACAATATGATGAAATTTTGTTCTCCCTGCAATTTTATTAGTGAAGAAAATGTTCTACCTTTAAAAAAAAAGAATGTAATTTGGGAGAATTCTTAGCGCTTTTAAATGAATCATTTTGGTAGGTTATTGTGAAGTGCAGTAAATGTAAGTTGCAGTATAGCTACGCCCTGATCTAAAAGTTTGTAGAAACTTTAATTATTAATAAATTTAATTGTAAATGAAGGGTTTGAGTGTGGATAAATGGCATTGATTGATTTAAACACCATAATCCCCTTTAATTGTTTATTAACTTATTATTACTTATTACTTTCCCTGTTTCTGTTTATCGTAATTTTCCTTATTTTATTTTGACATTTGTTTATAACTTTTTGCATGTGCTCTGTTTATTTTCTGATATGTGAGGCAGCAACCCCTCGGACAAACCAAGTGACTATGCGTTTTGTATGCAATTTTATACATAACACGTTTGTGCATGCGAATGTGAAATAGGAAAATTACTGATTATTGATTTACATAAGCCCAAATCTTTACACGCATGTACAAAATTGATCTTGTCACTTCTCGCAGTTCGCTGGCAATTCCAGCTTTTGTAATTTACAACAAATTACCGACAGGCCTGGAGAATCGCCCATCCCGGGTGTTGGCAGTCCGGGTCAGATCTAAGTCTTATCATTCCAACCACCGAAGTTCATCTGCAGGGTCATTTCAGCCCCCAACGTAATCAGCTAATCTAGATCCAGACGAATTAACACTGTATTATTCCTAAATCATTCTTTCTTATTTACACACCATTCACTCATTGTCAGTTAGAGGGGTGGATACTAGATTTTCCTTCTTCATATATTGCGTAACTAATCTAATTGAGAATCATGGTCAATTTTCCCTCATCGTCCCTCTCGCACTGCATATTCACGCCAGTAAATACATTTACTACCACCACACACTAGAGGACACAAATTAATAATAAATCCGTACTGTATGCAACAAAACAACTCTTTTTCTCCAATAAATATAATATTATTAACGGCGCATCCGAAACAGTTCCGCACATCTCGTCGCTATTGCGTTTCCTAGCTCCTACTTTCTTCAGAACTCCCCTACAATTATTTTCGTTCCGCTTTCAGCAAACGTTTTAAAATAAATTTGCTGTTTTCGAATTGCTGAAAACTAATTTGTAACAATTTTATATCGATTTATGTGTGGACAATAACAACCCGGTTTTACGTGCTAGCAGGGTAAAATGTTCGATAACATAATTAAAAATATCATTTTAAGGAAGCCGGTATGAATTAAAATAAAATGTTAACCACAAAACTTATGTTGGTCATTGAAATTGCCTAGTCTCTTTAATTTTCATTCTATTTCCCACTTTGAATGAAATACTCCTTAATGTCTTTATCTCTTACAGATTTTCGTTTACTAAAATAACTAAACTTTGGTTTATGGAAAATAAAATCTTTTGATTAAAAGAAATTCGTAAAAAAATCGGAATATACAATAATATTTAAGTTCATTTCGGTTTAACGCCGTCAAAACATTTACGTAGAAAGTGGGTTGTTTCAATATTTTGCTATGGGTTTGTTCCGCCGTCTGCCGGAGAACAGTGCTAAGGCCTGGGGCAACCGGATTTTGGTAATGGCACCACTCACATTTCCAATATTCGTCGGTCGGTCTATTACTGTCGGCATTCGTGATAAAACTTCAGTGAATGTCACAGTTTATAAGGGATATCGTTTTACAGTCGACGCCGCGGATCAAAAGACCGAAAACGATGAACTCCCAGACGATTATTTACTTGTAGAAATGAGTGTTTAGTGATCGTAAGTTAATGATTATTTGGAGATCGTGAGATGCGGTCTGGTGTGACGTAGGTTTCAGAAAAATATTTTCTTTATCTTGCCAACGTTTCGAATTTTATTGAGATCATCTTCAGGGCCTGGGATTTATAAATATTGTCTAAATTATACAAATACACGTATCATTATTGTGTGTCGTGTTGAGAGTCCCAGTGAGATATTGATGTTTTATGTTGGATTTTGAAAGGGTGGGGAAGGGATAGAAAGATATTTTTATATGAGGAGTCGGCTTCTTTGAGGTGAAATGAGCCGACAATGGGAAAAAATGGGTAATGGTTCGGCCTAATTATTCCAGGCCCAGAAGATGATCTCAATAAAATTCGAAACGTTGGCATGATTAAGAAAATGTTTTTCTAAAACCTACATCACACCAGACCAAATCTCACGATCTCCAAATAATCAAATATGAAAAAATATGTTCTATCAAATTTAACCTACGGCTTCCTTGATTCATGATTCGGATAGATAATTGATTTCATTGGTAGTATTTGGTGTCAAACAAAATATAAAACTGCTTAAAGTTCCTGTCTCTATTATCATCAGTGTTGAGTAAATAATCCTGCGAGCAGCTATGTTCGAGCCCGACATACGTACAATTTTTTTAAAGCACAGGCACTCAGAGGTACATGTAACCTCGTAGTTAAAATACCCTGGTAAAAAATTTACTTCTAGTTGAATGTATGGATTGTGGGTTTATTTGATTTTTTGTATTTCCCGACTTCATTCAGACTGGGAATTTGGTGGTATAGAGTAAATGGAGTGTACGACGGGGCATGAGAAGGAATGTAGTTCAGGGTACGCTTAGAGGATTCGAACCATGGTATGGTAGAAAAAGATACTAGGAAGAGGGGTTTGTACTCCCCAGGCAGCCTTCTGGCTTATTGTACCTTCCTAGTTCCTTAGTTCAGTGCAATAGGCTCAATCCTTCTCCTTAGAATTATCAGGTCATTGACTGTTGCTGCTGCAATTTGATTCCCTATGTTTTCTCGTACGTTAGGTTTGAGGTTTCTCCTTTGAGCTGTTGCTTCGCATTCGAAGATGATATGAGTGGCTGTTTCCTCCTGCTCATTACATAATCTGCAAATGGGATCATCGCTGTATATACCCATGTTGTGTAGATGTTTTCTCAGATCCAGTGGCCGGTTAGTAGTCCTACCACTCCTCTGAGTTTGGCCCTCTCCAATTGCAGCAGTGTTTTTCCCAGTCGGTGAGGGTTGTTTCATCATACGTTTACTATGTCTAGCACCGCTAGAGTTTATCCACTTCTCCTTTTGTTTTGTCTGTATCCATTCTGCGATGGAATGATTCCATTTTTGTTTTGTTATCCAAAGAATAGATTCGGGGCTTATGTATGCTCTTGCAGATCCTCCTCTGGCCAGACTGTCTGCTTTATCGTTCCCAAAATTCCCCTGTGTCCTGGCACCCAAGATATCATCAGGTTGTTGTGTTTCCCCAGGTTTTAGAGATTTTGGATACATTCACTGACTAATTTTGATGTGATTCTTTTACATGCTAATGCTTAATGGCTGCTTGGCTATCTGATCTTATGAGGATTTTTTTGTCAGTGTAACCTCTTTTAAGATTTTCCAGGGCACAAGCTTTGATGGCGTGTATTTCCGCTTAAAAGACCGAAGTGTACTTCCCTAATGAGTTTGATTGCTCATGTTTGGGCTTGTACGGAAAACGCCTGATCCGGTTCCTTCGTTTTTTTTGGAGCCATCTGTGTACCATATCATTGTATCTGATGCTCCCCTGTGTTCTTTTTCTCCTTTATAGTCCATTGAGACTTTATAGGAAGTTGTGAAGATTGTTTCTGGGATCATATAATCAGTCCCCATTTCTAATAATGGGTGTCTTATTTTGCTGATTATGGTTGTATGCCCGAATTGTTTAGCTCCTTTCCAATTTAATTGTTTCTGGAGCCTAAGTGAGCTACTTGCCTCTCCTTGTATGAATATTAAAAATGGAGGTAGGCTTAGCAATGTTTCTAATGCGTTTGCAGGAGTTGTTCTCATTGCCCCTGTGATACATAGGTTTGCTCGTCTCTGTATGCTGCCTAATGCTTGAGTTTTAGTCCCCAAGATTTGCCTAAGGTCCTTCTTGTGGTCAATGGTATAGAGGAAATGGAGTGTACGACGCCGCATGAGAAGGAATGTAGTTCAGGGTACGCTTTGAGGATTCGAACCATAAAGGGTACGCAGACTGGAAACGATCGAGAACCTTTGGTCTAAATGATGCAAGTTTTTCAAAACAAATGTGGAATACACAAATATTTAAGTGAATCGTGTTATTAATGTTCATCAATTTAACTTACTCACGAATAATAACGAATGTAGTTAAACTTTATATGCTATTTATATGCTATGGTTATATGCTATTAATGCAAGTTGAAGAGATCATTAACCCCTAGTGGAATTGTCTAATTTTTAAAGTGAGGCGATCGTTGAATTCGTTTGATTTTAAACGACAATCGGTTTATCGTAACCCATCAATTAAAATCCAGGAAGTTTGAAGAGAATCTCAAAAGTGGTTGATATTTCCCGGAGAAGAAATCAATTAAATGCAAACCAAAACGCCATTTCCACCTTTTGCATACATGAATAAGCATGAAGGCGTTCTTAATTGGATTTTACAGATATTCGAATGCAAGATATTCATACAGTCGATATAATCTACTGAGATAAAAAGAAATCTATAAGTTAATACCAAACTATATGGTTATATCTCCATGGTTAATTACAATAATAGGAACACTGTTAGGTGCTGTAGAAATTCTATGATTTTTCAAGAAATTTCGAACAAAATGTGTCTACCATGTGAAAAACATAACATTAAATAATCGAACATTAATATAACATAACATTAAATATAATAAAAATTCATTATAAAAAATTATATTTTCATATCAAAAGTATGTGATTAGTACTCGAAAAATAATCCAAAATTTACTTTCTCTACGTTACAAAACTACTCATATTGTTTTTTTATTGTGTCAACTGTATTTAATATCTTAATCTTAACCTACTCTTATTTATACAGGGTGAATTGCTACTCGTGCTACAAACTTCTCCAGTAGATTCTTCACCCTAAAATGAACAAAAAAGTTCATATTGTCCATGGTCCGATTCTCAACCATTTCAGAGTAATTTCGCTTTTTATCGATTTTGAAAGATATCACGTCCTGGCGTCGGAAAATCGTGATATCTTTTAATCTAAACATTTCTCTGAAAATCTAATAGCACCGTTGAAATTCCCGTTAATTTTTCAATAAGAAGATGACGGTGGCAAAATGTTTGGGCTAATTTTTTGTGTTTTATTTCAGCCAGAACTACAAAAAGAGTGGAAAATTGTGTAAATCGGAAAGTGTATAAAGTAATCCAGAGTTTCTAATTTTAGTCTCAGAAGGCAGCAAATTTGAGGAAAACTACCTGATTTAATAACGCTTCCAACGCACTCGTCATTTTCTTATTTAGTGGTTGTGAGACCAAGATGTTGATGACAAAAAGAGAAAAAATGGTGGTTCAAGGATTGCTAATGTTTGAGAGTGACTTGCTACTCGTGCTACAAACTTCACCAGTAGATTCTTGACCCTAAAATGAACAAAAAAGTTCATATTGACCATGGTCCGATTCTCAACCATTTCAGAGTAATTTCGCTTTTTATCGATTTTGAAAGATATCACGTCCTGGCGTCGGAAAATCGTGATATCTTTTAATCTAAACATTTCTCTTAAAATCTATAAGCACCGTTGAAATCCCCGTTAATTTTTCAATAAGAAGATGAAGGTGGCAAAACGTTTGGGTCTTTCTTCCTTGACCTTCTAGCTGTTTGTAAACTTCTTAAGCATTACATACTAAATGGGCATTAAATTAAATTAAAAAATTTCAATGGAATTATGATTTTGATTCTCTCTAAAAATTAACGGGGATTTCAACGGTGCTTATAGATTTTAAGAGAAATGTTTAGATTAAAAGATATCACGATTTTCCGACGCCAGGACGTGATATCTTTCAAAATCGATAAAAAGCGAAATTACTCTGAAATGGTTGAGAATCGGACCATGGTCAATATGAACTTTTTTGTTCATTTTAGCGTCAAGAATCTACTGGTGAAGTTTGTAGCACGAGTAGCAATTCACCCTGTATAATTAATAATAATCTTAATACGGGGCGTCGGTGGCCGCGACGGTTTAGGCGTTGACACGGCGCCCATCACTGTAAGGTGAAGGTCCTGGGTTCGAATGCAGGGCCGCTGGATTCGAACCCCACATACTTACAAATGGACTTTTTTCAAGTAAAACACCGGCACCCCGAAGGGTGATATAACCTTTGCTGTTGCGAACCCTCGAAAAAAAATAATAATCTTAATTTACCTAGTATATTTTCTTAATGATTTATAATAATATACACTGATGAATGGTTTTTCTCATCCAGCCTCGTCTCTACTTTTTGCACCAACCTTTTCTAAGCTTGAAAGTGTTCTTCGATGTTGGAAGTTTCTTGGACAGAATTTGGGAAGAAAAATTGCAGTTTCATCAAAATTTGTAATAATAGTGGGAAGTATAGGAAAGGAAGGAATAGGGTAAATGGTATGCAGGATGGAACCACGAATGCTTCCTTACGGGATAGGCGTAATGGCCTGATATCTGAGTACTCGTTGCTGCACTTCACTATCAAGCAACGGTCAACGGTTGGATTCCAGAAAATGAAAAATGGGCTTATAGAAGATTTATCTAAAGCCTGACCCACTTTCAAGAACCGCCCAACCAATACTCTTTGTTCTATAGAATAGAGGAAATGTTGTCAACAACTCTGACAACTTGCTGGATTGTGGAATGATGAAAGCGGAATTGTTGAGAAGGAATGATTTCATGTTAGTTTAGAATGAATATTGAACGTTATAAAGAAAAAGCCAAGAAAATGTGGTTGGGAGGTTTTTGAGCATTTGTCATTAGAATGACGACGTAATACTTCCATAAGTATATTAAAGTGTTCTGTATATCGTTGTAAAAAAATAGTGTGCCTTTTGAAGAAGATTTTCAAATTAGTGTTAAAGCTTGGTCTTATTCAGGGGATTAGATACTTAGGAATTTGTGTATGTATTACTTAACTTCTGAAGAGTTGGACAGGGTCATGAAGAGTATGTGGTATACCGAGAATACGCATTACTTGTGCTACATGCGGTGCATCATTTATATATTTTAAATGTAAAAATAATAACAATTAATTAAGGTTTTTAGTTGAGATAAAAAAGATAAAAAAACGCCGCTACTCTACCACTTGAGCTATCGTGACCTCGATCAACTCGGACACCAACTTCCTATCTCAACCCCACCTTTTGAATCTTCCCTCCTTTTTGCCATTTTTCAAACGTCAAAAAAATGTCAAAAACCTTAAGTAATCGGACCAAGAATCTTCTACGTAGAGTAGAATTCCTAGATCGTGCCGCAAACTTTATTAATTTATCGTTTATATTGATGAATGTATTTTATCGTAATGTTACAAACCTTTCTCGCGTATAACAAACGCCTCCTGGTTTAAATTAAAGTTAAGTTCAGTAAATATCGGGTAGAACTGTTTACACAAGTCTGAAATATTTATTAGGCTTAAAGCAGACCTTGATTAAATTCATTCTACTGAGTACAACTGGATGGTGTAACAGCATTGAACATTTTCAATAAATTAGAAGATTTATCTCTATTTGTTTTTATCATTGTATCTTACTTATCCTACTCCGAAGTGGATGTAAACGGTTTGAGTGTGTAAACAACTAGCAACCACTTGTTTAATCTCAGACCCCACTGGCCCAACTACAAAAATCAAGAGTTATAAGTATTGAGGAGTTTGTAGTTTTGGTGAATTTATTCTTTTTAAATTTGTATTAAAATCCTGTTTGTTCATTTGGTTGTAGTCACGGAATTCAACCGTAATTCTGACTGTAGAACCATCCTTTGCAAAACGTGAATCGACAGACTCACCCCACATTAATTATTTATATCCTGCTAGTTTGTTGTTTAGTCCTAGAAGAGTGTTTAACATGGCAGGGAAATCGTTTTTCTTACCGTCCGACAGGAATGGCTTCTGAATCAATGACATACAAACTTTATTATTATCTATTTAGAAATCGGGAGATGCGGTCTGGTGTGATGTAGGTTTCAGAAAAACATTTTCTTTATCGTGTCAACGTTTCGATCTTTATTGAGACCATCTTCAGGGCCTGGGATTAACAAACATTGTTTACATATTACAATTACATTTTGGATGTGGAAAAGTGAATTTATACAATGCAAAATTTATTTTATATATTCAATCCAAAGTATTTCTACTCACTCAAAGTGTTTATCTTTTGTGTAATTGTGTCATTCTTGCGTGTCGTGTCGAGAGTGCCAGTGAGATTTTGCTATTTTGTGTTTATATACGTTGGATGTTGAAGGGGTGGGGAGGGATGTCGGTATAGAAAAGACATTTTTGGAAAGGACAAAGGAGCCTTGAAGGGAAAAAATGTGTTGGTAATGGTTTTCCCTTTCAGGATTATATAGAAAGGGATAAATAGGAAAAGGAAAGCTGAATTGTTGGGAAATTAGACTATGTGAAAAATATTTGATGTGTAGGATGTAATGTGATGATATTGGTTTGTTATCTGTATTGAATGTGATTAATGATATTGGCGTAGCTGCGACTGAGTTTACATGTATGTGTTCTGTAATTGATGCTGTGTTTATCTCTGTTGATATAAACCATTTCTAAGATATCACGTTTATATTTGCTTTGTTCTGTATGTAATATTTTTGGATTTTTGAAGTCCAAATTGTGTTGGTGTTCAAAGTGGTAGGTAGCGAGTGCTGTAGGATTTTGCTTGAGTTTTTTGAAATCATAGATATGTTGCTTTACTCTCTTGTCCAGATATTGGGATGTAAGACCGATGTACGTTGCCGACAGTTTAAACAGTTGATCTTGTAGATTACGTCAGATTTATTTGTTATTGGTGTGGGATCTTTAATTTTGGAAAAAAGTGTTTGAATTGTTTTATAATTTTTGAAGGCTATTTTGAATTTATCGGACAAGAGAAATGGCTTAATTTGTGTGATAATGCCTTGGATAAATGGTATGGAAATGTATGCTGGTTTGTTTGTATTTGATATATATAAAATATATTGATTGAATATATAAAATAAATTTTGCATTGTATAAATTCACTTTTCCACATCCAAAATGTAATTGTAATATGTAAACAATGTGTGTAAATCCCAGGCCCTGAAGATGGTCTCAATAAAGATCGAAACGTTGGCACGATAAAGAAAATGTTTTTCTGATACCTACATCACACCAGACCGCACGATTTCTAAATAAATATCGATTAACGGTCACTAATCACCACACACCTTTATTATTATCATCAGGTTTAGCGCCCCTTTTTACTATATTAACGCATATTTTCACAAGTCTGTGCCATTGAAAGTGGACATATACTGGATAAAATCTGGATCATCTTTGGAAACTTTTATCAAGTACCCTTTTTAATTGGAAATTTTAATTTTAGTATAGAGGCACAGGCGTGTTTTAAGTCTAGAAAGTACGAATGTTCCATGTTAACTAGCTTATAAGCCATGGCACATAGAACTTTTGGAAAAATCATGTTCTATACTTAGACCAGTACCATCTTTGAACTTTTAGGAACCCAACAAACCACTTTTAAAGAGGTTTGGCACTTGCAACATTATTAGGATTATTGGCGATGGCACATAGAACATATTTAGAAAAAATCTCAGTTTTTAGCACTTAGAACGTTTGGAATTCCACTCTTCACTNGAAACTATAAACTGAAAAATTTAATTCAATATTTATGATGTGTATAGTGAATATTTAAACAAAACGGTCTCTCGTTATAATTACATTTTATTTATTATAATTATTAAAATTAATTTTTTTACTTATTTAATGATGAATATTTATTACACCATGTTTTTGATGTCCAGATTATTCATATTTGATCCGTTAAAAATATGTGAGAGTTTGGCGGATTTACACCGGTAATTTTGCCTCCGTTCGTATGATAAGGACACCTACATCTATCATCCGAATACGAATTTATTCCGTCAGGGCCAGCTTGGTTAATTTAAAATTCAAATGGTTATACTCTAATTTGCGTGAAAATGTTTGAACGCGGGCTTTGAGCCCTTTCCCGGCAAATGCAGGACTGCTTGTTTATGCTAAATGGATCTTCACTTTTCACTAGGTCGCCGATTCAGTTGAAAAACCCGCCAAATCCGTCATGTATCGCCACGACGACGTTTATAAATAAAAGTATACGTCGGTCTTTTCCGAGCAGGAAATAACAGGGGAAAGGCGGGGCCGTTTATGTAATAATAAAAAGTTCTTGAGCTTTTAGAGAAACTGGTGATGCGATTTTCTAAGACCCACTCTCCCCCAGGCGCTGTCAAACTTCGTTTTCCTCTGCCACAACTCGGAGTCAATACCGTATTCGTAAACATGGAACTTAATCAAAGAACATTCGACGGACGAGAAGCGTGTATCAGCAGTAAAATTTATATTGAAAAATATTGTTTTTCTAATACAAAAAAACAAAACTATTGTGATATTTATAGACGGAGGTTATTGTTTTCTTGCCATGTGGCATATTATCTTTTCGTGTGAAACTCCTAATTGATTATAAGGTAAAAATGAAGTATAGAATATATTCATTAATCATATTTAAGTCATCATAATATGGATAAAAGAGGCAGCAGCAAGGCAGCAGGTCTGCAGCAGGCACCTCGATCTATTGTGCTCCTCTGTAATAACTCACTGGCCAGCTTCAGGCTATTAACCAGCCTCCACAGCTTCGCCAGCGGTTCCTTGGTGTAGAATCTTGCTTGTGGTTTTTCTTGTCCTAGTTGCAAGAACCTGCACCTACGTAGATCTGCATAGAAACATAAAATGTGTTCTGCGGTCTCCTCCTCTTCCTGGCAGGATCTGCACAGTGTTTCTCCTGTCTGTACTCCTATCCGGTGCATGTGCTTTCTTAAGTGGCAGTGCCCCGACAGGAGTCTAACCAGAATCCTGGTTCGGTTGCAGTTGCCTTCCAGTAATTCTTTTGTAAGTTTTGCGGATGGTCCTTCTACGAATCTCTTCGCGTGCCTCATACCTGTGATATTGTTCCATCAGGTTTTGAACTCATTAAGGGTCCATTTTAAGATGTATATACTCAATTAATTAAGTAGAAGTTAATAAAATAATTAAAAATTTAGTTTTAAGATGTATCCTCTTTTGAGGATGGCTGTTAAGCAACAGTAGGTAGGATTCAGGACCCAGAGAGACCATGTTGGCCAACGTGTCAACCTTTTCGTTGTCTCTATGCCCCCAATGTCCAGGGTCAGGTCATTGACGTCGCTGACTTCCGTCAGGGCGTCCAGGCATTTCCAAATACTCTTTGCCTTCACCTCGCATGAGGCTAAGGCCCTGAGAGCGGTCTGGCTGTCAAAGAAAATGTCTATCTTCCGGCAATGTATTCCTAGCCTTTTTATATCTCTGGCACATTTGTCAATCGCTATGATTTCAGACTGGAAAACTGTGGCATACTTGCGTAGGTTTACCGTCAGTTCGGTGTTGGGGTTCATCCCAAAGACCCCAGCTCCCGTACCTTTGTTCCGGTTTTGGAGCCGTCAGTCGGAATTTGCCTTTAGTAGTGTTCCCTTGGCCCATTCTTCCCGTTCTGGTATCAGTACTTTGTACTTCTTGGTGAAGTTATATTTTGGAGTAGTGGCATCAATTGGCATACCTAAAAGGGCATCTGCCTGTATCTCCTGCCATCATAATATATAATACATTATATAATATACTGCGTGTCTCATGAAAAGACGTCAATATTTATTCTATCCTAGATAACATGTTGGACTAAAAAGTCTCCATTGTCCGAAATCTAAGTCTCAATTTTATTCGAGTTCACATTTTAGATTACTTCAACTTGTCACACCGTTATTTCATAAAGTTCCCCATACCTCATAAAATATTTTTTTTTACTTTCACTAATTTCGTGGTCCGCTTTACCAATTAATATATTACAATTAATTAAGGTTTTTAGTTGAGATAAAAAAGTCAATGGCAGAGCGGGCTTCGAACCCACGATCTTCGGCTAGATACGCCGCTGCTCTACCACTTGAGATATCGTGACCTCGATCCACTCGGACATCAACTTCCTATCTCAACCCCACCTTCTAAGTTTTCCCTTCTTTTTGCCATTTTTCAAATGTCGTGTCATCTACTTGATTCTCGGCGACAAATGAAATGGCCACGGAGAGCTTTAGTGAAGTATACTTCATTTTAATTCTTTAAATTCACTAATTTCGTGGTCAGCTTGACTAATTAATATATTACAATTAATTAAGGTTTTTAGTTGAGATAAAAAAGATTTTTCTTACTGTTCCTGATTTGATTACGCTGCGTGAAAGAGCATTAAAAACCATATGAGATTAATGTCTTTTTAAACTGTAACTTTAAGCAAACAAAACCACAGAAGTGCTTTACACCTTTACGTGCTTTCAAAGTTCTTGTCTAAAGTTGCATTATTAGAAGTATTAGTTTCTGAGTTCTGTGAATACTAAAAGATATGGTTTATTCTTCAAGAAAATCGAAATTTTGAACAATTAATTTAAAAGCTTTCTATTTCTGTTTTTTACATTTAATTTTGTACCATGAAATATGTATTGCTTATTTTGTGTTATTATTTTTTTTTAATTTTCAAAATCTGAATGACAAATTTTTTTGAAGTCTGTAAAGAAAAAATCAAATTTTAATCAGCGTTACGTTATGTTTTCATCGATAAAAACTGACCTTTGCGAAATTAAGTACAGTTCAGTATTTACAGAACCATGAAAATCTTACTTAAACTTTAGACAGTAAGTGACCGTTAGTTAATGGTTATTTAGAGATCGTTTGATGCGGTCTGGTGCGATGTAGGTTTAGAAAAACATTTTCTTTATCGTGCCAACGTTTCGATCTATATTGAGATCATCTTCAGAGCTCAAAGTGTTTGTTTTCTGGGCAGATGTGTCATGATTGTGTGCCGTGTTGAGAGTGCCAGTGTGCCACAAAACACACAGTCAGCCTGAAGATGATCTCAATAAAGATCGAAACGTTGGCACGATAACGAAAATGTTTTTCTGAACCTACGTCACACCAGACCGCATCTCACGATCTCCAAATAATAATTTATATTTTAAGTTATTTTGAATTTGTTTGCTTAAGGTTAAAATTAAAAAGTGAAACTCATAAGCATTTTATTGCACTTTCTACCGGTGTAATGAAATGTACAATAAAATTATCAGTTTTGATGAAATTTATGGAGCTTGTAATAAAGTTAAGAAAAGTTGAAGTAACCTGAAAAATGAAATATCTCGAATACAATTGGGAGCCAGACTTTGAATAATAGAAACTTTTTAATCTGACTTGTAGAATAACCTCCTGAAGTATCGACGTCTGTACCCGGGCTGATGGCGGAAAATTGATTATTCCATGACTCTCAATTAAATTAGTTATATATGTAGAGGGAATAGCAAGTACCCACCACCCTAAATGACAATGTGATGGTGTGTAAATAGGAAAGAAAGAAAGAATGAGAGAACGTTAATGGACCTGGAAAGTGCGTTGGAAGCTGAAATAACTGCCGGTTGGTAGCCCCTAGAGCTTAACCTCGGCGGCTGGAATGAGAAGAGCCTGATCGGAGGCTGCCCACAACCGGAGTGGGTGAATCTCGACGCCTACCGGTAATTTATTGTAAATTGGAATTGCTGGTAAACTGGGAGAAGTGATAGGATTAACTCTGTACATGTTGGTACGTACACACATCTGCAGATTTGAGCTTATATAAATCGGTAATCAATAAGCTTAGCAAAGTGAATCTATCATCACGAGCTTTTGATTTATCTTTCCTTGGTTGTTTACGAAGTACCGTTTTTACTTTTTTTCCAACTGTTGGGAGATATCGCAAGCTTTAGAAAAACATTAGTTATAAAACAAATGGATCCTACAAAATCAATATTTAACAAACATTATTTTTTACTTGATATTTTTATTGAGTAAATTAAAACTTGTTTTTAACGATGACCGACTTTTTGAATTGATTAAATTGCCTAAATAGAAGGCCACCAGACCGGCGAGTGCGTGTCAGAAATGGGCGGAGTACGGCAAGCGTAGTCAAAAATATGACCAACTAATTGACTGAAATTTGCTAATTGCCCTTGCACTTAAATAATTATTTCGAAAAAAAAAAACATTTACTATAATGCACAGGGACAAGACGATAAATAACGGGGATAAAGGTAACTTTTAAATTTAGAATTATAACGTGCTGCATTTGCGTGTAGTGTCAAAGCAAGTTTAAAATATCTCACAATGTAATTAAACTTAAAATATGTAGTAATTATTGTAATGATTTAGAACTTGCACATTTCTAAGATATGTGAATTGATAAAATATGAATTTTTCACCGACGATTCGTTTTATTAATAAACGTGCAGAGGCCATGTTGCTGTACGCGTTTTTTTCCCCAATTAGTAACTCTTTATTCTTGGTTATCAGATATTCCTGATAAATTTTCTACTCATAACAAAGATTATCTTGTTCTAACTGAGAGAAATTAAAAAAATCATCTAATAGAAAACGTCGACTAATTTACACTTTAAAGTTGTACCCGGTAAGTCGTAATTAAATCCATCATAATTTCATATTTTGTTTATTTAAATTAATTAATCTTTCTGTAAGGCATTGGTGGGAATGAAAAAGTTAGAGTCACGATCGGATTCGAACCCACGACCTTCGGCTAAATACGCCGCTTCTCGGACCCCAACTTGAAAAATGTCAAAAAGGAGGGAAAATTCTAAAGGTAGGTTGAGATGGGGAGTTGGTGTCCGAGTGGATCGAAGTCACCATAGCTCCAGTGGTTAGAGCAACGGCGTAATGAGCCGAAGGTCGTGGGTTCGAATCCCGCTAGTGACACTAACTTTTTCATTCCCACCAATGCCTTACATAAAGATTCATTAATTGAAAGAGGTTATTTGGTCAATCGGACCAGGAAATGTAAGGATTCTGTTTATTGTAAAAAAATATTGTTTAAAACGAAGTCAAACTTTCTAATGAAAGCGGACAATTTTGTTTTCCTCGGCATTAATCCATTTATGCATAGTATATTATGTATTTATAGATTGTTCAAATATCTTTGGCAGATGGACAGCAGGAAGAAAAAGAACTCAGAATTTCACGAGTGACAGGCGACTCTTACATGTTTCTCGCAAATAATACGCATTTCGGTTATTATTTACCCAACGTACAATCTCTCGGACGTTACGGGCTTTCTATAACTTGGTTAGTTGCATTGTGTTCGTGATAAATTCCGAGGGGAGTTTGAAAAATGTTTTGTGCTGGAAAAGGTCGAAATTATCAAAGTCAAATTTTTAACTACTGCTTTTAATGTCAGCTTAAAACTAGGTATTTTAGATGGATCGATTTAAACGTTTTGGCAGAGACTGACGGGAAAAACGTGAATGCCCCGGGAATTCGCTATGTTGTGGCTGAAAACTTTTAACCACAAAATTTGTCGACAAGAAAGAAAAGCTATTCTATCTAGATAACCTCTCATCCCAAAATTGAATTGACCAATGTTACACTTTTGGTGTGACCTGATATATCCTGGAAAAACTACGTTAATGTTCCAATTATTTTTCTGCCGCCAAATACAACAGCTGTGTGTCAACCCGAGATGAAGGCTCGCACAAAGAACAATGATAAAACCAATAATATTATAAAACTATAATATATACTAATATATTATGCAACACGTTCACTCAACCTATGGAAAAGCTCGTCCCCTCCCAATTTATATTATTTATAAAGTTGGTATGAACTGTCTCTACAGGCAGAAGTTGATAATGCCGACATTGTGTCCCTCACTCATAACGTTCTTAATATGATACTTTATAGCTAATAACCATTCCCATTCAGAACAAGTCATACACATACACTGTCCATTACAGTCAATAACTTACTGTAATGAAATAGGCTTGATATTCGGTTTAATGGAATTTGTGAAATAATTTTTTAGTTGTATTTTATTGTTTTCTGTTATGTTTCTGTTTTGTTAAGAATTAATTGTGAATAACAGATCAGGCAGGAACCTGTCAAACCACGGAGATGGTGGAGAGGAGCCCGCCATTTGCCGGAACTCTCAATGCTTTTTGGCTGAGGTTTAGGGTTGGGTTAGGAGGTCAAGAGGCGTCTTCTTTCTAGGTGGCGTAGAGGATTATAAGGTGGGGCAATGAAGAGACAGCTTGATCTAGTTGATTGGTGTAAGAGGAGAGCTTAGAGAGGAAGTCGTGGACTGGTGTTTTGATCATGTCGGTTACCAATGGGATTTCTAGGTATTTGTTAGTGGTCTGGTTAGTGACATAGAAGGGAGCGTTGAGGATGCGACAGAGAACGTTTGCTTGAAAGGATTAGATTCTTTGGGTGTTGGACGGCTTGGCTGCACCCACAGCTCGACGCCGTAAATCCAGATCGTTCTAATTAGTAACCTTACGTAATGTTAGTTTGTTGGGTGTTCTCATTTTGGATTTGGGTCCAAGTAGGCATCTAAGTTTTCTTCGGTTCAGTTCTTGCATTTCTTGTTTTATGTTTCTGTTCCATGTCCAAATACAACCCAAGGTAGCGGATTTGGTTGAAGGTTGATACCTTACTCTTTAGGTGCACTGATGGCCAAATACCTCTTTTAAGTGTGAATGTCAGTTTTTTTGTTCACCTAGTTCACTAGTCGGTAATGAATGCAACAGTCTTGGGTTGGTTTTATTGCAAGGATAAGAAGAGAAGATAGTGCTGTCGTCCAGAAAGATCATGCGGTGGGTGTTTGCGTGTATAGATGTGTCAACAGTGTAGATTGTATAGAGCAGGGGTGCTCAAATTTGAACTGCTGGCGATCTACCTCAATATTTTTAGACTGCTTACGATCGACTCTGAGAGGCTGCAAGTGTGTGTGATGCAGGGTTGTCGTACATACACGATACACCCTACCTACCTAGGTAGGGTGTACCGTAGCATATATAGATATTAGCTTTCTGCACAATATAGGTACATTATTTTAGTCAAGGTTTGGGTTAGGTTTAGTTAGGTTCTTCTCTACAATATCAATGAAAAAACTCATAGTTATTCAAAATTGCGAGTTTATTGGTTGTTACAAAACAAAAGAGTTACATATGGTGTTAAACTTAACTAAGGAGT